>NC_052149.1:35317658-35619462 GCF_902713615.1 Scyliorhinus canicula | reverse complement strand
AGAAGGTAGTTAAGAAGGCATATGGCATGCTTGCCTTCATTGGCTGGGGCACTGAGTATAAAAATTGGCAAGTCATGTTGCAGCTGTATAGAATCTTAGTTAGGCCACACTTGGAGTATAGTGTTCAATTCTGGTCACCGCACTACCAAAAGGATGTGGAGGCTTTAGAGAGGGTGCAGAAGTGATTTGCCAGAATGTTGCCTGGTATGGAGGGCATTAGCTAGGAGGAGAGGTTGAATAAACTTGGTTTATTCTCACTGGAACGAAGGAGGTTGAGGGGTGACCTGATAGAGGTCTACAAGATTATGAGGGGCATAAACAGAGTGGATAGTCAGAGACTTTTTCCCAGGATAGAGGGGTCAATTACGAAGGGGCATAGGTTTAAGGTGCAAGGGGCAAGGTTTAGAGAAGATGTACGAGGCAAGGATTTTACACAGGGTAGTGGGTGCCTGGAACTCGCTGCCGGAGGAGGTGGTGGAAACAGGGACGATAGTGACGTTTAAGGGCATCTTGACAAACACATGAATAGGATGGGAATAGAGGGATACGGACCCTGGAAGTGTAGAAGATTTTAGTTTAGACGAGCATCATGGTCGGTGCAGGCTTGGAGGGCCGAAGGGCCTGTTCCTGTGCTGTACTTTTCTTTGTTCTTTGTTCATTGAGTCCATACCTACCCTTCGATAGACCACCCTTCTTAGGGCCAATCCCCCACTCTATCACTACAACCACACACACAACCTTAGGGGCAATTTAGCAGGTCAATCCACTTGCCTGCACATTTTTGGATTGTGGGAGGAAACCGGAGCACCCGGAGGAAACTTATACAGACACGGGGAGAATCCAAAACCTAGGACTTGGCTCCTCACTCTGCAACCGGATCCTCGACTACTGACCCATAGACCTTTGTATTTGTATTTGTGGGTGTTAGGAACAAGTTATAGCTTTAAGTTTAATAAATGTTTGTATTTGTGGGTTAAAATGATTGGATCTGGTTTTAGTTTCATTTAGAGTGTTTCTGTGAAGTGGAACCAGAAAGACTAAAGTTCTGTATACACCTGCATTTTAAACAGGCTTTATGAGTCTTGAAGTGATTTAGGGAAATTAAAACAAAAAGTAGAAAAGCTCGGCTGTTGCCTAGCAACATGAGACCCACAGCAACAAGAAGAAGCAGAAAGCAGTTTTAGTCCAGTTAGAAGCAGGTGCGAGGAGAAAATGGACACAGGAGAAGGAACTGCAGAGTGCTGATTTCCCAAAACAACAGAAGAAAGTTGCAGAAACCAGGGAGTGGGGACAAAAGAAAGTCCCAGGTAGACAGTGAAGTCAAGGAACAAGGACAGGGATCCAAAACAAGTCCTGTTCAGTTAAGATAAAGGAGCAGAGAAAAGGCTCTGAATCAGAGAGACAGAGCTGCAGGAAGCAGACTTAATGTGGGCTCACGAGAAGCCAGAAGATCCACCGGTTGTTGACTCCTTACTATGGGCCTGTGAAGAAGTGGTGTCCGGATTGTCTGACTGAGTATCTGTGAGAGATTGCCTGGATGGTGAAGCTTGAACGCAGGTGGCAATACAAGGGAAAGGGACATTGCAAAGGGAGATCAAAACCCTGGAGAATGATCCTTGATTCTTTTTTAAGCCCAAGTGTCATTCGGCGGAAGAGTCTAAAGTGAGATCTTCGAGAGTGGAGATCAGAAATCCTTGTGGATAGGGCAGAGTGTGGCGCTAACAATTATACTCAAAGCCGAGAGACTAGTACAATAGAGGCTTTATTGCTGTACGATGTTGTCCCTCCATCCGCAACTGTAGACTGAGGGTCTGAGCAGCTCTCATACATATTTATACACAAGCTCCCTGTGGGCGGAGCTAGCCGGCAGGGGCTGACCGGAGGAACCTGTATTACAGGTACAGGCATACATCCCCCTACTGCAGTACACATAACTACAGTGGTTATCTCACCACATTCACCCCCTGTAAAAATGAGTCCGGCGGGGGTGACATGTAACTCTAATACAAAGGATGCTAGAGGGTCCAACAAGGAAAATCAAGAGTCCATCCGGTTAGCAGGTTACAGGTTGAGCCGAATCGGTGGTCGGACGTTCCGCTGTGATCGGCGTAGCTGTGGTGACGTCGGCACAGGCGGTGATGGCCCCGATGGTGCAGGTGCTGGCGGGATGACTCCGAGAGCAAACCGAAATCTTCCATGTCCTCCAGGGTGGGCAGGGGGATGAGGGATGGACCTGATGGGGACAAATAGGGGGGCGCTGGGGTTGGCGCAGGAAGGGGTGTGGGCATGGGATCGGCACCTGAGGGAGCCAGGTCCCGGAGCGAGACTGTGTCCTGGCGGCCGTCGGGGAACTCCACGTAGGCATACTGAGGGTTGGCGTGGAGAAGGCGTACTTTGTCCACCAGGGGTTCCGCCTTGTGGTGCCGTACATGCCTACGGAGAAGGACTGGGCCCGGAGTCGTGAGCCAAGTCGGGAGCGACACTCCGGATGTGGACTTCCTAGGGAAGGCAAAAACGCGTTCATGGGGTGTACTGTTGGTTGCGGTGCGACAGTAGCGACCGAATGGAATGGAACGCGTCAGGGAGGACCTGCTGCCAGCGAGCGGCTGGGAGGTTCCTGGACCGTAGGGCCAGCTGGACGGCCCTCCATACCGTCCTGTTCTCCCTCGCTACCTGCCCGTTTCCCCGGGGGTTGTAGCTGGTCGTCCTGCTGGAGGCGATACCCCTGCTGAGCAGGAACTGACGCAGCTCATCGCTCATGAATGAGGATCCCCTGTCACTGTGGATATGATGTGGAGATGCCGGCGTTGGACTGGGGTGAGCACAGTAAGAAGTCTTACAACACCAGGTTAAAGTCCAACAGGTTTGTTTCAAACACGAGCTTTCGGAGCACGGCTCCTTCAGGATTCACCTGAAGAAGGAGCCGTGCTCCGAAAGCTCGTGTTTGAAACAAACCTGTTGGACTTTAACCTGGTGTTGTAAGACTTCTTACTGTGGATATAGTCGGGGAAACCGAACAGGGCAAAAATGGAATCCAGGGCCTTGATGACGGTGGCAGACGTCATATCTGGGCATGGGATGGCAAAGGGGAACCTAGAAAATTCATCGACCACACTAAGGATGTAGGTGTTGCGGTCGGTAGAGGGAAGGGGCCCTTTGAAGTCCACGCTGAGGCGTTCAAAGGGGCGGGATGCTTTCACCAGGCACGCGCGATCTGGCCGGTAGAAGTGCGGCTTGCACTCCGCACAGATCTGGCAGTCTCTGGTGACTGTCCGTACTTCCTCGACGGAGTAGGGCAGATTGCGGGCTTTGATCAGATGGTACAAGCGGGTGACCCCCGGATGGCAAAGGCTGTCGTGCAAGGCACGGAGCTGGTTCACTTGTGCACTGGCACATGTACCTCGGGAGAGGGCGTCTGGGGGCTCGTTGAGCTTGCCGGGGCGATACAAGATCTCGTAGTTAAAGGTGGAGAGCTCGATTCTCCACCGCAAGATTTTGTCATTCTTGATCTTGCCCCGCTGCGTGTTGTTGAACATGAAGGCTACCGACCGTTGGTCAGTGAGGAGAGTGAATCTCCTGCTGGCCAGGTAATGCCTCCAGTGCCGCACCACTTCAACGATTGCCTGGGCTTCCTTTTCGACAGAGGAATGCCGAATTTCGGAGGCGTGGAGGGTGCGTGAAAAGAATGCCACGGGTCTGCCGGCCTGATTCAGCGGGGCGGCAAGGGCGACATCTGAAGCGTCGCTCTCTACTTGGAAAGGCAGAGTCTCGTCTACGGCGTGCATCCCCGCCCTGGCTATGTCAGATCGAATGCAGGCGAAGGCCTGTTGTGCCTCGGCCGAGAGGGGAAAATGTGTGGACTGGATAAGTGGCCGGGCCTTGTCTGCGTATTGCGGGACCCACTGGGCGTAATAAGAGAAAAACCCAAGGCAGCGTTTGAGGGCCTTGGGGCAGTGGGGAATTGGGAGCTCCATGAGGGGGCGCATGCGGTCGGGATCGGGCCCCAGTAGTCCGTTTTGGACTACGTAGCCAAGGATGGCTAAGCGGTCTGTGCGGAACACGCATTTCTCCTTGTTGTACGTGAGATTAAGGAGAGATGCGGTGTGGAGGAATTTATAAAGGTTGGCATCATGGTCCTGCTGGTCATGGCCGCAGGTGACATTGTTGAGGTACGGGAAGGTGGCCTGCAATCCGTACCGGTCAACCATTCGGTCCATTTCTCGCTGAAAGACCGAGACCCCATTCGTGACGCCGAAGGGAACCCTCAGAAATTGGTACAGACGACCGTCCGCCTCAAAGGCAGTGTAGGGACGGTCCGATTTACGGATGGGGAGCTGGTGGTAGGCGGATTTCAGGTCAATAGTAGAGAAGACCCGGTACTGTGCAATCTGATTGACCATATCAGAAATGCGGGGGAGGGGGTGCGCGTCGAGCTGCGTGTACCGGTTGATGGTCTGGCTGTAGTCCACGACCATCCTGTGCTTCTCCCCGGTCTTAACCACTACCACCTGGGCTCTCCAAGGGCTGTTGCTGGCCTCGATGATACCCTCCCGAAGCAGCCGCTGGACTTCGGACCTGATGAAGGCCTTGTCCTGGGTGCTGTACCGTCTGCTCCTGGTGGCGACGGGCTTGCAATCCACAGTCAGATTGGCAAAGAGGGAGGGGGGCTCGACCTTGAGGGTCGCGAGGCCGCAAACGGTGAGGGGAGGTAGGGGTCCACCGAATTTGAGGGTGAGGCTCTGGAGATTGCACTGGAAATCCAGGCCTAGTAGGAGTGAAGTGCAGAGGTCGGGGAGAATGTACAGATGGAAACGGTCGAATTCCACACCCTGTACAGTGAGTTTAACCAGGCAGAAACCCCGGATCGGGACAGAGTGGGAACCGGAGGCAAGGGAGATCTGCCGGTCGGCGGGATGGATCGCAAGGGAATAGCGCCTTACCGTGTCCAGGTGGACGAAGCTCTCGGTGCTCCCGGAGTCGATGAGGCAGGAGGTCACATGGCCGTTGACCAGCACCGATGTGGAAGAGGGTGCCAGGTTGCGAGGACGGGACTGGTCGAGCGTAACGGAGGCGAGCAGTGGTTGGTGGGCGGTTGAGTCAGATGAGTCCGACGAGGAGCGGTAGCGACCCGTGTCCCGTGATGGCGGCCCCTGGAGACGAGATGGCGGCATCCGCAGTACCTGTGGGTAAAATGGCGGCGTCCATGGAGCGCACGTTATGGGGTCGGAACAAAATGGCGGCACCCATGGAACGCACATGGCTGTGGTGGATGAAGGTGGCGGCGCCCATGGGGCGCACGTGGCGGGGGCGGCAAAAGATGGCGGCGCCCACTGATTGCACGTGGAGTCGGGGGAAGCGGACGGCGGGGCCCATTGAGGGAGCGGCTGAGGCGTGGGGACCGGCGGCGCGATAGCGGCGACCGTCCGGGACTGACACACCGCTGCAAAGTGGCCTTTCTTTCCACAAGCTTTGCAGGTCGCTGTGCGGGCCGGGCAGCGTTGGCGAGGGTGCTTCTGTTGGCCGCAGAAGTAACAGTGGGGATCCCCAGGGGGTGCGGTGCGGCGGGCAGCGCAGGCATAGTGCGCGGGGGCGGTTGCTGGGGGGGCCGTTTGCGGGGTCCACGAGGGGTGGGACGGATGGGCCTGGGGAGCCGTTTGCGGGGTCCACGAGGGGTAGGATGGGTGGGCCGAGTGGCTAGCGGAGTAAGTGTGCGCACTACGGGAGGCGGTCGTCATGGAGAGCGCCAGGGCCTTTGCGGCCGCGAGGTCGGGGGCGACCCCTTCCAGCAGTCGTTGCCGGATGGGGTCCGATGCACTGCCTGTAACGAAGGCATCGCGCATGAGTAAATCAGAATGTTCCGCGGCTGTGAGGGCCCGGCAGTCGCAGTCTCGTACCAGAGGTATAAGGGCCCTCCAGAAGTCCTCAATCGACTCACCCGGCTGCTGGACGCGAGTAGAAAGTTGATGCCTCGCAAACAGGGTGTTCGTTGATGGTGCATAATTCTCCTTGAGCAGTTCCATAGCTGCGGTGTAGTCGGTCGCATCGCGAATGAGCGGAAAGACGCTGGAGCTAAGTCTGGAGTACAGGAGTTGCTTTTTCTGAGCCTCCGTCGGGGGAGGGTGTGCTGAAGAGATGTAGGCCTCTAAGACTGCGAGCCAGTGATCAAAGTCTTTTCTGGCGTGAGGCGAATGTGGATCCAGCTGCAGACGGTCAGGCTTGACTCTGATGTCCATGGTGACTGGGAAATGGTACAGCAATAAATTGTGGCGCTAACAATTATACTCAAAGCCGAGAGACTAGTACAATAGAGGCTTTATTGCTGTACGATGTTGTCCCTCCATCCGCAACTGTAGACTGAGGGTCTGAGCAGCTCTCATACATATTTATACACAAGCTCCCTGTGGGCAGAGCTAGCCGGCAGGGGCTGACCGGAGGAACCTGTATTACAGGTACAGGCATACATCCCCCTACTGCAGTACACATAACTACAGTGGTTATCTCACCACACAGAGTTTCCATGACACCAGCTGTCTCACAGTGTAACAAGCATCTGCGGGGAGTTGATGAGAGATCTATAGAAGTTGCTGTTGTGGCACCTATCCTTTGGTTTTGGAGTGCAGTGTGACCAACCACAGTTCATCTGTTAGTTTACATGGACTATATACTTACCGTGAACAGTAGAGGATAAAATTGATTTTGTACCTTATGTTATTCTTACAAATCTGTATATATCTGTAAAGGTATAGTTGGGGTGATGTGAGTAATGTCATATAGTTAATCTTTTTAGTTTAATAAATGTTTTATTCCCTTTAAAGTTAATCAGCAGACTCCTGTGACATTCCAAAACAAAAAATAGAAGTTAGGATCTGTCAAGCCAGGTTCCACCCTGGGGTTTGATTTGTCCGGTGATAACATTAGCTGGGGTCATAACAATACACACATCCTTCAACTCCTTCCTCGAGACTAATAAAACTTAAATCACCATTCAAGGTTGCAGGTTACCCAATGCTTGAATAATGAGACTCTGTGAAAAAGAACAACTGCACTTTATTGGATATTCAAGTACAACTTTTCCTTAAAATGCAATTGTATTTTATTAAAGGACACTATCGAACAAGTAATTTCAGTTTATTGGAAAAAGTGGATTTCAATCAAAGCAGGAGCATTGGATTATTAAACACATTTATTTTCACTCTCCCCTGGGCATCATAATGTGATAACATTTCAAAACCATGTAATCTAATGAGAGGCTGATGTGCCTAACTAGCCCTACAATCACATTACTTTACTACTCCCCTGGTTTTCTTTGGCAGACTCTGGGCTTTGAATGAGTGCACTGGCAAGCAACTAGTCCCCTTGCTCTTTCAGTACAACTTCAATTAGTCATGGTGCTTATATTACTGGACTAATAATCTAGCAGCCGAGACAATGGCCTAGAGAAATTAGATCAATTCACACTACAGCAATTGGGAAAATATCAATTTAGCTAATTAATCTGGAATAAAATAACATCAACAATGGACTTCGGATGGCGGATGTAGTGGGGAAAGACACACCTGGACGCTCTCCACACTGATCCCAACTTTTACAGACGACGTTTTAAAACCGGCGAATTGATGCATAAACACCAGGGCTACAAAATATGCATAGTAAGAGTAAGAGCAGAAAGGAAACAGGTCATTCTGGTTCTGTGGACACCAAAGCTGCACAAGAGTCGACGGGCGGCAAAATGGAGGCAGCAGGCTCTCTTTCCTCCAGGCGGCCGCATGGCCGGCGGCATCAGCTGCAACGTGCCGGCTGAACAAAGAAAATAATAATATTAGTGTCACAAGTAGGCTGACCTTACCACTGCAACAAGTTACTGTGAAAGTCCCCTCGTCACCACATTACAGCACCTGATCGGGTACACTGTGGGAGAATTTAGAAGTACAGAAAGCACTTCTTTCAGGACTTATGTGGGTAAACCGGAGCACCCAGAACAAAACCAGGCAGACACAGGGAGAACGTACAGACTCCGAACAGACAGTGACCCTAGCCGGGAATCGAACCTGGGTCCCTGGCACTGTGAAGCAATAGTGCTAACCATTGTGCTACCGTGCCACCTAATCGTATATGAGGTGAAAAGATCAGTGAATGAAGCCCTGGTCCAGGTATCAAGTAAATTAGAAAGTATGAATAGAGTTATGGAAGCACGTGGGGCTACAGTGAAAAACATGAAAAAGGCCCTTTCCGATCATAGTGATCGGATTTATGTACTAGAGAATGATCTGTCTTCAGTAATGGAGGCAAATAAAAATTTAACGCCCAAATTAAATGACCTCGGAACAAGTCAGAATATCCGCCTTGTGGGTTTGTCGAAAGAGTCAGAGGGCAACATTCCTACAGAATATTTGTCCAACATACTGTCCAAAATGGTGGGTGAAGGTGTTTTCACATCCCCCACCCCCGGAGCTAGATCCTGCTCATCAGATACTGTGATCAAGACATCGCGCAGAAGAATCTCCGTAGGCGAGCATTAGAAAATTCCACAATTTCAAGGAACAGGTCCTTTGATGGGCCAGGCATCACTGTGATACAAAATGGAAGGCCACTCCATCTGGTTGTGTCAAGATCTCAGTGCTGAAGTGGCAAAGGGTGAAATTCACTCTATATAAGGATCCTCGGTTGGTCTATTATACCCAGCGTGCCTCCAAGTGTCTACCACGAAAGATCACTTTTCTAACTCCTCAGAAGAGGCACACTTATTTGTCCAGACGCTCAGTTTAAACTCTGCTTAATTATTTTTTTTTTTAATAATACATGTTGAGGTTAATGTGTTTTTTGAAGTTCAGGGGCTGGATTCTCCGTTTTTGGGATTATGTCCCCACGCCATCGTGAAAACTGTGATCTTTTATGCCAGGAAAACTGGCGTCAAAACGCCACAGATTCACAGCCTTGCAGTGGGCTAGCAGGCAGCTGTCATGGAGCTCGCAGCTCCAGTTGCCGATATGGCCCCCCTCACTTCCAGGTCAGAGGCCGCACATGCGCACGGCAGCAGCCTCCAGCGGCCGTGCCGTGCTCCATGGCGGACTCAGACTGCGGACCTGGACCGCAAAAATAGTGCCTCCAATCGGTCGCTTGCCCGAACCGGACCACCCGCACAAGCAAACCCCAGTCCCAAATGAGGCACCCCTACCCTAAAAACGGCCCGCTCCCGACTGTGGCAGCCACAGACTGAGTCTGCAGCAGTCTCACGAGTTTCCCGAACGACAGGACCAAATGGTGGGGGACGGAGAATAGCGGGGCGGGACTCAGGCAATGGTCTCAAGTGGTGGCTACTCGGCGCCTGCTTTTCGGTGAGGGGGGTGGAGAATCACGGAACCGGCACCGGTCCCAATTTCATGCTTGAAACTGGATTCTCCGCCCTGTCGCCTAATGCGATTTCGGCGTCAGGGTGCAGAGGATCTGGGGAGAATATAGCCCCAGACATTTTTACATCGCAAACACCTTTACTGAACACTGTCATAGAATCACTACAGTGGAGAAGGAGACCATTTGGCACATCTGGTCTGTACCAACCCATTAAAAGACCACCCTACCTATGTTCAATCCCCCTCACTGTAACCCCAGACTAAGGAGCAATTTTGCATGGCCAATCCACCTAAACTGCACATCTTTGGACTGGTTCTACCTGATTCTCTTTCACTGCTGCCTGGTTCTTGGGTATCTGAAAGGAAAATAGCACAAGGGAAGGATTCCGTTGAAGGGAGGAGGGAAACAACAGGCACATAATTACACCATCAGCAACTTGTAAATTGGATAGGATTATGGGATGAGGAGAAAGTGGTAATGAGGATGATGATTAGGTATGAACATATCATCTTCAATGGTTTTAGCGAGGTCACTGTACATGGCCTTAGGCACGTGTGCTCCTGTGAAGATGAGCACCATCTCTTCTGGGTATCAGGACATTCATACAATGATTCTCCTCAATCAGTTAGTACCTATTGCCTCTAGTTATACACAATGCTGTCCTACAAGGGAGAAGGGAATATGTAGTAAGCATGGTGCAATCTGTTTGAACAAAGGTGCATATGAACAGAAGTAGGTCATTTAGTGCCTCAAACCTTTTCCATCATTCATCGAGATCATGGCTGATCTGCAATGAAGCCATTGATCCATAAGCCTTTGATCCGTATGTCTTAAGACGTTGAACTTTAATCTTCCTGAAGCTAATCATTACCTCTAAAATATTAACATGAAGTATGAACTAGCTAGTCATCATGTGTGATTGCTATGCTTGAATAGTTAGCTGTGCACCAACGTGTGGGTGTGAGTCTTGCAGCAGTGCAACAGAGGTGAGGGTTATGAGGCATACTAATGTTAGGTTTAAATCATAATTGTTGGTAAGTGTGTGATGGCCACATATGAGTCTAGTGGAGCAGTTGGTGATATAAGGCCTTTGGAGATCCATTTTCGGTCTCGACCATTCATATGCACGTTCTCCCTGTGTCTGCATGGGCTTCCTCTGGGTGCTCTGGTTTCCTCCCACATGTCCCAAAAGACGTGCTGTTAGGTAATTTGGACATTCTGAATTCTCCCCCTACCCGAACAGGCGCCAGAATGTGGCAACTAGGGGCTTTTCCCAGTAACTTCATTGCAGTGTTAATGTAAGCTTACTTGTGACAATAAAGATTATAATAATTATTAAATAGATTAAAATATAGTCTTGATAGGTTTATGTTTTGTAAAGTCTCACTCTACGCTACTGATCTACTTCTGTGGGTCTTTCCTCAAGTCCTGCGGTCATCTCCTCAGTATTTTGAAGTAGTTCCAGCAACCCTTCAATCTTTTCTCTGTCCTCGCTTGCCCCAATTTGAGACAATCACCTTTTTGTGCTTTCGACCTTGGACTCATCATTCAGGTCTTGGAAAACAGGTCTTGTGCACTTCGGGGACTTGTTTCTAGGTTTAGATAGACTCACAGACAAATATAACCTGACCGGCTCCAACCTTTTTGTTTCTTCCAAATTAGAGATTTCTCAGTTTTTTTCTTTCTTCCTCCTGAACCAACCTTCTTCCTTATTGGAGAATGTCCTGTCCTTGGCACAACAGAACAGGGGGTCTATCTCAAAGCTTATCCTTTCTTTGGATCCTGCCGCTTTGGGTAGTGTATATGAGAAATGGGTTGGGGAGTTAGGCCCTGTACTTACTGAGGCATGGAGTGAAGCCCTCTACAGGGTGAGTTCCACTTCATCTTGTTTGATTCAGTTCAAAGTATTAGACAGCACATTGAACAAAGGCGAAGACGAGTGGATTCCTTCAAGATGTGGAGAATAAGTGTCTTCGCTGCTCACTTACACCAGCTAACCACACGCACATGTCATGATCGTGTCCAAGCTTGATGGATACAGGGTTGTCTTTTTTGATACGATATCTAAGATTTTGCAGGTAGCCCTAGACCCTTGCCCACTGGCAGCAATATTTGGTGCCTCGGGCTCCCCGGCATTCCATGCAGGGGTGAGAATGTACATTCTTGCCTTTGCCTCTTTAATAGCCAAGAGGCAAATGCTTAATTGGAGGTCTCCCACGCCATCCAAAGCATCGGCATGGATGGAAGACATAATGTCATTCCTACATCTAGAAAAGATTAAGTATACCATTAGAGGCTCGCTGGACTGGTTCTACCTAGATGGCAGCCATTCATTTAAATACCAGAGTTGCTTAAACCACTCTATTTGTTATTCACTTCTTTGATTCTGTAACTATATGTTTACTTATTTAATATTGTTACTGTTTAGATTTGATAATTCAATAAATATATTTATTTTTTAAAAACCTATGGCAACCATGAAACTACTGGATTGATGACAAAGTTCCTTTTTTTTTATATTTTGTGTACCTGGTTATTTTTTTTCCAATTAAGGGGCAATTTAGCATGGCCAATCCACCGTGTAGGAGCGGTTTCAACGCCTGTGTATTGAGTCGGCTTCCACGTGGGCTTTTCTCCTGTGGCTCAACTCAGTACAAAGAGCAGCAGACACATCAACAATCTGAAGGCGATTTTTATTTTCTACAAGCTTGCATTCATGTACATGAGAGATAAGACCTGGATAGCTGCCAAGATCCTTCTACAGAACAAAGATACAAACTCAGCACATATACAACTTTCAAAAATCAATAGCCCTTCCCAGTTGGACGCGATCCAATCCCTGAAGTTTCTATGTTTAAACTTATCCAATAGAATCGCAAGCAATGTTTAAACTTCACCCAATAGAATTGCAAGCAATGTTTAAACTTCACCCAATAGAATCGCAAGCAACCCAAGATTGATGCCAGGATCCTCATCCTGACAGCAATGTACAATCTCAGCATCCTGTGCTAATTGTTTGTGAGAAACGTAACAACAGAACCAGCATCCTGGATTGTTTCACTATTTATTACTGCTATGCATGTTTAATGGTTAATAATGATGACTCGGTACTCTTCCTATAATTCATCTCAATCCTTAATAAAGTAACTTATGTAAAACTACTCTAGTGGCATGCCAACTATTCAGTTTTAATAGGGATTATCACTGAACCCTCCCTTCACACCTAACCTGCATATCTTTGGGTTGTGGGGTTGAAACCCATGCAGACATGGGTAGAATGCGCAAACTCCACAAGGACAGTGACCCAGGACCGGGATTCAAACCCGGGTCCTCAGCGCCGCAGTCCCAGTGCTATCCACTGCGCCACAAAATTTCCTTTAGGGAAGGAAATTCACCAACCATATCCCAACTTGCCTATATCTGACTGCTGGCTCACAGCATTGTGAGTAACTCTGACATGGCTTAACAAATCACTCAACTGTATCTCAGGGGCAATAAATGCTAACTTTGCCAGTGAAGCCCAAATCCTCTAATTGGAGAAAAAAAAGGGCAATGAGCGATGCTTCCTTTTTTTAAATGACCAAGAACCTGGGGCCCACTTTACAACAGCATAACTTGATTATAACGATGTGAACTTGTGTTTCTATTCTGTACTGTACAATCACGGAAAATAACTTTTAAATGGAACTCTTCATTTTAAATAGAACTAAAAAGGGGACTTATTTGCACCTTCATGAAATGATGAAAATAAAAATGTCAGCTTTGTTTTCCTGACAAAATGTACCTTCTCACTGGACTTACCATTCCCATCCCATGTATGAATGAAACATAACAATGAGGAACAGTGTACTGGTGAAATCAACATCCTGCAAGCTTACCATTGACCAGAAACGGAACTGAACTTCCAAAATGGTGAGTCTGGTTCAAGTAGCAGCATTTTGGCATTGCAATCCAAGATAGGGAGGCACAGCTGCACTCACAAACATGGCTCAATCAAATTTTAAGATGTCAGATGTGTGTATAGCTTAGGAAAAATAAGGTACCTGTGGCAATCCTTTTTGTTTTGAAAAGAAATCCACAATCCCAGCATCGCATAAACATGTTTGTTCCCCATAAATTGTGATGCAGTGACCGTGCCCATTAGTAATTTAAATTAACTTGCAACAAAATTAAGGCAGGAAATTGGAAAACTTGCAGTACCTTCACCCCTTATCCATCCTCCAAGATTCTCATTACAACCGTCCATCACAGAAAACACATAAATTATTTTCCCTTTAATTACACACTCTCTAACAGCACCTTGGGTGCTCCTACACCATCTTGGGTGCTCCTACACCACATGGACTGCAGCGGTTCAAGGCACCAGTCCCCGACCAACTTTTCAAGGGCAGTTAGGGATAAGCAGTAAAAACAATGCTGCTCTAGCCAGCAATGCCCATATCCCATGAAAGAATAAAAAAGGCCTATTAATAAACGATTGCCAATGAATAAGGTTAGAAAATGCTGTGCAGGGAGTAAAATGTGAGCTACAATAAAAGCACTGTAACATGAAGCTGAGGTAATTTTTTATTCACAAGTGCAGATGCCTTTATTTTTAATCTGAAAAAAATTCTGTTTTAAAGAAAAGCATTCTTAAATTGTTGAAACACTTCTCATGTAGGAATTTTAATGAGTGTTTGAATAGGCTGTCTTTTATTCACCTTGTTCAGTACCCTACTGAATCTCTCTTTTTGCTCATTTTCTTTTCCCAGCCATTTTTAAGGTCAATAATTTTTCTTGGAGAGGTTGAGGGGGAAGAAATACTTGCTAATTCCAGTATTCTGCTGTGCAGATCCGAACGATGTGAGGGAACTCTAATCATTTCTTCATATTGCAGTATTTAATCTGGAAAGAACACTGCAGACAATCCAATGCTTTGGGCGCAAGTCCCAGGATCAGCAAATATGAATAGCTCGAGGTGGAAGAACCTGATGATTGCACCTGCAGTTTTTGCAAATATTACCAAATCTGCTCAGTAGCACAAGGGAGAGCAATTTGACACGAATGAGAAATGGCACACATTACTGAACAACTTACACTGGAAGAGTTTCAAGAATGGCAAAGAAGTATCAATCACACTGCATGCACATTGTTTATATAATGATGTCTATTATGATATTCAATAATATGCATCATTGAAATACACAGAAATTGAATAATTTGTTGAATGCACTGGACTTCTGGAAACAGTATTATCATTTGAAACATTGCATCCTTTCATAATACAAACCTAGTTTCCTCGAAGAGCAGCATTAAGACTATCACATTACAAGAATATCTGTTGCACGCTCTTGCAAACTTAAGGTTTGCCAAAAAGCCCCAACTTCATATTTTCTCAGTTGACACAAGCTCACTCACCACAAATGCAGGGGTTGGGAATAGTTCAACTGCCAGATGTGTCCTTTCTATTAATTTTGGCATAAATGTACATCTTAGAAAACTGTCTTTGATTCCGTTTTAATATAAAGATGATTGAAGCCTTCAGTCCCAGTAGCCCAAACACGCTAATACTGCATGATGTGTCCAATCGGGATTCCTTCCACTGAAATCAATATACCTCTAAATCTCTCAAAAGCGAATATATGTGATCTGGAGGTAGGTGTTGGCGGACACAATCTGCAAGTTTGCAGACTGTGCCCAGATCTGTATGAGTGTTAGGACGGTGGACAATGCTCATTTGTGCCAGGTGGGCCTTGGTGTATTGGGAGATTGGGGCCTCGACTGGCAAATGATGTGCAATTTGGATAAGTGCAGTTTTATATACACGGGGAGGGTGAATATCAACACTGATTTATATAAAACATCTATCTGTAAGTTAATGCTTCACACTAACCTGAAGAATTAAGTTACCTCCTTCTTTCCGATGAATCCCTGAGTCAACTTAGGTTTATTTGTATCTTTCAGGCAAGTTCAACATATAAAACATTTCAAATAATGGACAGATGTTAAGATAAAAAATAAATATATTTGTTACAATGTTTAAAATTATTATCCCATAACCTCTCCTTATATAAAAATAACAGAGCTAACTGCTGTAGACTGAGTAGCAAGGTCATGTTTCATTTTAAATAACATTTTCACAGATTGAAGTTCTGCTTCATTAGATGATTTATCTCAGAGCATCTCTTCATTGGGTGAAATCTATCAAGCCATGCGATCAGGAAGTCCCATCACTGGTACTCATCGTTGGGGTGGATAGCTGCCGCTGTGGGGTTTTTCCAGCCTGTGCTTTGGCTCTGCGTTTAGCAAGCCTGGAATTGGATGGAGGGGACAGTCGCATGGAACAAACAGTCTTGATGATGGCCTCCTGTTCCCCTTGCATTTCCTCGTCCTGCTGCGAAAGCTGCCTCTTGAAGGCAATAGCTTCTGCAGCAAAATCAGTCAGGTCCTTTGTGCTGCTGTTTCTGTAGGAGGAACAAGTCTAAACTTTAAATATGTCTATAAACTGGTAAACAACACTGCACAAAATAACCTCAAAATGCATATAAAGCAAAAGGACAATACTGTATAATATTGTATAAGTCAAGACATTGTTCCGTTATTATTAAATCCGAGTGCTAATTAACCCATGTGATTTAATATCTGCCATTACAAACTCATCAGATCAAGCAGAAAATTACAAGTAGCCTGCATGTTTGCACTAATTCAATTGTAGCAGGGCAGCCAGAGTAGATGTGAGAACCATAAAAGATGTAAACAGGCTTGAAAGAGGATGTGCACAAAATCATTAATATTCTGAATGAGATCTTCCCTTGTGAATACTTGGAGGAAGTAATGAACAATATGCTTTCTCTGAGCAGAGAAACAAAACAGAATGAATGAGTTTGATATAAATGAGATAGATCGAAGTCTTGGACAGGCTGCAAGTGCTCCCAAACAAATAAATCTCCAATAAAACATGATCTTTTTCGCAGGAGACCAAGAGAAACTGGAAAGGAGCTTTTTCAGCATTGATGATCAGTATAAAGGGGAATTACTGAACACTGTATCTCTACATTGGAAACAGTCTGACATGGTGCCCATACTCTCAGGCTGACAAAACAGACACAGGCAACTACAGCATTTCGCAAGGAGTGACCTGGGCTTCAGAAACTGGCTGCAAACTGGTCAAATCTGCAGGTTATGCCCAAATAGAACACACGGTAAAATTGGATGAGACAGGGAAGAAATTATATAATCAGCTGGACAAAATATGTAAGTGAGCAAATCCAAAGGATTGCACATAAGGAGGACAAATGGGCAACACTGTTGAATGGCATTAAAATAGCGCAAGATTAAACTGAAAATGAATTAACAAAACTAATAGAAGGTGTAATTCTTTAACCACGCAGTAGAGTACAAGTCAGGAAAAATCACAATGAAACTGTATAGTTCTCTGGTCAAACTCCACCGCGAATACCACATCTATTTTCAGTCCCTAAGGTACAGTCAAGTAATGGAAGCAGTACAAAGAATCAGGAGGCTAATTCCCAGGGCGGGATTCTCCCACCATTCACTGGCAGTGAACCGTTCTGGTCCTGCCGGCAGTGCATCCCGCCCGCAGGAGTTCCTGGTGGCGAAGGTTAGCTTCAATGGGAATTCCCATTGGCAGTGGCGGGAGCAGAGAATTCCGCCACAGCGAATGGTGCACAGCCTCCTGCGCTGAGAAACATGCAGCTGGGAGGCCAGAAAATCCCACCCCTAGTATCTGATTAATAGGAAGGATTAGAAAGTTCCTTACCTTTGCAGTAGTTGTGGTGTGGGCAGACGTCTTTCTGGTGCATTCTATGACAAAAGAGAGAATTATCACTGGAATATATAATTAGTTTTTGTTGCAAAAACATTTTCTAGACCTCGCTCTTCCAACTTTTGTTAAACTTTAATGTGTAATACTTCACAGAGGGGCATGTGTTATAGAATCACTGCACATAGAATTCCTGCAGTGCAGACATTCGGCCCATCTTTCTGCACTAGTCTGCACCAACTTTCTGAATGAGCGCCCTATCTCGGCCCACTCCCGCGCCCTATCCCCATAACCCACCTAACCTGCATGTCTTTGTGACACTAAGGGGTAATATAACACGGCCAATCCACCTAACCTGCACATCTTTGGACTGTCGGAGAAACTGGAACACCCGAAGGAAAACCATGCAGACATGGGGAGAACATGCAAACTCCACACACTCCCATTTTAACTCAATTATAACTGTACACACTTACCCCCTGCACCCAAGGATGTTGAAGAACTTGTGCAGCACTGAGTCTATCTTTTGCATCACGCATCAACAACTTGCAAATCAAATCCTTCGCCTCATCAGAGATGTGAGCCCAGTCCTTTTCAGGGAACTCATATTTGCCTTTCTGTATGCTCTCAAACAGTATGTTCTACGGGCAAAGAAACATTTATTATACTCTAAAAGCAAAATATTGCGAATGCTGGAAATCTGAAATGAAAATAGAAATGGCTGGATAAGCTCAGCAGGTCTGGCAGCGTCTGTGGGGAGAAAAACAGAGTTAACATTTTCAACCCATATGACTTCTTCAAAAATGTTTTTAAAATTCCTTCTAGGGATGTCAGCTTTAGTGTACATGCCAGCAGTTATTGTCCATTCCAACATGCTCCTGACAAGACGAACCACTCCAACAGCGACAATCTGTGTAGTGTAGGTGCACTCAGTGCTGAAGAGTCACACAGACTCAAAACGTTAACTCTGTTTCTCTCACCGTGCATTCTGTCAGGCCTGCTGAGTTTTTTCAGCATTTTCGGTTTTCATTTCATTATATTTGAATTGGGTGGTGCACCTTTAACAGAATGTACCATCAGTAAAATCAAAGCTCTTCCAATGGTTCAATTAGCAAAGAAACAGAGTAGCTGAGTCACAAAAATCAGACCCAATTCTTGTCATCATTATTCCCTAATCAGAGCTGGGTACCAGGAGCTCCGGGGTAGTAAAGGGAAACATCAGTCATTATCTCATGGCCCTAAGGTGTTTCCATCTGCATGAACATCAAGACATGGTTTGGCTGTGAGACCCTGTATTGATGCCAACTGTTTAGGCACATAAATAAAAAATGACCAGTTGAACTAAGCAAAATGTAGCACTAATGGAACCACAGTCCTACATGGGTATGGTAGCATGGTGATTATTATAGTAGTCTAATAATTCAGCTAATAATAATCTAGAGACTGGGATTCAAACACAAATGCTAACAGTTGGGGAAAAAACGTGAATAAAAAGCTGGCATCCATAATGTTGACCTTGGAACAGAGAGAAACAGAGTTAACGTTTTGAGTCTGTGACACTGACCTACAAGATTGTAATTAAAAACCCAAGTTGCTCACTAACGCCTTTTAGGGAAGGAGGTCTGCTATCCTTCTTCGATCCAGCCTATATGTGACCCCAGACCCTTGGAAACATGGTTGAC
Source organism: Scyliorhinus canicula (assembly GCF_902713615.1). Lineage (NCBI taxonomy): Eukaryota > Metazoa > Chordata > Chondrichthyes > Carcharhiniformes > Scyliorhinidae > Scyliorhinus > Scyliorhinus canicula. The sequence continues at coordinate 35,600,667 of NC_052149.1, read as the reverse complement.
TGTTAACTTCTCTCTGAAATGGCCTAGTAATCACTCACTTGCATCAAAAACTGCAATGAGAAACTTCAGGGCTGGAATTTTAATCAGGGACAAGATTCCCTCTGGGTTTATGCCTGCCCTGACCTCACAGCGATTTTATGTTGGAGCAGGCAAGGCTTCAGATAGGAACTCCGCTTTTGTCTCAACTGAAGCACTTAAGTGGCCAATTGATGGCCACCTAAGGGCCCTTTCCCCACCAAGCCTCAATTTTCATGACGGTGGGCAGATTGAAGCTCCATGGGGGAAGAGTGTGGAGAGTCCTGTGGTGGCAGTGGTGGTGGGGATCGGTAATATAAGTTACTCAGATGTTTTAAGTGGCTTTCATTTTTCTGCCTTTTTCTGGGTAACTATTGATGTAAGACAGTTGGAACCATCTGAAGTTTTAGATTTGGATCACAGTATCGGATGGTTTCCAGTGCAGGGAGGTTTGAACCTCTGGGCAATTGACACGTGATCCTCAAGTGGAGATCTAAGGGAGAAATCCCCAGCATATCTTTCAGATCTGGCCTATATATAGCGCCCCAGGGAATGGATGTTATGGACTATTATATAACTGCTAATTTTCAAGTAAAATTTGTCCTGCCACATCTGGTCCATAAACCCCCTCAGCACCGAGGCCGCTGCCGGCCTCCTGCCCGTCCTGGACTTCGAACGATCCAGAGCCGGATCCAGCACCGTGTTAAAGTCCCCACCCATAATCAATCCTCCTGTCTCCAGGTCCGGGATTAGGCCCAGCATACGCCGCATGAAGCCCGCATCGTCCCAGTTGGGGGCGTAGACATTGACCAAGTCCACTTGCTCCCCCTGAAGTCTCCCACTCACCATCACATATCGCCATGCAGAGTCTGCCACCACTTTGGATGCGATGAACGATAGGCTCTTGCCCACCAAGATTGCCCCCCACGGTTCTTTGCATCAAGCCACGAGTGGAACACCTGTCCCACCCAACTTTTTCGGATCCTCACCTGATCCATAACCCTGAGGTGCATCTCCTGGAGCATAGCCACATCCGCTCCCAGCCCCCTCAAGTGAGCCAACATCCGAGACCGCTTCACTGGACCATTCAGCCCCCTCACATTCCATGTAACCAACCGAACCCGGGGAGGGGCCGTCCCCTTCCCTCTGCGCCTGTCAGCCATACCCCTTTCTCAACCCACCACGTGCCCAGGGAAACCCCCAGGCCCGCTTCCCACGGTAGCAGACGCCCCCCCAATTCCCCCCTCGCCATCCGTTCCCTCACAGTCCCTGCAGCAACAACCCGCCCCCCCCCACCCAAGCCCCCCCCCCCGCCGCCTCCCATCCAAGCCCTCCCACCCAAGCCCCCCCCCCCCAAGCCCCCCCCCCCCAAAGCTAGGGCCTCCCCTAGCTGCGTTACCCCCAACATTATGCTTCCGTGAGTCAGTTGACTTTTGCAGACCCCGGCCTCTCCCGCTGTAACCATAACCCTCCCCCCCGGTGAAACACCGCCACCAATCCCTCCCTATCAGTGCCGGCCCCGCCCCCAATTCCTCCAGCGCGGGAAGAAAGCCCATGCTTCCAACCCGGGCCCGCCCCTCGGTCCGACACGCGGGAAAGAGGCGTGCACATGACCCATCGGGCCCCAGTCTACTCCCCAACCCACCAGTGGAAAAAACAAAGAAAAGCACCCCGATAAATAATCAACAGCCCCAAAACCAGGCCCCCCCCCGAAAAAACACAGATGACAATAGCCAAAATAGCGAAAACAGCAAAAGCAAACATGAAACAACCATTAGTAAACACAACCAAAATCGGCAAAAGGATACCCAGGAAGGCAAAGCCTTCAATCAAAGTACATTTCTCTTCGGCCCCACCAACCCTCAGTTTGAGTCCAAGTTCTCAGCCTGGACAAAAGCCCAGGCCTCCACCGGAGAGTCAAAGTTGAGCTGGCGGTCCTTGTACGTGACCCAGAGGCGAGCCGGCTGTAGAAGGCCAAACTTTACCCGCTTCCTATGGAACACTCCCTTCGCTTGGTTGAAGCCAGCTCTTCTCTTCGCCACCTCCACGCTCCAGTCCTGAAAGATCCGAACGTCTGTGTTCTCCCACCTGCTACTCCTCTCCTTCTTCGCCCACCTCAACACGCACTCCCGGTCAACCATGCGGAGAAAACGGACCAGCACCACCCTGGGCGGCTCGTTCGGTTTAGGTTTCCGCTGTGACACTCGGTAGGCGCCCTCCAGCTCCAGGGGCCCGTTAAATGACCCCGCACCCATCAACGTGTTTAACATGAGGACCACGTAGGCCGCCAGATCTGAGCCCTCTATCCCCTCTGCGAGGCCCAGAATCCGCAGATTCTTCCGGCGGGATCGGTTCTCCATCTCCTCCATCCTATCTTGCCATTTTTTATGCAGTCCCTCGTGTGTCTCCACTTTCACTGCCAGGCCCAGAAGCTCATCCTCATTCTCTGAGACCTTGTGCACCAGCTTCCGAAACTCCACGGCCTGAGCTGTCTGAGTCGCTGCCAGCTTGTCCAATGAGGCCTTAAATGGCTCCAAAATCTCAGCTTTGAGCAACCTGAAGGAGCGCTGAAGCAGCTCCTGCTGCTCCCGCGCCCACTGGTGCCATGCTGCTTCCCCGCCTGCCGCCATTTTGTTTTTCCTGCCTCTCGCCTTTCTCTGTGGAAGAATCGACCTTTGGACCATTCCACTGCGAGTCCAGTCCATCCACCGGCTGCTGGGCACATTGGTTGTGTTCCCCCACCCCCCGGGGGAAAGTTGAAAAAACGCCGTTGTGGGCTCTTAAAAGAGCCCAAAAGACCTAAATTGGCGGGAGCTGCCGAACGTGCGGCTTAGCTCCGCATTGCCGCCACCGGAAGTCAATGGCAACGTTCTTTAAAAACATACATTCACTTAGGAAACACAGGGAAGAATACTTCAGAAAAGACAGCAAGCACTGAGAAGTTGAAGAAAGGTGACCTTAAAACCCTAGATGACCAAGTATTGAAGAAGCAAATTTATGAGCTCACAGTAAGAAATATTTTACAATGCTACACGAGCTCTGTGGAAAGATCATTGGATCAAAACTACTGAAGAACAGAGAGAGAAATATACTGTGTGTCAGGGAGGCTATTGTGAACTTCTCGCCAATGGTATTGTTCAAAGGTTGAGGAGAAAGGGAACCTTCCAGCATTAGCCAAGTTAGCAAACAATTTAGAGAGAAAACAGCACTAAAAGCGGTAGTACTGGTGATGGAAAAAGCTCCCAAGAGTGCATAGAATTGATGTCTAACTATCTAAACATGAAGAGACTGAAGAGGTTGAAATATCCAATGAGAATGTAACTCAGCTTCGGACAGTGGCAGTAATACCAGTTTCCAGGGAAACGAAAAGGGCTGCAATAATATGCATGGTATTAATTTGATCAGTGTGATTGAGAATCTGTTTTGCAGACTACTGTGACACCCGTGCCATGAAATCCGACTTGAGAATATTAATGTAAAATAGAGCATCACATTTCTGCAACGCTACATCCTCCATCTAAATAAACACAGAGTTTACATATATATATATAGATAGATATATATACACACACATCATTTTCTATTCTTTGATAAATCATCACCTGCAGACATGTTATGTTGCCTTACCCGACAGGCCACACACGCTTCTCCTCTGTCCCAGCCACAGTCTGTTCCACAATTCCCCACAAACGGTGGGTTGCCACTCAGCATGATGTACAGAATTACTCCAAGACTCCACAAATCGCAACGCTTATCATAAAATGACGCATCCTCTGTAAACGTCTCTACCACTTCAGGAGCCATGTATTCCGCAGAACCACACTGAGAATATTAATGCAATTATTAGAAATTAAAACCCACAATAGTTCAGCATTAATTTCTAACCCAGCTCAAAAATTAAGACTGGGTTTGAGCATGCCATTAATCTAGGTTGAGTAGTATTTTGGGGGTTTGGAGCTGGAGGCAGCAAATCTGCCCAAAAATAACTTTCCCTCAATACACCCAACATATAGATGGTGATTATATTTTTTATACAATTTATTTTACAATAAATCTGGTTTACACAAGAAAATGCAGTAAAAAAACTAAACACACCATATTCAATTTGTCAGGAACACAATTGATGTCTACAGATGGAAAGTGAGATTTATTCATGCATGAGTGAGGGCAACAGGGCAATTTGACAGAATGGAGTTAAAGAGGAAATGCTATGTTAAACCAGACTGCACAAAGGCAGACCTGTCAGCATGAATTTTAAATGGGTCTACCAAATACTGTTGCACACCAGTAGCGGATTCTTCCACTGTTAACCCTTGGCAAAGAACATACTCACAGAATCACAGAAAGATACAGTGCAGAAGAGCCCTTTGGCCCATCAAGTCTGCACCGACTAGTGAAGTAGCTGGTGCAAAAAAAGATAGCGGAAGAGATTCCTGGAACAGACTTTAGACTGCTCTCCAGGTTTTCCGGTCTCACTAATAGCGATTCCAGGAAAATCCCAGCCAATGTCCAGGATTTTGAGGTCAGCTGTGAAAAATGGCACTACATGTACACTTGCCCACAGACATTCTATGGGGCTTTTGGAGTGGAAATTGTGGTTATTAGAAATCCAAATCAACTTGGTGTCCTCTGCAGTGTATCTGAAACCTGTGTGAACGGGGCAATCAAGGTGTGACTCCTTAACCAGACTGAAGACTCTTTCTGAGATCTGCAGTGTGTAAATCAGGAATTAAGTTTGAATACTTAATTCAAAGTCAAATCATGAACAGAAAGTGAAAGGAGAGAAAGAATGAAGACCGAGAGAAATAAGACACAGAAAGAAAAGTAGATTTTTGAATAGGAAAATAATTTAGATCTGAAGGATCTAAAAGTCAATTGGCAGCGCCAGAGATGTTTGGCAATAATTGGGACTTGGCACTCAATTAATATTCTTTTCTGCTCTAGCTTTTTCTTGCATATATTGTATTTTAAATCGTCTCTGTGTTTCAATGCCGAATTCCTTGGCAAGATACCATTATAGCAAAATTTCTGGAGCACCAGGGCAACTTGGACAGTAACTTCCTGATTTCTGCATCTGAGGTAGTCTTTGATAATGATCATGCCAACAAGTTCCCCATTAGTTATACCACAAAAACTCATTATAGAATCCCTACAGTACAGAAGATGGCCATCCGGCCCATTGGGTTTGCACCACTCAGAAAGAGCACCCTACCCAGACCCAATCCCACACTCTGCCCCCGTAATCCTTCCTAGGGGCAATTTAGCATTGCCAATCCACCTAACCTGCACATCTTTGGACTGTGGGAGGGCCCGGAGCAAATCACGGGGAATAGGAATAATATGCAAACACCACACAGCCACCCAACATTGGAATCAAACCCTGGTCTCTAGCGCTTTGAGGCAGCAGTGCGAAGAACTGTGCCACCATACCGTCCATACGGGGCTAATATTTAATTGCTGACAGCCTGTATTTGCTACCTAATGATGGACTCATTATTCTTAAGCACTCAATGATGCACTCAAAGTCATTACATAGTTTACAAAATGTGTCCAGGTTTAAAGGGAGACGAACATCAAGGCCAAGACTTTTGCCACATCAGCGAGGCTCTGAGCCATTTTTCTGCTCCCCCCACCCCCGCTGCACCCAGCAGCCTCTGCATTCATTCCAGGGGTTGTGGACCCAATTTCTAATCCAGCTCGCTCCCTCACACAACAAAAACAGAACTGTGGGCCGCCATTTTCAAAGGTCAGGTATGCAAAATCTACAATTCCCCCAACTCGGCGCACACGACACAGGAACAAAAATCAGGAAGAGGTTTTACAAGAAAGTATTTGAAGCAAGGTGTACTTATGTAACAGTCTGGCAAGTTACAGACAGTGATATAAAAAACATGTCATTATTACCTATGAAAATTCAAGATATTTGTTACACTGAATGCCAGAAATAATTGAAGTAATTTAGATCAGGAAATGCAGCATAGATTAAAAACAGAAGCTGAAATCACATTCACTTACCGGAGTCATCAGCTCAGGAGTTGATATAGGAACACAGGCACTGCTCAACTTCACTCCACTACCAAGATCAAAGTCACAAATCTTCACCGGGGATATCTAGGGATGGGAGCGTGGAGGGAGCAAGGGAGAGCGAGAGGTGAGAACGCGAGGTAAGAGCGCGAGAGAGCGCGAGAGGATAGCGCGAGGCGAGAGCGCGAGGGGAGAGCACGAGGGGAGAGCGCGAGGGGAGAGAGCGCAAGGGGATAGCGCGATGGGAGAGCGCGAGGGGAGAGTGCGAGGGGAGAGCGCGAGGGGAGAGCGCGAGGTGAGAGCGCGAGGGGAGAGCGCGAGGGGAGAGCGCGAGGGGAGAGAGCGAGGTGAGAGCGCGAGGTGAGAGAAAGCGAGAGAAATGAGAGAGGGGGATCAGAGAGGGGGGTCAGGGAGAGGTCGGGATGAGAGAGGGGGAGGTGCGGATGCCAAGGTGGGTGGAGAAAGAGAGTAAAGAAGAAAAATACCCAGAGCGGGGGGGTCAGAGCACGGAGGCGAAGGGTGACACAGAGTCCGACAGGGAAGACCCAGATTGCCCCCGGGGTGTATAAGTGGGGAGTGCAGCACCCAGAGCATGGCGGGGGTGGAGAGCATAGCATGTGTAGGGGGGAGCGGGCAAAGACCCAGAGCGTGATTTTGGGGGGGGGGGGCACAGTGTGTGTGTGCGTGTGAAGGGGGGGGGGGGGGGGGGGGTTAGAGACGCCCAGAGCATGAGGGGAGACCCAGAGTGCAGAGGGAGACAGAGATGGAGAGATTGAGCAAGAAAAGGAGGGAGAGAGAGCAAGCAAGACAGAGACAGAGAGAGAGGGAGAGAGAAAGGAGCACCATTTCTATTTAGTATCAAGCTGTCAAAATGGCATAGGTACCAGCAGGAATTGACAATGACATTTTCAAGCTCATAAAACAGCATCAAGAACAGCAAGGATGCAGATTGATGCGACCATCAATTCACACAAAACCAGGAGTAGAAGTAAACTGTGGCTTTAATCAACTAGAACAGTGCCTGCCTGCGACTGGTCTGTTAGTGGGAGCCGCCTACTGGGCGGCTGCTCTTTATACCTCCCCTCAAGGGGTGGAGTCAAGTGCGGAGCCCACACAGGCCCCAACATGCAACATTATAGGTAATACCATACAATGGTCCATAGGTGGAGCCCACATGGGCAACAGCGTAATACAGATAAGCACATGGTGAATTGTTACAGCAATACATTCACCACACAGATTCCTGCTCAACACAACTGTTAACAGGATCAGGCACTTCAAATTGCTACTTCATAACCTGCAGAAAAAATATAATGGTCTCAGAAGCTCTCCTGACTTGCAAAAATTGCAAAGTCTCTTCAGAAAGAATATGCCCTGAAGCAGTTCACTTTCCGACATTAAAATAATTTGCCACAGTCTATGGGGAAACATTGGCATATAGCTTAAGTGGCACCATTCCACATCAAGCATGGGGAAGGCAAGGAGGCATGAACTAGCACAGCAGGTATGGGGTTTGAAACTGTGCCATTGGTGTCATTCTGCACCACACTCGCCAAATGAGCTAATGGACCCTAAACTTTATGCAACAAAAGTACAAACTTTCCCAGCACTGGCGAATGAATGGTCATGTGAAAATCCATTCATCCAGCTGTAAATATCTCACTATGCAAGATAATTCATGCATATTTAATCAAAATGCAGTATCATTTTGACAATTAAAATCTTTTTTTTTCCCCAATTAAGGGGCAATTTAGCATGGCCAATCTACCTATCCTGCACATCTTTGGGTTGTGGGGGCGAGACCCACGCAGGCATGGGGAGGATTAATTATAATCTTAATTCACCAGAACATCAGAATTTACTTTAGTAATTGTTTGATTACTTATTGATTGATTTCTCCTATTTTTAGCGAAGTGTAATTTCTCGTCTCTAACAAACATTCAGTGTAATAACAGGTTGTTATCACAGTCTATTGTATTTAATCAAAGAGACAAGACTTATTTCAAAAACCCTTTCTCATGCATTGTAGATGAAAGAAATGATGATTGTGATGAAAAACCTCCAGAGATTCCATCAACATGCTCCCTTTTCACTCTTCACTTTTAATTAAACATTTGATGCTTGGGTGCGGCGACTAACTAAAACTTAATAAAAATCTCATTTGAGACTAGGGAATGAACCAACTTATTCCAGCAAGGCCTTAAAGTTAAATCAAATATTGGGAGCAGTTACTGAAACCAGAAAAGCAATGTTCTAGTGTATCCCATGGTACAAATGAAATGCTAATTAAAGGTGGCTTTAAAGATACTTAAAATACTCCAGCCACAACAATAAGCAGGTGACTGAATTACATGTTCTTACCCATCCTCAAGCAAACCTGCTTCAAAGCAGAATAGTGAAATTTGCAAAAGGAGACTTCATTGGGCATATCACTAAAACACACCTCTGAACATTGAAAACACAAGGAGGTAGGGAGGGAAAAGAAGTCAACCCGCATTTGTGTTAGATCCAAGATAAGCAGCCACGCACCATGCATAAGTTAGAACGCTAGGAGGTTTATTATTACTTACAATTAAATCAGCGCCACTCCCCGGAGTGTCTCCTTCCCCGACCTGCACCCAGGTCAGAGTTTTTATTCAAGGTGGACGACATCTGTTAAGGGGAAGTCCCACCTCTTTACCAGGGATGTTCATATTCCCCGGAGGGCACGGGAAACCTGTTGGTTTCTATCCCATGACCTCCTCTGGGGTTAACAACCCCCTCCCCAAGTCTGGAGGTGTCTCCACATCTGTTGGGACCTCCTGGACATTTTGGGGCGCGATTCTCCGAGGCCCGCTGCAGCGACCTCGCCGTCGTGAAATCCGTCGAGTTTCACGATGGCACAAAACGGCCCCGATCACGACCGATTCTGGCCCCGGGAATGGGCTAGCATCGGGGCCGCAAGGAACACGGGGTGGGGGGGGGGGAATGGCGTGAAATGCGCATCGTCAGCGCGCGACACCCAAATAACGCCACGCCGCATCTTAAAAGGCGTGATCCGCGTACAGAAGGACCCGGAGCAGAAGAGGGAGGAAGATGAGTCAGCCACGGAGGGCCGGCCCGAGGTTCCGTGACACGGACCTGGAGACCCTTCCCGATGAGGTGGAGCAGCGCAGGGGCATCCTCTGCCCAAGACGAGGGCATCGGCACCCGTCTAGCGCAGTGCGACGGGCCTGGCGTGAGGTTGGCACGGCAGTGACTGCTGTGGGGCAGACCCCCCGGTCCAGGGAGCAGTGCCGAAAGAAGGTCCACAACCTCACCAGGGCTGCCAGGGTAAGTGCCACGAGGGTGTCCCCTGGTCACAAACGTCCCCCCCCCCCCCCCCCCACCCCCATGTCCCTCATCACCCCGCCACCCCTGGGCACGAGGGGGAGGGGTGGGGGCGAAAGTGAGTGGAGGGGGGTGAACAACGTTGTAACAGACCCACATGAGCGCTGCGACCCCCTGGGGAGATGCCTTAGTGTGGCTCCAACTTTCCCCTATATCTGAACGCTCTGATAATACCCACCTAACTGTGATGCTCTATCCATTCCCCCTCTCCCTCAACAGGGCAAGACTGCTCACAACAACCGGGAGCGTATGAGAACCGGAGCGGATTCGCCCGTGCTCCAACAGTCTTTTAACAGAGGGCACTGGACCTCGCTGGGGGATCCGCCACCTAGGAGGTCGCGCAATGCGAGGTTGGAGTTGCAGAAGCAAGTGAGACAACCCTGCATGCCCCCCCACCGCAGTCCATCCTCTCTCCCCTCACACTCTGCCCACTGGACCACCCATCCTCTCTCCCCTCACACTCTGCCCACTGGACCACCCATCCTCTCTCCACTCACACTCTGCCCACTGGACCACCCATCCTCTCTCCCCTCACACTCTGCCACTGGACCACCGTACACCCGGCCGAGCGCGTCTAACGAACCCCGTATCATTCTGTTCCCCAGGGCCAGCCGACGAACGTTCAGGGCCGTCTTGTACAACACAGAGCCGACCATCCGCATCGATACCCGCACCTAGGGTCGCACGCAAGAGGGTGGCAGGAGGTCGGCCAGGAGGGCCATCCTCTAAATCCGAGACTCTGGAGGGGGACGTACAGAGGACGGACAGGGACAACAATCGTGGCTGTGCGTTGCCCGAAGGTCGGGCCATGAGACAACACAGTGACGGGGACAAGACGGGGACTGTGGACCTAGACACACAGAGGACGGCCACGCAGTCGACAGACTCACCCGCTGCGGAACTTTACATGGGCCTTGCGGACACCAACGCGTCGCGTTCCCGCTGTCCTCAACGGTGCCATCGTGCAGCCTCCTGGACATTACCGGCACCCGGGTCGTGTCTGTGTCCTGCGCCCCACGCCCCACCCTGCTGCACACCATCCTCCTCCACCTCCTCCTCTTTGTTAGCGTCAGCACCGCTGCCATCGGCTTCTCCTTCCGACTCCTCCACCAGGGCATCTCCCCTCTGCATGGCAATGTTGTGCAGCGCACAGCAGACCAAAACTATGCGACCGACCCTGTCGGGCCGGTACTGCAGGGCCCTTCCAGAGCGGTCCAGGCATCTGAATCGCATCTTCAGCAAGCCGAAGCACCGCTCCACCACACTCCTGGTTGCTGCATGGGCCTCGTTGTATAGGGTCTCTGCGTTGGTCTGAGGCCTCCGTATCGGCGTCATCAGCCATGACCTCAACCTTTAACCCCTGTCGCCCAGCAACTAACCCCTCAGCCGAGGGGGGCGTCCCTCGAACATTGCGGGGATGAACGACTGCGCAAGAATATAGGCGTCATGCACACTCCCGGGGAACCTTGCGCACACGTGCATGATCCTCATGTGGGGGTCGCAGACCACCTGGATGTTCATGGAGCATGTGCCCTTCCTGTTAGTGAACACTTCCCTGTTGCCTGCAGGCGGGCGCATGGGGACGTGAACACCATCGATCACTCCCTGGACCATCGGCATCCCAACCACCTTGGCGAATCCACGGGCTCGTGCTTCCTGATGTGCTCGGTCCTCGGGGAATGTAATGTAACGGTCCGCGATGGCGAACAAGGCGTCGGTCACGTCCCGGATGCACCTGTGGACCGATGCCTGTGATATCCCAAATAGGTCCCCGCTCGGAGCCTGGAAGGAACCGTTAGCGTAGAAGTTTAGGGCCACCGTCACCTTGACGGACACTGGTCTAGCGTGTCCTCCTCCCATTCCACGTGGTGTGAGGTGCGCCACGTGGTGGCAGATATGTGCGACCGTCAACCTGCTGAACCGTAGTCTCCTCCTGCATGTGAGGTCCGATAAGGCTTTGAACGACATTCGGTCACGGTACACCCTAGGCTTTGATGGCCGCCTGTGGCGCCCTGGCTCCACCATCAGTGGCTCCTCCTCCTCCTCCCTCCCCTCCCCCCCCTCCATTCACTTCGATATCAGTGCACGCATCCTGTGCCTTCCTCAGCGTTTGGGGGTCAATGTTCCCCTCGGCATCCCCCTGGACATACCGGACATGAGCGCCTGCGGCCTGCGCGGTGACGACGGGCCACTCCACGGCCATCCCTTCTGCTGCAGCAGCAGCCCCTGCATCTGCATCCACTGTGGGCTGTTGCTGTCGACGCTACTGGATGGCCAACTGCAGTGCAGCGGCTCCAACCACTGCGGTGAACATCGCAGTCTGGTTGGCATACATGGTGACCGACAGAAGGGTGGTGGGGGGCAGAGAAATGACATGTTACACGGAGGTCCTTCGACACCTCGGCAGCCGGCTGCCATGGGATACCTGTGTGCCCCAGTGGCCTGGTCGCGCTGCTGACACGCGGCCTGCCTAACCCCTGGTCACTGTCTGCGTCCAATGGACAGTTAACACATCCTCCTCACCGGTGCGTCAGTGGGCTCTGCCCATCAGCCACACGACAACCTGCGGGCGTGTCCTCGTCACCGTCCTGCCATGGTAGGGTGGCTGACATGTGGCATCCGCTGATGGAAGACCCCCTCCACTCTCCCTCCATTCCCTCCCTCTCCCCGCTCCCACCTCCATTCCCCCCTCCCCTCCCCCCTACCCCCATCTCCTCCCCCTCCCCCCCTAATGGCATTAGAGGCGGTTGGGCCATCGGCGAGTCTGGCGAAGCTGGAACAGCGGGGGCGGGGCGCTGTTCAGTGGGGTCATCCAGCACACGGCTCTGAAGATGATTCACATGGCGATTGGATTCCCACCCTTGTGAGATACTGGCTTGATGGCCGCTAAGGTGACACCAGGGACCCAAATGGGGTCACTTACATGCATGGGGTCGCTGGGGGTGAATGTGCGAGTCTGCAGGCAGCAACCGGCATGGATCTCGGACTGGTCCTGGTGGACCCTCCCGCATAGATCGGGGATGGCCAAGCTCAGGCAGTTGCAGAAGCGACGGATCATCAAGTGCTCCGCTGGCACGACGCCTGTCATGGCATGCGGTGTCGTGCAATTGAAAAAATAAAACACAGCCGACGAGTGTCCCAGGATCCAGACGCCTGTTTCTTCATGCCCAGCTTAAATGTTTGGACTGCTGTTTCGGCCAGTCTGTTCGAAGCCGGGTGGTAGGGTGCAGTCTGCACATGTCAAATGCCACTGGCGGAGGTGAATGCCGCGAACTCTGCGCCGTTATCTGACACAAAAGGATTCCATGCGTACGGAAAATCTGGCCTAGCTTTTCCATGGTGGCCCGGGTGGTTGTCGCCTGCATCCGCATCACTTCCAGCCACCAGAGCGTCTACTGGGATGAAGAACATTGCCTTCTGGAAGGGGCCCGCAAAGTCGATATGAACCCGGACCCAAGGCCTTGTGGGCCATTACCAAGTTTGGATTGGGGCTGCTGGGAGTAATCGTTGGTGCCTGATACTGGGGGCATCGCTGGGCTACTGCTCAATGACCATGTCAGTGTCGGGTTACCAGACGTAGCTCCGAGTGAGCATCGTCATTTTAGACACTAGTGCATATCCATTATGGCAATCTAGTAAGTGTGTTGAATGTCCACGCCCGGGGACCACCACGCAGGTGCCCCATAAGAGCACACCGTCTTCGATGCTCTGTTCTCGCATCTTTCCTATGTGAGCTTTCAGGTCTTCGGGCAGAGCCCAGTGCTTTGCCCAGTACTACACCATGTGCCTGATGAGGGAGAGCTGTGGGTCGGTCTGGGTCCAGCCGTGGACACGAGATGGCATGAGTCGGTCAGCTATTATCTCATCGGCCATGGCGGACGTAGGTGGCTCAGTGGATAGTGGTAGGTGGCTCAAAGCGCCCACATGGGATATGTGGGCCCCAGAGCGGTGTTCCAATATGTAGACATGGACACTGCCAGTAATAGTGCCCAATACTGGATGCGGGCGGATGCTATGGGAGGAATCACACGGTCCTGTTTGAAGAGCCCCAGAAGGGGCTTATGGTCCATCAGGATGAGGAAGTGGTGCCGGTAGACGTACTGGTGGAATTTCTTTACACCGAATACCACGGCCAGTCCTTCTTTCTCTACTGGCGCATACTGTTTCTCAGCATCGGCCAATGTCTTAGATGCCAATTAGGTAGGTTGTCCGGAACCATCTTCCATTACGTGGGGTATCACAGCCTCGACGCCATAAGGGATGTGTCATAGGTCAATAAGAATGGCTCAGAAGGGTCAAAAGGAATAAGCAATCGTGAAGAGAAAAGCGGCTGTTCTGGAAAATGCTGCTTCTTGCTCGGTGCCCCACGTCCAGAGTTGTCCATTCTTCGGTAGTTTATGGAGGGGATCCAATGTCGTGGCTAATTGTGGGAAGAACGTCCCATAATAATTGATGAGCCCCAGGAAAGCCCGAAGTTCCGTTGCCCCCTGGCACCGGGGCTTGGCGGAAGGCCTGGACCTTCTTCCCCATGGGGTGCAGACCATGGGGGTCCACACGGTCCCGAGGTACACCACCTCTGCTGCATTAAAGATGCTCTTCTCTCAGTGGAGGCGGCCGCCAGCTGCCTCCAAGCGCTGTAGCACTTCTGCCAAGTTGTGGAGGTTTTCTATACGTCGTCTAAGTAAATCCCGAATGGTAGCTGGGTATTGTCAGAGTCCCCGGTGTGTGTTGATGGTGACTCGGGGACTAGGACCAGCTGGAGATATGCATGTCTCATATGTAGCTGCAAGTCCGTCACTGAGCTTGATTGACATGCAGGTCCTCCTTTCCTGGGGACTGGATTATGGTCTAAGCATGCTACGCTCAGAGACGTGCCAAGTGATCGGGCTTCATTACCGGTACGACCGGCACCGCCCAGTTGGAAAATTGTGCTGGTCTTATGTTCCCCAGGTTCTCCATGTGGTCCAACTCCGCAACTACCTTTGGACGCAAGGTATATGGAATGGGACGGGCGCAGAAATAGCGCAGCTTTGATCCTCCTTCCTGGAATATGGTTGGAACTGGCCAATATTCCTTTGGGGACATGTGGGTGCATTTGCCAGTATAGAACAAAGAACAAAGAAAAGTACAGCACAGGAACAGGCCCTTCGGCCCTCCAAGCCTGCGCCGACCAATCTGCCGTCTAAACTAAAATCTTCTACACTTCCAGGGTCCGTATCCCTCTATTCCCATCCTATTCATGTATTTGTCAAGACGCTCCTTAAATGTCACTAACATCCCTGCTTCCACCACCTCCTCTGGCAGCAAGTTCCAGGCACCCAATACCTTCTGTGTAAAAAACGTGCCTCGTCCATCTCCTCTAAACCTTGCCCCTCGCATCTTAAACCTATGTCCTTTAGTAATTGACCCCTCTATCCTGGGAAAAAGCCTCTGGCTATCCACTCTGTCTATGCCCCTCATACTTTTGTAGACCTCTTATCGGGTCATCCCTCAATCTCCACCATACCAGACAACATCCTGATAAATCTCTTCTGCACCCTCTCCAAAGCCTCCACTTCCTTCTGGTAGTGTGGCGACCAGAATTGAACATTATACTCCAAGTGTGGCCTAACTAAGGTTCTATAAAGCTGCAACATAACTTGCCAATTTTTATAGTCAATGCCCCGGCCAATTAAGGTAAGCATGCCGTATGCCTCCTTGACTACCTTCTCCACCTGTGTTGCCACTTTCAGTGATCTGTGGACCTGTACACCTAGATCTCTCCAACTGTCAATACTCTTGAGGGTTCTACCATTCACTATATATTCCCTATATTAGACTTTCCAAAATGCATTACCTCACATTTGTACGGATTAAACTCCATTAGCAAAGGTGCTGGAGTCAGTCGCGCCCCAACAGGCTAGGGCCGCTCCCATGCACCGTGACCAGTGGTAAATTTGCTAACTGGCTGCCATATTCAGCGGGAACGATGGTTGTGTCCGCAATTGTGAGAGGTTCCCCCATATAAGTCGCTAACCTTGCATTGGTATCCTGGAGAGTCAGCAGATGAACATAGAACATAGAACAGTACAGCACAGAACAGGCCCTTCGGCCCTCGATGTTGTGCCGAGCAATGATCACCCCACTTAAACCCACATACCCCTAACCCAACAATCCCCCCATTAACCTTTACACTACGGGCAATTTAGCATGGCCAATCCACCTAACCCGCACATCTTTGGACTGTGGGAGGAAACCGGAGCACCCGGAGGAAACCCACGCACACACGGGGAGGATGTGCAGACTCCGCACAGACAGTGACCCAAGCCGGAATCGAACCTGGGACCCTGGAGCTGTGAAGCATTGATGCTAACCACCATGCTACCGTGAGGCCCCAATGAATCCAGGATCGTATGCAGTTTACGATGTGCCGACTAATGACAGACACAGCAGCCCCCGTATCGAGTTCCATGCGGGTCGTGTGGCCGTTCACCTGGAGCGAGATTTGGATGGGAGCATTTCTTGGTGCTGCCGCACAATGTCTTTGTCGGCACTAGTTGTCATCATCCTCCACATAGTGGGTCCTGTCATGGGTGGGGGGACTATGCCTGGCAGTGTGGTGGGTGGATGGCTCCTTGCAGGACCTTCTTTGCCCCAGATACCTGCATCCCGTTGCTATGGCCGCCGGCCAGTAATTATACCCTCGGTCCTCTTGGTCAGGGGAAAACGTTTGGCGATGTTCTCGCCATCTAGCCCCTTGCTTGTAGTCCCAATGCTGGGGAATAGGTTCTTCGATTCCAGCAGGCTGTACGCGGGGCCTGTTTTGGCACCCTAAACCAACATCCCCTTGATTTCTTGCTCTCCCTGTTCGGCACTTTCCCTGGATACTACAATTTCCATGGCTCTTTGGAGGTCTCAATGAGCTTCGGCCCTTAGTTTTATTTATGCAGCCGCATCGCGGATCCCATATACCAACCGGTCGCGTAGTGCTTCATCCATGGTTGGACCAACATACCGGTCTCAACTAGTTTCCTGAGGCGAGCCAGAAATTTGCTGATACCTTTTCCTTGGGCCTGGGCTGCCAGGTGAAACCGAAAATGACGCACTCAGGGACAGCTTCGATTCAAAATGTTCCCCTACCAAGGCTACCAGGAACGTGAACTAGCGGGGGTCCTGGTGGGTTAGGCTTTTTAATAATGCTGCATATGGGCCACCCACAAGATGCCAGCAAGGCTACAATTTGCCACTTGTGTGTAGAGGAACTGCATGCTCTCTATGTATTGACCCCAACCATCCTCACCTGCATTGAATGACGAGGCCTCCCTAGATAGATCGGGTGTGTAACAACCAGTGTCGATGGCAGCTCCACTGAAGCCTTGTCACCAATGTTAGATCCAAGGTAAGCAGCGATGCATAAGCCATAGGTTACAGCACAAAGAGGTTTATTATTACTTACAATCAAATCACCACCAGCTGAGTGCAGGTCGGGGTTTTTAATACTAGAGGGGCTACACCGGTTCAGAAGTTCATATTGCCTGGTGGGCACGGGGAACCTGATGGTTCCTATCACATGAACTCCGCTGGGGTTATAACAATGTAGAATGACAGTTAAGAGCATTTCTCAGTACATAAAGCACCTCCATGACGTATCACTACATTTCACCCAAATGATAATATGGATGTAAGGGAATGACTATGTTCCATCTTGATATATCATATCACAATTCTATACAGATAGTCACACTGGCTGAATCCAACCATTGGTTTTATAGCACAACCTGGTATTAGTTTAATCTAATACTCCTGGATGCAGAACGTTTTGGTTTACTTTGAAATCACAAGTCAAAGAAGTTGGAAAACAAATGAGGAAATTGACATCAAGCCCATTGACACTGCATAAGCCGCCCGTTTGCAACCTGTCTCTTTTAATCTACCTCCTTCATTTCATATTTCCTATCCCTACTGTTGTTCATCTCAGCATTTTCCTTCTGACTGAGCTGAAACTGGCAAATTATGTGAAGTCTGTGAAATAAAGTATTTTGAAAGCTTAAAAAAAGACGCAACAACCTATTAAATGAACTGTCATGTATTTCAAACTTCAGGAACTTCAGAGAGTTGTGAATACCGCCCAGTCCATCACACAAACCTGCCTCCCATCCATGGACTCCATCTACACCTCCCGCTGCCGGGGGAAAGCGGGCAGCATAATCAAGGATCCCTCCTACCCGGCTTACTCACTTTTCCAACTTCTTCCATCGGGCAGGAGGTACAGACGTCTGAGAACACGCACGAACAGACTCAAAAACAGCTTCTTCCCCACTGTCACCAGACTCCTAAATGACCCTCTTATTGACTGACCTCATTAACACTACACCCTGTATGCTTCAACCGATGACAATGCTTATGTAGTTACGTTGTATATCTTGTGTTGCCCTATTATGTATTCTCATGTATTTTCTTGAATTTTGTTTAATTCCCTTTTCTTCCATGTACTGAATGATCTGTTGAGCTGCTTGCAGAAAAATACTTTTCACTGTACCTCGGTACACATGACAATAAACAAATCCAATCCAATCCAATCACCATCAAGAGAGCTCACCATATCATCAGCTCATTTCAATGAGCAGGGAGCTGCACTCTCTGGAAGCATCAGAGAATGGAAGCCATGAGCCAGACTTTCCAGAACACCTCAACGACACAACCAAGCAGCATAACCTTTTGTTTAGAGACACTCAAATTGTAACTAGTAAAATGGTGCAATAGACATACCTGATCTGGGAATTCACAAAGGATATTCTCTGGCTTCAGATCTCTGTGTGCTATACCTTTACAAGAAGAACAAAATGTTAATTGCATAAGAGAATACCTTGCACCAGAAGTCTCAGTCAGAACACCTTAAATTTTGCACTGTATGGAATTCATTTCCCCATTGTATTTACAGTATAAGTTTGACGTGTTGTTGCCCAACTCATCAGTAATTCTATTTTACTATGAGCAATCTATCAATTTTAATGTCACCCCCCTCCGCATCGGCACTATTTTGCTTTTATTATTTTATATATTTTATATACAGCACCATTCCTAATGCCCTGCCACCATCACTACCCAGATGCAGTCAATGTAGTAGCAAAGCAGGATATGGTAGTGATATTGACTAGGATAAAAATAAGGAGCAGGTAGAATAGAATAGAATCTCTAAACTGCAGGAGGCGGCAATTCGGCCCATTGAGTCTGCACTGACCCTTGGAAAGAGCACCTTACCTATCCAAGTAACCTCAACTAACCTTTTGGGCACTAAGGGGCAATTTAGCATGGCCAATCCATCTAACCTAAAATCTCTGGACTGTGGGAGGAAACCGGAGCACCTGAGGAAACCCACAGAGACCAGGGATAAAGTGCGAACTCCACACAGACATTCACCCGAGACCAGAATTGAACCTGGGTCCCTGGTGTTGTGAGGAAGCAGTGCTAACCAATGTGCTTCTGTGCCGCCCCTGAAAGGTACTGGAAAGGTTGGAAGTTCTCAAAGTGGAACAGTCACCCAAGGTTGCTGAGGAAAGCAAGGGTGGAAATTGGGCTGGCCATAATCTTCCAAACTTCCTTGGAGTTTTGACTGGTATCCAGACTGGAAGATTGAAAACGTTATTTCATTTGAAAAAGGGAGGGGTAGAAACCTGGAATTATAAATTAGTCAACCCAGTGTGGGGAATCTTTTGAAACAATAGGGTAAAAAAAAAATGTAAATAAAGAGTTCACAATTCATTTTTCCCCTTTAAGGAGCAATTTAGCGTGGCCAATCCACCTACCCTGCAGATCTTTGGGCTGTGGGGGCAAAAATCACGCAAACACGGGGAGAATGTGCAAACTACACACAGACAGTGACCCAGAGCCGGGATCGAACCTGGGAATTTCAAAAGGCATTTGATAGACTTTCAAAAGGCATTTCATAAAGTTCCACATAATAGACTTTGAGCAAAATTAATGCCTATGACTTTAAGGAGAAGCAGCAGCAAGGATACAAAATTGACTAAGGGAAAGAGAAATTTGTTTTTCACACAGAAAGGAATAGAGCTGTGTTCCGCTAGGAGTCAGTAGTATCATAGAATCCCTACAGTGCAGGAGGCCACTTGGCCCATCAAGTCTGTATTGAACCTCTGAATGAGCACCCTACCTCGGCCCACTCCCCCGCCCTAACCCCGTAACCCCACCTAAACTACACATCTTTGAACACTGAGGGGCAATTTAGTATGGCCAATCCACCTAAAATCTGGGCTTTAACATAGAGGGCATTATTTCAATGTTCACAGATGAGATGAAATTTGAAAACGCAATTAAGTAAATTGGCAGATAGTCATACACTTCCTATGATGCACAGACCATGGCTTGCTCAGTTGACGCATCCATCTTTTCCTGTCCACCCGTGGCAAACACAGTAGAATCATTCAGCTGGTCCAGAATCTAAGTGGATTTAAATGCACTGGGGATCCCTGTGGCCTAGTGGTATAGGTCACTGAATTGGTGATTCACAAATCTAGGGCAATGCTCTGGGGTCCCTGGATTGAAACCCACCATGGTAGATGGTTTCAATAAAATTTACCTATGGCAGGCTTGAGTGAGTTTTATAAGCTAATTTGGAATTTTTAAGACATTTTTATTAGAGTTTTTTCATTTTTACAGAGTGTAGTGTGCAAACTGTGCAATATATTGAACTGAGTCACTTTAATTCTATTACATACTGAAATTTTATTGCTGTATTCCCATACCACTCAATGTCTCTTCATCAATATTGACTGCCAAGTTTCTTTCCCAAGACTGCAGGGTACCCAATAAACTCGCACAGGATTGAGAACACAACCCAATATATTCGCACAGGATCTAGAACACAAAGTGTCATAAAAGTTGCTAATTAACTGTTAGGCTCTACAGAAAGCAGGATTCTTTCCACTGGGCTAACTGAAGAGTCGTGGTGCATAGTTCTCTTATTAAGAATAGAGTCTCTAAGTTACAGATATTCAAAAAAGGAGTATCTTGGGTTGTCAAATTATTGGCATAGTGAAGGAAGGAAGGGTCCTCTCTAACCCAATCCTTTATAAATCCACAATGAGAGTCTAATTGGTGCATTTTAATGTTCGGCACCACCAATCTCCTCTTTGAACCTGGGAGCTGCAACTTGGCCAACTCCAAACCAGGTTATTTATATTCCATATAAATTAATTGATCGTTCCATTGATCTCCTTTAAGACCCGAGCAAACAACAAGATTGGCAACACTGCAAGAGCGACAGTAATCTAGGTGACACATTAATTGTAATCAATACGATCCTGCCCAGCCACGATACTCGCAGAGAGGACCAACTCGTCAGGTGTCACCTAATAGATGCAATTAACTGAAGAAAATTGGCCCCATACACTTGCTTAAAGAGGGCAATTGCAACATCCAAGTATGTAAATGCCAAGGGGGACCACTGAATGGGAAGTTAGTTGTGTGGCCCACCGTCTGGCATAGCCTCAGACTTTGAAAAATTAAATTTGTAACTGGAGAAAATGCTAAATCTGTCGACCACAACAATAACAGTGGGAACCGAGATGACCGGCTTAGCTACAAACACCAGCACATAATCAGCATACAGTGTGATCATATGCTGCTCTGCTCCCCCCCCACCCCCCACCTCTCTGTGCAGCCCAAAAAAACAAAGGATCCTTGCCAATTGCGTCTGTCAAGGGCTCTGTAGCCAATGCGAATAACAAGGAGGATATGGGGCATCCCTGCCTAGTCCATCACTGGAGGCTAAAATTCTCAGATCTATAACCATTCGTAAGCACTGTCACCAGAGACTATGAACAGCACCTGTATCCACTAAACATATTTCCCTCCCAACACAAATCTTGGCAGTGTATAAAACAAGTAATTCCATTCCACCCAGTCAAAAGCTTTCTTTCCGTCCAAGGAAATCACTAACCTATTTAACACCCATTTCTGGAAGACCAGAATTCAGTAACCTTCTAACATTGTTGCAAGAATTCCGACCTTTTTGGATCTTCCCAGATGATCGGCAGAAGAATTCCCTCTAGGCGCCATGCCAGCACCTTAGACAGCAAATCAACTTTCAGAAATGAGATCGGCCTAAAGGAAGCACACTCCTCAGGATTCTTGCCTGCCTTCAAAATCAAGGAAATATTTGCTTCTTGTCGTGTCAGCAGTAGCAGGTTAGCCTCACATGAATTACAATACATGCCAGTCAATGGATCTATCAGCAAGTCCTTCAATCCCTTGGAGAATTCACATCCAGTGTCATCTGACCCTGGAGTCTTGCCAGGTTGGAGCTCCCTAATGACCATAACCACTCCCTCATTAGATAGGAGCATTCAGGACTAACCACTGATCCTCAAATTCCTTCTTAAAGTATGCAGTAAATTATTTATCCCTTAGCAAGGATGCATCAAAAAGACATGACCTAGGTCAGTTGCGGGGGTGCGGCTTTGAGTCAAATTCGTGGAAAACAGGAGCATGATCAGCGATCACAATGCTACCGATAGAGCAGGAGGACACCACATGTATGATTGTTCTTGGCATGCAGAGATACTCAATTCTAGTATGACACTGATGAGGAGCAGAGAAAAAAGTAAATTCTTTACCTCTAGAATGCAGTGTCTTCACATCTAAATACCCACCTCCTCACATACCAATGCTAATGCCCTTGCCTGTAGGGTGGGAAGATTTCTGGTTACTGGAAGTTTATCCTCCAAGAGGCTTAGATGACAATCGAAGTCCTCACCAACAAAATAATTAGCTGAGGCCAGCTCCGCAAAATCCATGAAGACGTTAGTAACAAACTCCGCGGAATGATTTGGACGGCCATACACATTCATTATCGAAACAGATTCTCCAGTAACCAGTCCCTTAACCATCAGATATCTACCCACTCCTCTTGCCCTCTGCACAATTTGCTACCTTGGAAGGAACATTCTTATTGGCCAAAATTGCTACCCTCCTACTACTGGTCAAGATCGAGGTGAGGAAAAGCAGCCCTACCCAGGACTCCTTAAATGAGCCTCCTGCAACAAGGCTTTGTCTACTCCCCCCCCCCCCCCCCCCCCCCCCCCCTTCCAATCTCCAGTCACACTAGAGGCAGAATGGACTCCATATAATTTCCTTTTTGTGGATAAGAGACCTGCCTGTACGACTGCGGGTTCCAGTCAACAATTTCCAAACACAAAAAAAAAGCAAAAGAATCACAATGACAATAGTTCTCAGGGGACATTTCTCAACACACGTGAGGATCCGTAAGGCTAACCCTACGGCCACACCGTCATTACAATCAGGAGACAGGTTCCTGGTAAATTTTCAGATAACACAAAGCTGGGTGGGAGGGTGAACAATGAGGAGGATGCAGAGATCCTTCAGTGCGATTTGGACAGGTTTAGTGAGTGGGCACATGAATGGCATTTGCAGGATAGTTTGGATAAACGGGAGGTTGAAAAGTATCCTCAGACAGACCATGACCTCAAATATACTTGAATAAAAAGTTGATAGTAAATTTGCTTCCTTCGGCAATCATAAAGGTCAACAGTCTAACTGGATGAGTTACATTTGGCATTCATCTATAATCAGTTGAGAATAATATGAAATGTTAATTGTTTAAATTAGAGGCAGTCTGTTTTTTGCAAGCCCAGGGGAACTGCATTTCTTAGTTACTATGTTTTGCATGATTCTGGATCAGGACCCCGACATTGGGGGCATTCTCGAATCATGACCGTGCGCTTCATCACAGCCTGACAATTGTTTTTCTTTTTCTCATCTTTTTTTATCTGACAATTTTTTTTTTTAAATGAGCAGGCCAGTTAGTGGCCCAATGGTTGTCCAATTAACAGAGAAAATTATAAGGAGGAGGCTGGAACTAGGCCTAATTTAAATGGAAACCAGGAGTGACTAGTGTTGTTGCAAATTCACCTAGTGATGGAACAGAGAGATGAGAAGTGGGTCAGCAAGTCAGGCACTTTTAGAAGGCTCGCCCTGAATTTGCAGATGCCTCCATTGTGGTGCTCTTGGAGGCATTGGCATCACAGATGAGTATCCTGCTCCTGGAGAGCAGCAGGAGGCCAACCAGCCAGACCAGGGGGGTAACGCTGGATGTACCAATGAAGTCAGTAGCCAAAACGTGGTTAGGAGCTAGGTGCAGTGCCAATGACTTCAAGCACAGAGGAATACTTGTTTTACAAGAGTTATTATTTGAGAAAGAGATCTCTTGACACTACTTTACTGAAAAGATCCAACTCCTACAAAATGTCTGGCTGTTTCTTCAAAAGCTGTTTCAACTGGCTTGTTTCAGCTCCCCGTGTCGTCAGGCAAGCCTGCACTGCTTTAAATACTGTTGATCTCTTTTAACTAACCTATAGTGAGAACAGAACTGCCTCACTTTGGACACCGCTTCGTTCAGCTCAGAGCTGAACTGAAAAATGGTTTCTCACAAAGCCTCCACCCAGCAATGCCATCATCTCACCAAACTTAAAACTGATCAATTCCCCAGGGAATCCCCTTAATCAAAACTAAATTGCATTAACCCAAGCTTCCGGCGATGGTTAATTAAACCACTAGCTCAAAAAAACTTTGTTGCTTTTCAACTAAGAATCTTTTAAAACAAGATTTCAGCAGTCAAACACCCTCTAACACAGGCTTTTAACCCTGACTTCATCAAATACTTATAAAACAATACAGCTGAAATTCCTACATTGATCATAGATAGGGAGAGATGGGGGGGGGGGGGGGGGGGGGGGGGGGGGGGGGGGTGGAGGAGAGAGAGAGAGAAAGAGAGAGAGAGAGAGGAGAGAGAGAGAGAGAGGAGAGAGAGAGAGAGAGAGAGAGAGAGAGAGAGAGAAAAGAGAGAGGGGGTTGAGAAAGAGAGGGGGAGGAAGAGAGAGGGGGAGAGAGGGAGAGAGACAGAGAGGAGGAGAGAGACAGAGACAGGGAGAGAGCGGGGAGATGAGAGAGCAGGGAGAGGAGGAGAGGGAGGGGAGAGAGAGGGAGGGGAGGAGAGAGGGAGGGGAGAGAGAGGGAGGGGGAGAGAGAGGGAGGGGGAGAGAGAGGGAGGGGGAGAGAGAGGGAGGGGGAGAGAGAGGGAGATGGAGAGAGAGGGAGAGGGAGAGAGAGGGAGAGGGAGAGAGAATGAGAGAGAGAGGGAGAGAGTGTGTGAGAGTGAGGGAGCGAGAGAGAGAGGGAGGGAGAGGGAGAGGGAGAGGGAGAGAGAGAGTGAGAGAGAGAGAGTGAGAGAGAGAGAGTGAGAGAGGGAGGTTGAGAGAGGGAGGTTGAGAGAGAGAGGTTGAGAGAGAGAGGGGGAGAGAGAGGGGGGGACAGAGAGGGGGGACAGAGAGGGGGACAGAGAGGGGGGAGAGAGAGACAGAGAGGGGGAGAGAGACAGAGTGGGAGAGACACACACAGTCCAGACAGAGGCAGGGAGAGCACCCTGGAGGAGCAGCCACAAGCGCAGGCACGAGATGACAAATGGGTGTGTATTATGAGTATCTGTCGTGAGAGTACCTTTTTGAAATGGGTGTTTATTACTGCAGTGATGTCAGAGAATGGGTGGAGCTGGGCTTTCTATCAGCTTTTTTACTTTCGTTTTAGGCTGTTTGCTGCAGTGTGTTTTTTAGTTTCATTTTCAGAGCTGGATAGCTATAGTCACAGCCAGAAGGTATATTAGAGTTTCTCTCTGTAATCTAAAGAATGTAAATCGATCCTTTGGTGATTTAAAACTAATAACTGCTCTCAGTAGTGACTTTAACCTGATGTGCTTCTGTTGAAAGGTTTTGTTTCAAGTCTTATGGATGTTAAAAGGAAAGTAAGAATTACTTAGAGTTGTATTCTTTGGTGTTGTATTTGAATTAATGGTTGCTAAGATGTTCACTGTATGTTTTAAAAAGATTAACTTGAGTTCATAGAGTAAACATTGTTTTGCTTTAAATAAATACTTTTCCATTTCTGCTGTACCACACCTGTATGTTTGTATTTATAAGTCAAGATATTGTTGCTTGCATTCTTTAAAGGAATCCTGCATGAACAATGGAATAGCATTACTGTTTCAACATGGACAACAAAATAGCACAAGTAATCCTCAATAAGATCCTTTCGGTCAATCTGATACTCCTCAAAAACTGATTTATAGTGAAAAAAATATTTATCAAATTCAAAAATCAGGGTGGGTTAGAAATAAAAGATACAAGAGGGAGAAACAGGGGGCAAAGCTCATCTAAATGGCAGAGTCTTTGGCGGACGGACGGCAACTTGGGAAAGTTCAGGTGCAACTCCTCCCGCAGCTCTGGGAGTTCACACTCTAACCCCTAATTTACTGGAACAGGTCAGCAGGAGTCATGGATGTGTTCCAGTTACAATCTGCAAACTCCACGAAGTGTTGAAGTTTTAAACTCAGGTGCGGCAAGATTTAGCAACTAGACATTCCACAGCACACTGAATGGAGTCAAGAACCATAAGGCAAAAAATAACTGCCCAAACGGCAAGAATAGGGTGGGCAGATTGTTACAATATGGTCAGATGCTTAAAACACTGTCCTTGACCAGTTTGAGCATGGGGGCCATGTTAACGGCTAAGCACCTGGCAGCATATGTGCCAGCCGCCATCAATATCCATGTGTGTGTAGCTATCTGCTGCCCAGAGTTAAAATCAGATGCCCCAGCACTAACAAAGCCGAGCAATCAGGGGAATAAATAATGACCAGCCTTTAGCTATAGGGCAAAAATACATTCAAGTTATACTATTCATCTACAACACAGTAAAGGATAAAGAATTATTTCAGCTCCATCAAATTGCTTTAATTACAGGGTTGCCACCCACCACTCAAATAAATAACAGCCCCAAACCCTCTCTGATGTATTATACAGAAGAAAAGTCAGCGATTGTTTTGAGAAAGCAAACAGTCTCAAGTTAAGAAAACAATCACAAAGCATTTCAATTTTTGCCATAAGCCAGATATGTATTTTAGAAATATGCATTTGCTCGTTTTACAGATGTTAAAACAGGGGAGCTAATAGAAACAGAAAAGGTAAGTTCGGCCAAACAGATTGTCACTTTTTAATAAATCTACCCACCTTTCACTATATTCCTTAACCCCTCTCTTTAATTAAAATGAAATTCTAAACTGTTTAGCTGTTAGAACATCTTATTTTTCAATGTATCCTATTGCTTTCACGTGTTGTGTTCGCATCAGGGTTTAATTGCGAAGTCCACAATCCTGCTGAATGTTGCCTGGCATGTGCTGCTCACACTGTCACATTGGAATTCCTATTCAATTCGTTAAGTCAATTCCCCTTTTGGTCTTCAATCTTTCATTTCTCCCAACATGTTGGTCTCGCTAAGGTGGTCTCATTTCTCCCCGGCTCTATGGGAAAAGCATCAGAGTTTTCTTATTCCCTTTACATCCACCTCTATAATTAGTTTTCATTTGACCACATCGAACGACGTACAACATTTTGTTTCCTTCTTTCTCAGTGTCCATATCTGTCGAACACAATTTCCAGCTAATACCTATTCTTCCTATCCTTCCAAATACACTTTTCAACTGCTGCACTTGTACAGTAGTGCAGTTCTCATCTCTACCAATCATTCCCTGTGATTTGTGACTCTGAGCCAAATATAATATTCGGCATTCCACAATGATTCTTTCCAATTTTCATAGATGTACCAGAGAAAGCATCCTATCTGGCAGCTTGGTATTGCAACTGCTTGGCCCAAGACCATAAGAAACTACAAAGAGTTATGAACACAGCCCAGTGAACCCACCTCCCATCCATTGACTGTCTACACCTCCCGCAGAACAATACTTTTCACTGTCACGTGTACCGATGTACAATGAATCAAATCAAATCTCTCTACAGTTGTAGCACTATATTCTGTACGCTGCACCCGATGTCTATGTTTATAAGAACATAAGAACTAGGAGCAGGAGTAGGCCATCTGGCCCCTCGAGCCTGCTCCGCCATTCAATTAGATCATGGCTGATCTTTTGTGGACTCAGCTCCACTTTCCGGCCCGAACACCATAACCCTTAATCCCTTTATTCTTCAAAAAACTATCTATCTTTACCTTAAAAACATGTAATGAAGGAGCCTCCACTGCTTCACTGGGCAAGGAATTCCATAGATTCACAACCCTTTGGGTGAAGAAGTTCCTCCTAAACTCAGTCCTAAATCTACTTCCCCTTATTTTGAGGCTATGTCCCCTAGTTCTGCTGTCACCCGCCAGTGGAAACAACCTGCCCGCAACTATTCTATCTATTCCCTTCATAATTTTAAATGTTTCTATAAGATCCCCCCTCATCCTTCTAAATTCCAACGCGAGTACAGTCCCAGTCTACTCAACCTCTCTCATAATCCAACCCCTTCAGCTCTGGGATTAACCTAGTGAATCTCCTCTGCACACCCTCCAGCGCCAGTACGTCCTTTCTCAAGTAAGGAGACCAAAACTGAACACAATACTCCAGGTGTGGCCGCACTAACACCTTATACAATTGCAACATAACCTCCCTAGTCTTAAACTCCATCCCTCTAGCAATGAAGGACAAAATTCCATTTGCCTTCTTAATCACCTGTTGCACTTGTAAACCAACCTTCTGTGACTCATGCCCTAGCACACCCAAGTCTCTCTGAACAGCGGCATGCTTTAATATTTTATCGTTTAAATAATAATCCCGTTTGCTGTTATTCCTACCAAAATGGATAACCTCACATTTGTCAACATTGTATTCCATCTGCCAGACCCTAGCCCATTCACTTAACCTATCCAAATCCCTCTGCAGACTTCCAGTATCCTCTGCACTTTTCACTTTACCACGCATCTTAGTGTCATCTGCAAACTTGGACACATTGCCCTTGGTCCCCAACTCCAAATCATCTATGTAAATTGTGAACAATTGTGGGCCCAACACGGATCCCTGAGGGACACCATAGAACATAGAACAGTACAGCACAGAACAGGCCCTTCGGCCCTCAATGTTGTGCCGAGCCATGATCACCCTACTCAAACCCACATATCCACCCTGTACCCGTAACCCAACAATCCCCCCCTTAACCTTACTTTTATTAGGACACTACGGGCAATTTAGCATGGCCAATCCACCTAACCCGCACATCTTTGGACTGTGGGAGGAAACCGGAGCACCCGGAGGAAACCCACGCACACAGGGGGAGGACGTGCAGACTCCACACAGACAGTGACCCAGCTGGGAATCGAACCTGGGACCCTGGAGCTGTGAAGCATTTATGCTAACCACCATGCTACCCTGCTGCCCCAAACACCACTAGCTACTGATTGCCAACCAGAGAAACCATAGCACCGATGTCATCCCTTACTATTGCCCAGATGTCATCCTTAAATAACAGAGCAACACCACCTCCCTTGCCATCCACTCTGTCCTTCCGAATAGTTTGATACCCTCGGATATTTAACTCCCAGTCGTGACCATCCTTTAACCATGTTTCAGTAATGGCCACTAAATCATAGTCATTTACGATGATTTGTGCCATCAACTCATTTACTTTATTCCGAATACTACAAGCATTCAGGTAAAGTACACTTATGTTGGTTTTTTTACCTCTGTTTTGAATCTTAACATCTCCAGTTTTATTCATTTTGTTATTACTGGGCCTATTCACTGAGCTCCCCTCAGTCACTGTACCTTGTACTGTCGCCCTTTTAGATTTTTGACTATGTCTTCTCTGCCTTGCACTTTTCCCCTTACTTCCTTTTGCTTCTGTCCCTGTTTTACTACCTTCCAACTTCCTGCATTGGTTCCCATCCCCCTGACACATTAGTTTAAACCCTCCCCAACAGCTCTAGAAAACACCCCCCCAGGACATCGGTTCCAGTCCTGCCCAGGTGCAGACCATCCGGTTTGTACTGGTCCCACCTCCCCCAGAACCGGTCCCAATGCCCCAGGAATTTGAATCCCTCCCTCTTGCACCATCTCTCGAGCCACGCATTCATCCTATCTCTCCTGACATTCCTACTCTGACTAGCTCGTGGCACTGGTAGCAATCCTGAGATTACTACCTTTGAGGTCCTACTTTTTAGTTTAACTCCTAACTCCCTGAATTCCGCTTGTAGGACCTCATCCCGTTTTTTACCTATATCGTTGGTGCCTATGTGCACCACGACAGCTGGCTGTTCACCCTCCCCCCCCCAAGAATGTCCTGCAGCCGCTCCGAGACATCCTTGACCCTTGCACCAGGGAGGCAACATACCATCCTGGAGTCTCGATTGCGTCCACAGAACCGCCTGTCTATTCCCCTTACGATCGAGTCCCCTATCACTATAGCCCTGCCATTTTTCTTCCTGCCCTGCTGTGCAGCAGAGCCAGCCACGGTGCCATGAACCTTGCTGCTGCCTTCCCCTGGTGAGCCATCTCCCTCAACAGTATCCAAAGCGGTATATCTGTTTTGCAGGGAGATGACCGCATGGGACTGCCTTCCTACTCTTGCTCTTTCTTTTGGTCACCCATTTTCTATCTCCCTCAGTAACCTTCACCTGCGGTGTGACCAACTCGCTAAACGTGCTATCCACGACCCCCTCAGCATCGCGGATGCTCCAAAGTGAGTCCATCCGCAGCTCCAGAGCCGTCAAGTGGTCTAATAAGAGCTGTAACTGAACACACTTCTTGCACGTGAAGGAGCCAGGGACAGTGGACGTGTCCCTGAGCTCCCACATCGCACACGAGGAGCATGACACGGGTCTGGGATCTGCTGCCATGTCTTAAACCCTAGGTAAACTTAAACAACTAGAATTTCAAAATAAAAAATAAATAAATTAGACAATGAAAAGAAGAGAGACTACTTACCAGTCACTTACCAGGGTTAAAAAGCACCTCCTCACACTCTGCACCAAATTACCTCACTGCACCAAATTACCAAGTTTCAATACCCACTCTGGATGAGTCTCACTCCAGATGTGTCTCCTGGAAAAGTGCTAGCTTACTGTGTGCGCTGTCTGTCTGTCTTTTATACAGACCTCAGCTAACCGATGACTCAAAAAATACCTTAACTTCAAAGAGAAGAATACAATGTGCCCCTAAACAGGCCTCAGGTGATTGACAGATAACTGCCTCTCAGCAATTAGGGTGGGGGCAGCTTCAACCAATCAGACACTAAGCTCCACACTGCACTTTTAACTGAAAAACAGCAGAATTAGATTTTCCACTTACCTTTGCTGATTTACCTCACTGCACCAAATTACCAAGTTTCAATCCCCACTCTGGATGAGTCTCACTCCGGGTGTGTCTCCTGGAAAAGTGCTAGCTTGTGTATTTACAGTATGTTCTTTGTGTATTTATAGTATGTTCGATGTATTCATGTGTGGAGCGATCTGCCTGGACTGTGCGCAGAACAATACTTTTCACTGTACCTTGGTACACGTGACTATAAATAAACCAAACCAAATCAAAGACCTGTTGGATCCAATTGGGCTATTCCCATCTTTATTCCTTTCTCATATGGCAGCATTTTTGTTTTCTTCAACTTCTCTTTCATCATAACAGCTTATTTACAGTGAGCAGTTTTTACACTGATTCGTGCGGATTAAGTCTTTGTTTTCATTACATGAAAGAGTAAAAACATTTGTTGCCCATCCCAAACAGAATGGCTGCAGAGGGCAGTTATGAGTAAACCACATTGCTGAGGATCTGAAGCCACGCATATGCCAGACCAGGTAAGGACGGCAGATTTCCTTCCCTAAAGGACATTAGTGAACCAGATGTATTTTTACAACAATCGATGGTCACCATTACTGTGGCTAGCTTTCAATTCCAGATTTGTTACTGACCACCTGAATTTAAATTGCACCAGCTGCTGTGGTGGGATTTTAACCTATGTCCCTGGAGCATTAGACTGGGTCTCCGGCTTACTAGTCCAGTGACGTTACCACTACTCCTCCTGTCTCCTACACATTTCCATGGATACTTCCAAGTACTGACCTCCATTAAAATCATACAGATCTTAACATCTTTGATTATTTATTTTAGTATTGACTGTCCTTACCTTTGGTGTGCAGAAAATCCAAGGCAGATGCAATGTCTTTCACAACAATACTTGCTTCTCTCTCATTAAAGTGCTTTCGTTTTGGATGTGGGTTAAGATGGAACCTAGAAAGCAGAGTTTCTTTTTAATTGCTGGTATTACATTCATGGAATTTTTCAAAGAGCAATAGAGGAAGGATTAGGATTCCTGAAACATTGGTATCGATTCTGGGGAAGATGGGACCTGTCCAAACTGGATGAATTCCACCCCAGCAGGGCCAGGAACAATATCTTTGCAGGGATATTTGTGAGTGTGCTGTTGGAGAGGATTTAAACTATAGTTGGCAGGGGGACGGGAACCTAAACGTGGAGGGGAAAACAAAGATAGAAATAAAAGATAGAAAAGTAGGAAGCAAAAGTGTAAGGCAGAGGAAACAAGGGCTAGCACCAAATAAGGCCACAGCCACAGTACAAAATACGAAGTGTAAATATGTTAAAAAGACAAGTCTAAAGGCACTGTATCTGAATGCATAGCGCATTCACAATAAGGAAGATGAATTAACAGGGAAAATTGGTATACACAATACAAATGATTGCAATTACAGAAACATAGCTGCAGGGTGACCAAGGCTGGGAACTGAATATCCAAGGGCATTCGATATAGAACATAGAACAGTACAGCACAGAACAGGCCCTTCGGTCCTCGATGTTGTGCCGAGCAATGATCACCCTACTCAAACCCACGTATCCACCTTATACCCGTAACCCAACCCCCCCCCTAACCTTACTTTTAGGACACTACGGGCAATTTAGCATGGCCAATCCACCTAACCCGCACATCTTTGGACTGTGGGAGGAAATTTAGGAAGGAAAGGCAAAAAGGGAAAGGAGGTGGGGTGGCATTATCAGTAAAGGATGAAATCAGTGCAATTCTGACAGAGCACATTGGCTCAGAAAATCTAGATGTAGAATCAGTCTGAGTGGCGCTATGAAGCAACAAGGGGCAGAAAACAATAGTGGGAGCTGTCTACAGGCCTTCAAACAGTAGTGGAAAGGTAGGTGATGGCATTAAACAGGAATTAGAGATGCATGTAACAAGAGAGCTACAGAAAATATGGGTGACTTTAACCTACATACAGATTGAGCAAACCAAATTAGCAACAATACTGTGGCAGATGAATTCCTGGAGTATGTACAAGATGCTTTTAAGGCCAGTATGTCGAGGAATCAACGAGGGAGCATGCTACCCTAGATTTAGTGCTATGCAATCAGAAGGGGTCAATTAATAATCTTGTGAATTAGGGAACAGTTCCGAATTCAACAGAAGACCAAGAGATTGATTAAGAAGGGGAAAATAAAGCAGGAGGGTAAACCTGCAAGTAATATAAAAGCTGACTGTAAAAACTTCTAAAATAAAAATAAAAAGATTAGTGAAGACAAATGTAGGTCTCTTACAGTCCAAAACAGGAGAACTTAAGAACAAAGAAATGGCAGAGCAATTAAACAACAATTTTTGATCTGTCTTCACGGAGGAAGATAACTCCATAGAAATGTGAAAAATCCAAGGGTCTAATGAGAAAGAGTTGAAGGAAATTAATGTTGCTAGAAAACTAATGGAGAAATTAATGGGAATGAAAGCTTATCATTCCCCAGAACCTGATAATCTACATCCCAGGGTAAAGGGCATGGCCATGGAAATAGTTGTCAGCTTCCAAAATTCTGTAGATTCTGAAACAGTCCCAGTAGTTTGGAGGGTGGTATACATTACGCCACTATTTAAAAAATGGAGGGAGGGAGAAAATAGGGAATTAGTCTAACAGCAGGAACAGGGAACATGTTAGAGTCCATTATAAAGGATGTGATAAAAGGACATATAGACAATATCAACGGGATTAGACAAAGTCAACATGGATTTATGAAATAGAAATCATGTTTGACAAACCTGCTGGAGCTTTTTTGACGATGTAACTAGTAGAATAGAACCAGTGGATGTGGTGTTATGATTTTCAAATGTTTTTTGATAAAGTCCCATTTAATGGTCAGGGGAGTCCGGTTCGTGAATATAAAGAAAAACTATTTATTATTTTAAGCAACTATATATACACAAAACATTCAGGTCCCAGCTCAAGGACATAACATTCAGGGACTACTCTAGCTCTAGCTCAGCTTCTAACTGGAGAGGCTTTTAGGTTAAGAGTGCATTACTCTGGCCCCATCTCGCACTGGGGAAGCTCGTATTCCACGCGGCTTATGGGGAGGCTAATTGGCCCATCCCCATAGGTTCATGCAGGTTATAACATTCCACATAAGAGGTTAGTGTGCAAAATTAAAGCGCATAGGTTGGGGGTGATATGTTGGCAGGAAATAATCGCTGAGCAGATAGGAAACAGAGTAGGAATAAATGGGCCTTTTTCAAAATGACAGGCAGGGACGAGTGGGGTCCCAAATGGATCAGTGCTTGCTTGGGCCCCAGTTATTCACAATATACATCAATGATTTGGATGAGGGAACCAAAAGTAATATTTCCAGGTTTGCCGACAACACAAAACTTGGTAGGAATGAGTGGTGAGGAAGATGTTATGAGGCTTCAAGGTGATGTAGACAAGTTGAGTGAGTGGGCAAATATGTGGCAATGTAGAATAACGTGAATAAATGCAAAGTTATCCACTTCAGACAGAGAAACAAAATGGAAGAGTATTATTTAAATGGTGATAGATGAGGAAATGGTGACATGCAAAGAGACCGGGGCTGTCTTTGTACACCAGTCGCTGAAAGCAATCATGCAGGTACATCAGACAGTTAGAAAACAAATAGTATGTTGGGCTTTTTTCTCAGAAGATTTGAACACAGGAGCAAGGATGTCTTCCTGCAGACATACAGGGCCTTGGTTAAGATCACACCTGGATTACTGTGCGCAAGTTTGGTCTCCTTATCGAAGAAAGATATATTTGCAATACAGGGAATACAGCAACGGTTCACTTGTCTGATTCCTGGCATAGCAGGATTGTGGTATGAAGAGAGATTGAGTCATTGGGCCTATGTTTACTGAATATTAGAAGAATGTGAAGGGATCTAATTGAAATGTGTAAAATTCGACAGGGCTGGACAGACTGGATGCAGGGATGTTGTTTCCTTTGGCTTGGAGGTCTAGAACAAGGGCTGGGATTCTCCTCTACCCGGCGGGACAGGGTTCCTGGCATAGCGCAGTGGCGCCAACCACTCTAGTGTCGGGCCTTCCCAAAGGTGGGGAAATTCCGCACCTTTAGGGGCGAGGCCCGCGCTGGAGTGGTTTCCGCCATGCCAACTGCCGCCAAAACCGGCGGCAACAGCCTTTGGCGCCCCGCACCCGGCGTCGGGGCTGGCCGAATGGCCTTCGCCAGTCCGTGCATGCGCCGGTGCATCAGCGGCCGCTGACATCACCACCGGCGCATGCGCAGTAGGGGGGTCTTGTCCGCCTCCGTCATGGTGGAGGGTGGAGGCCGTGGCAGCGGCAGAAGAAAAAGAGTGCCCCCACGGCACTGGCCCGCCGGCCGATCGGTGGGCCCTGATCGCGGGCCAGGCCACCATGGCGGCACCCCATGGGGTCCAATCGCCCCCGCCCCCCCCCCCCCCCAGGACCCCAGGGGCCTGCTCGCGCCGCCAATCCCGCCGGCAGCAGAGGTGCTCCAATTCCCGCCGGCGGGAGAGGCCTGTCAGGGCCGGAGAATCGCCGTGGGGGGCACGGTGATCGGCGGTGCATGATTCCCGCTCCCGCCGATTCCCAAGTGGCGGAGAATTCCGGCCACGGTGGGGACGGGATTTACGCGGGCCCCGGGCGATTCCTGGACCCTGCCGGGGGGGGGGGGGGGGGTGTCAGAGAATTCCGCCCAAGGAGTCACGGTCTCAGGATATGGTAGGCCATTTAGGACTGATATGAGGAGAAACTTAGAGGGTGGTGAGGCTATGGAATTCTGTACCACAGAAGGCTGTGGAGGCCAAGTCACTGAATATATTTCAGAAGGAAATAGATAGATTTCCAGACACTAAAGTTGTCAAAGGGAATGGGGAGAGCATGAGAGTATGTTATTGATATAGATTAGCCATCATCATACTGAATGGCGTGGCAGACTCGAAGGGCTGAATGGCCTCCACCCGCTTCTAATTTCTATGTTTCTAGGATACAGCCAGGATTTTTGATTTTGCGTGCAACTCTAACCTAAGAATCAGAGAAAGGTTGGATTAGAGTAATAAAATGGCTGTTTGTATAGCATTCCTCACAGGGCTAACTATTGATCTCAACTATGCTGGTATAGAATGCTGCAAGTGCTTCTAAGTAGGAAAATAAATACATTTTTGTTGGAAGTATCACATATAAATCAAAATTTTAACTCTTTCTTTCTCCATAGATGCTGCCAGATTGCTGAATATTTCCAGAACCTTTTTATGTCATCTCTTTTAAAATTAGGCTAGAGTCAAAATTCCCAAAGGGATGTTACTTTTTAAATCATTGGGAAGTTTGTGACCCATACTCAAATAGGACCATGCAAGAGGTCCAGAAACAGGATGAGAAGATAATAATAATCTTTATTATTGTAACCAGTAGGCTTACATTAACACGGCAACGAAGCTACTGTGCAAAGCCCCAAGTTGCCACACCCCGGCGCCTGTTGGGGTACACTGAGGGAGAATTCAGAATGTTCAATTCACCTAACAAACACGTCGTTTGGGACTTGTGGGAGAAAACCGGAGCGCCCGGAGGAAACCCATGCAGACACAGGGAGAAGATGTAGACTCCGCACAGACAGTGACCCAAGCCGGGAATCAAACCTGGGTCCCTGGCGTTGTGAAGCAACAGTGCTGACCACTGTGCTAACGTGCCACCCTATAGCAACCAGCTTGTAGCAACAAAATCAATGCTGCTTCCACTGCAGTAGCAAATACATATTTCAATATTTATTCACCTGCTGACCAGGGAATTAAACAGCTTCACAATAAAGATTTCCTGAGTTTTCTATTTTTAGGAGCACAAGAACAGGAGAAGGCCACTTAACTGGCAGCAGTACAGTAAAGCACAGCGGGAGAGAAGAACCTTTAAAAACCAATCAACACAGGAAACAATGGCAGTGGCAGGGCAGCAAATCACAATGGGAGAGGAGCAATAGGGAGAGGCAGGGATGCATCAAAAAGTAACGTCATTGGACAAGGAGTCAAGTGGTGCGAGGTAAGCTTTTAATTTTCCTTCTATTGAAATAAATTAAATTATAAAATACAACATAATCAATTAATGAGCATGAAACTAAAGCCAATTTGTTAATTTATCATAATTAGTGGTTAATTAATTAAACCTAGGGATAAAGTTAAAATTAAATTCAGAGGGCTGGCAACACTGAAGTTTTCAGTAAATTAAAATCCGAGGTGAATGAGTAATAAGAGTTGAGTAAAACATTTAAATTAGCTCCCTATAAAATGAAGGGTATCAGCTTCTACGTTTATTTCTCTTAATGTCAGTTAATAGTTTAATAAATATAATTTTGGTAGGACATCTCAGTCCTGTGGAATACACATCCTGCTCCAAGTGTACATTCCAAAATGCTTCTCGTGTTCTGGGCAACCAGATGTGCAGGAAGTGTTATAGAATTCTTACAGTGCAGGAGGTGGCCATTTTGCCCATCGAGTCAGTGCCGACCCTCTGAAAGAGCACTCCACACAAGTCCATTTCCCTACCCTATCCTGATAACCTAACTTGCACACCTTTGGACTGTGGGAGCAAACTGGGGCAGCCAGAGGAAACCCACGTAGACACAGGGAGAATGTGCAAACCAGGCTTGACATATCGGCTTCCGGGGAGGAAAGAGACAGGGACTGGAAGCACCATTAGGACTGAGGGAAGTCATGGGAGTGCATTAACTTTATGAAGGGAGTGCATTAACTCCATGCAGTCAGGGAAGGCACCGGGACCGGACGCGTTAGGGTCAATCTTGGGTAACTATATGGAGTTTGCAATTTCTCCTCCTGTCTGCATGGGCTTCCTCCGGGTGCTCCAGTTTCCTTCTACAGTCCAAACATGTGCAGCTTAGGTGGACTGGCCATGCTAAATGTCCCCTTAGTAAACATGTGTGTAGGCTATGTGGGGTTATGGGGTTACAGGGATAGGGCAGGGGAAAGGGCCTCGGAAGGGTGCTCTTTCAGAGGGTCAGTTCAGCCTCGATGGGCTGAATGGCCTCTTAATGCACTGCAATAATTCCATGGTTCTATGGCTGCCCCTTATAGTTTACACTGACCATAGAGCCTCTGGCTAAGGCAAATTGGGCAAGACCCTTTGATATTTGGGCTGCACTGTGGAGAGGGGAGAAATAGCATAAGATCATGCTTATTGTGTGATGTTTGTATCGAAGCCGACATTAAAGTTCCCGTCAACGCAGTAGATAGATTTAGTACCTTCTCTGATTATAACATTAACTTTACAGAGTCTGCTGTGCCGGTGGGAGGGTTGAGAGGTTGACCAATTTCCCTTTTAAGTGGTCTCCGTCAGGGTTTACTTACCTGGGTGTTATAATTACTCCCTTTTTCAAACAACTATACAGGGCTAATTTCCCTCAGTTGATTTTGTCTGTTAGGTGGGACCGGACTCGTTGGTCTTCCAGTATCGTGACTGGGTAGGATGCATCGATTAAGATTAATGTTTTGCCTAGATTTTTGTATCCCTTCCAGATGTTGCTAATATTTCTTTCTACAAGGAGTGCATTAACTCCATGCAGTCAGGGAAGGCACCAGGACCAAACGGGTTAGGGTTAATCTTGGGTAATTGAGTGGAGTTTGCAATAATCAGTTTGTTTATATGGAATAAAAAGAAGCCTCGTTTGAAGTTCAAGTTGCAGTTCCCACTTTGAAGACGACCAGCTGGTATATCCTTTACAGGTCTTGTTATTTTATGGGACTTCGGTCGGGTTCCGCTAGATGCTAAAACCCTACAATGCACAGTGGTTAGCACTATGGCTTCACACAGCCAGGGTCCCAGGTTCGATTCCCACTTGGGTCACGTTCTCCCAGTGTCTGCATGGGTTTCCTTCGGGTGCTCCGGTTTCCTCCCACAGTCCAAACATGTGTAAATTAGGTGGATTAGCCATGCTAAATTGCCCTCAGGTTAGATGGGGTTGCAGGGTTACGGGGATAGTGTGGAGGTGTGGGGTTAAGTAGGGTGCTCTTTGCAAGAGCTGGGCAGACTCGATGGGCAAAATGGCCTTCCTCTGCACTGTAAATTCTATGATGTTAAATCAATGATAAAAGCCTCTAGTCACCACATTCCAGCACCTGTTCGGGTACACAGATGGAAAATTCAGAATGTCCAATTCACCTAACAAGCACGTCTTTCGGGACTTGTGGTATGAAACCAGAGCACCCGGAGGAAACTCACGCAGACACAGGGAGAACGTGCAGACTCTGCACAGACAGTGACCTAAGCTGGGAATCGAACCCGAGACCCTGGCGCTGTGAAGCCACAGTGCTAACCACTATGCTACCCCAGTATGTGGGATCGCTCCAGTAGAACGAAGGAGAATCAGTTCAAGATACTGCATTGACCGCTTGCATATCACACTGAGTTTCAGACACAGGCTTGATCCTGTCATATCGCAATGTCTAAAGTGCATGATAGTCAAGGGTGATTATATAGACTGTATATGGACCTGCCAAGAGTGATTATATACACTGTATATGGACCTGCCAAGATTCAATCCTGTTGGTCTGGTAGGGTTAAGGAGCTCGAGAGTATATTTGGGAAGAGCCTTAGAATTTGATCCTTTGTTCCTAATGCCGGGTCTGCCAGATAGGAAAATTATTCAAGTTAATTAAAAAGATCCTAACCTTTGCAGCTCGTAAAAATACCCTCTGATTCTGGATCAGTGACAAGTATCCTTCGATTCAAACCTTGCATAAAATAGTCATGGAATGTATTCTTATGGAATTCCCGATATCTTTGCCCCATTCTAAGTCTGATACTTTCGGTAAAGTGTGAGACACCCATCTCAAATTTCTAGGCTCCACTTTGTCCGACCTGCTCCTGTAAGAGTTTCCATGAGCCATATCGCAAGTCGCGGTCTCACTAAAGGTGTGCATCTTGATATGTTTTTCCTATCATGCTTCTAGTAATAGTTATCTTTATTATTGTCACAAGTAGACTTACATTAACACTGCAATGAAGTTACTGTGAAAATCCCCTAGTTGCCACACTCGGGCGCCTGTTCGAGTACACGGAATGAGAATTCAGAATGTCCAAATATCATGGGAATGTCACTTTAAGAAATGTTTGTCTGCTCAAGTGGCTGCAGTGATGTCAGAGTGTGGGTGGAGCTGAGCTCTGGCTCTGCTTTTTAGTTTCGCTTTGAGGAAAAGCTTGGGTATATCTGTGTTTTTTGGTTTTGTTTTAGTGTTGGAGCCAAAGAAGGTATAATTTCGATCACTCTAAAGACTATCTCTGGATCATTTGGTGAATTCAGAGTGATAACTGCTTTCAGTAGATAATTTAAAGCTGATATGCTTCAGTAAAAAGGATTTTTGTTTTATGGATGTTAAAAGGAAAGTTTCAGGATTACTTAGGGTTTTGTATTCTTTGGGGGGTGTATTTGAATTGATGGTTGCAAGAATGTTCATTGTATGTTTTAAAAAGGTTAACTGAGTTCATAGAATAAAACGTTGTATTGCTTTAAAAATTACTTTTTTTGTAATTACTCTGCTGTACCACACCTGTCGAGTGTGCCGTGTGCTCCCCATACCACAATCTAGTAAAAGTCGTGGGTCAGGTGAACTCCATGATACACTTTGGGGTACTCTAAACCCTGGCCCATAACACAGTTCACCTAATAAGCACGTCTTTCCGGACTTGTGGGAGGACACTGGAGCACCCGGAGGAAACACACGCAGACACGGGGTTTGCTATAGACATATATGAGTTTTCTGATTGATCCGGTCTATAAATGGAGGCACGAGTTTTTAAAGGACTGAATTTATCCAGTCTTTCTCTGTTCTTAAGTTTGCAGAAATATTTGTACCACCTGTGTTTTGAAAATTTGTTGCATTTGGTACAGTGATAATAATCGCTAAGAAAAATATACATAAAAAACAACAAATGCAACATAGTTGAGGGCCCAACACTGTTCCTTCTGGGTTACTAGTCACATCCTGCTGTAATCTCTAGTTAATAGAAACCTTAATCTTAGCAAAGCAGCCAGGATTTGGCTGCTTTTGTTAACGACAATCCTACATTAAGCACTTCAAGCAGTTAAATAACGTTTCTGATGGTCTCCAAATATTAATCTACATTTTGCCTCATCCGATTACACCAGCTGACCAGTGTAACTTTCCTCATCAGTATGATTAATCTTTAACTGGAAGGAACACAAGTGACACGAGTCCTCACTCTGCTGCTAACATGTTGGGTGATAGAAATTGTATGCAACTTTATCAATTGCTGACACGAGAAAAAACAATGGAATTGAGTTTATACGATAATTTCCTTTGTCAATAGTTTATTTTTCCTAAATCATTAAAAACGAGAAGAAAATGCAGTACAGCAATAAAATTTGATTTTAATGTAGAAGAGAACAAATGCAACCTTTCCAGTCACTTAAACTAATTAATCTACAACAGGATTAGTCACAATACAAGATTCAGCAAAACAATTTGTGAAGGCGGGACCTATCAACTGCTACTATTTGTCCCAATTGTCTTTCTGAACAATGACTCAATTATTGGGCATTGCATCAAATCTTTTATTTACATTTTGCTGTGGAACCGTTAATCTGTGTCCCATGTCTAATGATAATCTAATTTAGGCTGTGACATTACCATGTAGATGATGTTTTCCACACATATATTCCAATACCACAATAGCTGCATGATGTATGCAGGGACAGATTGTAACTGCCACTGCAAGATATTACTTGAGGTTGAGAGAAATTATAATAATTACTAAACCTACAGCTTAGATAAGGGACCGATGAATCTGCTATGCACAGTGTAACAAAGGAACTATCCATTAAGCACTACTCTACTCGAGGAATTGAATGATGTCACAATCCATGGTAGCAAAGCTGAGCAGTTATTCATCCAAAGCCTGAAATTATACAGAAATCAGTTGCTGATCTCATTATTTTCCATTGTATGGTTTAATATGGATAATATGAATGTGGATAAGTTATTGCATTTGGTTAACTTTTGAACCGAAGGGCGGCATGTGGCGCAATGGTTAGCACTGGGGGGGGGGGGGGGGGGGGGTATTCATTTTTTTCATTTACTTTATTCATTTTATTTTTTTTACAAGTTCGGGAGGGTTTTATTCATTTTTAAGAACCAAAGAACATACAATTCATGGATTGCTGTAACACGGCTGGTAGGTTTTTATTTATTTTATGCCACGCACTCTCACAGGCTTAAATACAAGACTGGGTTTTAAGCCTGTGCACTTGACTGATGTCACCAGTGCTCACGTGACTCACCAATAAAGGGACACTCCCAAACATAGCATACACT
Organism: Scyliorhinus canicula; assembly: GCF_902713615.1. Lineage (NCBI taxonomy): Eukaryota > Metazoa > Chordata > Chondrichthyes > Carcharhiniformes > Scyliorhinidae > Scyliorhinus > Scyliorhinus canicula. The sequence continues at coordinate 35,558,759 of NC_052149.1, read as the reverse complement.
ATTATAACACTATTATAACCCTCACGGAGTTCACAGCATAAGAACTATCAGATTTGTGACCTCCACAGAGTACGAACTTCCCCAGTAACGGGAGCCAAGCTTCCCCCTTAACAAGGGACAGGCTCACTAGTATTAAAACCCCGACCTGGGTGCAGGTCACGGAGGGAGTGTAAGAAACCTTACTTTTGTTTTCTACCGTCTTGGTCTATACATACTACTTTGGTGGATTCCACACTGATGACGAGGATGGGGTTGGTCCGGCCGTCTTTGGTCCCACCTCCACATCGATTTTGCGAGCCGTTCCAAGGAGGGATGTTCCTCATCATTGTAGACACCCACTCAAAGTGGATGGACGTTCATAAAATGCAGGTAACAATAGCTCAATGCTGACGCAGGCCGGCATACACACTTCAGCACATTTGTTTTGGGAGATCTGGTGTACATCCACAACTTTTGTGAAGGTGCCATGTGGATCCCGGTCATTGTGTTAGCCCAGACACATATCGAGTACAGGCACAGGGGTGGGATTCTAATCCAGTGTTCTTCAAAGTCGGGGCGCGACCCGGCGGGTGTCGGGAGGATCGCGGAGCTATTGTCCGCGGCGCTCCCGATCACACAAATCCCCGTGCAGCAGCCGGCTTTTCATAACGCCGACTGCAAGCCGCATTGCGCATGCGCACACGATTATCGGCACGCATGCGCATTCCGCGAACATGGGAAAACAATTCGGCTGCATTGCGCACGCGTGTCGATAATCGGGCACGTTTGCGGCCGCCATTTTTAAAAAACGGTTGCAGCTTTTTATTTCACAAGTTCTGTAGTGGTTTTTATTATTTTTTTTTCATTTATTTTATTCATTTTATTTGTTTTACAAGTTCGGGGGGGGTTTTATTCATTTCTTTCATTTATTTTACTCATTTTATTTTTTTTAACAAGTTCGGGGTGGGGGTTTATTTGATAAAACTTTACAGGAAAAAAATTCAGAACTTTGGACAGATGGAGACTCAATACTTCCGACACATCCAACAGGTTCCATTGGAGGAGCGTGTACGAGGGCCAAAGGGACCCAAAACCATTACCTCCATTTTTGGCAGCAGCAAACAAGGTAAGAGAAAATGGTGGGTCGCGCAGGTCGGCCGGCGTGGGTCACGAAGGTCGGCTGGGTTGAGTCCCGAAGATTGGCAGGTTGATAAAAATAGGTCCCCGGAAAAAAAGTTTGAAGAACACTGGTCTAATCAACACGTGGATCACCTCCGTGGGCTCATTCCCGACATGCCAGATCCGATTCCAGAGGTTCCGGAACGGACCAAACCACAACTCGCTTTGCCACCTCCATCGCAGATACCGCTGTTGGCCCCGGTTGCGCCAGCCACGGAGAAGCCTGAACGCTGTTACCAGGATAAGAAAACTAAAGGTTCTTTGGACCCACCCATAGAAACATTATTGTAAGCAGCCAATTTGTGAGTTTGGGACGTTTGGGGAGTGGGGGGGGAGGTTATAACCCTCACAAAGGTCACAGCATAAGAACTATAAGATTCTCTGTGACTTCCACAGAGTACGAATTTCCTTGATAAGAGGCGGGGCTTTCCCTTAACAAAGGACAAGCTCACTTGTATAAAAACCCTGACCTGAATGCTGGTTGGGGAGGGAGTCCCTTCGAGGAGTGGAGATTCTTGTATAGAATAAATAAATGTAAATAAACCTTTGGACCTACTTGGTTCATGGGTACTACTTTGGTGGATTCTACATGCACCAACTATAATACATAATAATTAGTACAGTGATAATAATCTCTGCTAAAAGTGCCTGGTCAAAAATAAATCTTCAGAGTGGATTACAGTCATTAATTCTCCGTACAGAATGATAAATACTATTTTTGGTGTTTCAGATAACCTAGTAAAGGCAAAATCTCTGGAATGATTGAATCATAACAAGCAGTGATAAACAGGGAGTACAGACCATACATTTTATGGAAAGGTGAGATGGAGAAATCTATTGATCTCTTTTCAGCCGACTCAACATTTATTCATATCTTCCTCTTCTCCACCTGCCCATACTAAGCCTTAATTAGTAATAAAAACACAGCTAGGCACTGTTTTTCCAAAGTCCCTGTACCAAATATTAATTATGGGAGGATGGAAGAGCAGACCACTCAAGGGGAGGGTAGAAAGGCGGATGGATGGATTTGCATTTATTTAGCACAGAGTCACTTTCAAAACACTGATGTTGTTCATTGTATGTGAAAAATTATGCAGATGGCAGTGCCTGGAATGCAGAAAATTCTGTATGTAGAAAGAGTTCATGAATTACTCGAAGGTGAAAGGTCTTAGTGTTGATCAATGGAGGAATATTGGTCGGAACAACAAGAAAACTCCCCGTTCATCTTTAATTAGTGTACATTTATTATCCATCTGAACAGGTAAATGGGGTAAAAATTTGCTCATTCTTTTTCTCCTCACCCTTCTTCTAAGCAACCAAATTCTAACTCTGCGTTTAATTTTTCCTTCTAAAAAGGGGTTCACAACTGGAAGGGAGGAAGAGAAATAAAGGCCACAGAACCTTGTCTGCGAAATAATGCATTAACTCATTTACATGCTTTGCCACCACGTAAAAATGTAACATTTTGCAGCACATTATTTGCTGTAGAGGTAATGGATATTGACCTACCTCCACGCATTTTTTCAAACACCAGGAAAAACTGTGCTTCATCCTCAAAAAATTCAATCAGTTCTAAAATGTTCCTACAGAAGAAAGAGAGAAAATAAATTCAAATCTCAAGGGCTCTTAGTACAGATCATAAAACCAAGAAAAAATGCTTCCTGTCCAAAGTGAATAGGAAACAAATGAAAATATTTTATCATATATGGATTTTCTTTCTTTATACAGTACATGTTTCTCCAGTGAGTTTCTATGATGATATCTGAAAATATAATTAGCTTTTTCCACACACATTTCATTCATGTGTGCCTGACACTCACAAATTGGCTGCTTACAATAATGTTTCTATCTCATTAGCCACAAACCATTTCCCAGTTTCAAACTTCCAACAAAACTATCTCTGTTACTAAAGCTACAATGCAAGTTTATCTAGAATTGGTTTTGCTGGCACTCAGGTTAAAGCTTGGAAGCACAATTACACTCGTGCCTATTTACAGCTCACAGATTAGTAAGATATACAAACCGTCAGTTTGATGAAAAGTCATCATTTTGAAGGCTCAACCCACATTCACAAATACCATGCAAGACCCTTCTCTCTTCCCTTGCCCTCAATGCCATTGTGGGGTACCTGCTCAGGTCCTTTTGTTGTTGCTCCTGTAAAGCAACATGAACATGGCCACACATTTTTAGTAGGAATTAATATGATGTGCATGTTTCTCTGGTTTGGCTTGATAAAAACGTGTGACTAAGATATATTCTGGCTTTCGGAAAGTTGATATACTCTCTCTATGCCTTATCCCCGTTACCCCACCTAACCTTTTGTTAAAAAGCAGCTCATCTTGAACAAGGTCAAATTGAGAATTATTTATACCCTTTAAAATGTAGAGGATAGCAAGAATAAGAGTTTTTTAAAAATTCATTTACAGTATGTTGGCATCGCTAGTTAGGCCAGCATTTATTGCACAGCCCTAGTTGCCCTTCAGAAGGTGGTGATGGGTTGCCTTCTTGAACTGCTGCAGTCCTTATGGTGTTAGAGCGAGAGTTTCAGGATGCTCCCCAGTGACAGTGAAGGACCAACGATCTATTTCCAAGTCAAGGTGGTGAATGACTTGGAGGGGAACCTCCAGGTAGTGGGGTTCCCAGGTAGCTGCTGCTCTTGTCCTTTAGATGGTAGTGGTCGTGGGTTGGGGAGGTGTTGTCTGAGGAACCTTGGTAGTTACTGCAGTGCATCGTGTAGATGCCGCACATGGCTGCCACTGTTTGTCGGTGGTGGAGGGTTTGAATGTTTGTGGAATTGCGGAAGGGGGAGCAATCACGCAGGCTGCTTTGTCCTGGATGGTGTCGGGATTCTTGAGTGTTGTTGGAGCTGCACTCATCCGGGCAAGTAGAGAATATTCCATTACACCCCTGAATTGTGCCTTGTAGATGTTTGACAGGCTTTTTTTGGGGGGGGGGGGGGGGGGGGGGTATTAATGTGGCTAGTCCAGTTCAGTTTCTGACCAATGGTAACCCCAAGGATGTTGATTGTGGGGGAATCAGCAATGGTAATGCCATTGAATGTCAAGGAGAGGTGGTTAGATCCTTTCTTGTAGGAGATGGTCATTGCCTGCCACTTGTTAGCCCAAACCTGGAAAAAGTCCAGATCTTGCTGCATTTGGATCTGGACTGCTTCATTACCCGAGGAGTCGCAAATGGTGCTGAACATTGTGCAGTCATCCGCAAACATCCCCCACTTCTCATCTTAGAATAGAAGGGAGGTCATTGATGAAGCAGCTGAAGATGATTGGGCCTAGGACACTACCCTGAGGAACTCCTGCAGTGATGTCCTGGAGCTGAGATGATTGACCTCCAACCACCCCAACCATCTTCTTTTGTGCTAGGTATGACTCCAACCAGCAGAGTTTTCCCCCTGATTCCCATTGACTCCAGTTTAGCTCGGGCTCCTTAATGCCATACTCAGTCAAATGCTGCCTTGCTATTAAGGGCAGTCACTCTCACCTCACCTCTGGCATTCAGCTCTTTTGTCCATGTTTAAACCAAGGCTATAATGAGGTCAGGAGCTGAGTGACCCTGGCAGATCCCAAGCTGAGTGTTCGTGAGCAAGTTATTGCTGAGTAAGTGCCGCTTGATAGCACGGTTGATGGCTCCTTCTATCACTTTGCTGATGATGGAGAGTAGACTGAGAGGGCGGTAATTGGCTGGGTTGGATTTGTCCTGTTTCTTCGGTACCGTACACACCTGGGCAATTTTCCACATTGCCGGGTAGATGCCAGTGTGTAGCTGTACTGGAACAGCTTGGCTAAGCGTGCGGCAAGTTCTAGACCACAAGTACCATTGCCGGGATATTGTCAAGGTCCATAGCCTTTGTCGTATCCAGTATCTTCAGCCAGTTTCTTGATATGACGTGGAGTGAATCGTATTGGCTGAAGACTGACATCGGTGATGCTGGGGACATCCGGAGGAGACCGAAATGGATCATCCACTCGGCACTCCTGGCTGAAGATTGTTGCGAATGCCTCAGCCTTGTATTGTGCCGGGCGCCTCTATCATTGAGGATATTTGTGGAGCCTCCTCGAGTTGTTTAATTGTCCACCACCATTCACTGTTGGATGCGGCAGGAAGACAGAGCTTATATGTGGTGCGTTAATTGTGGAATCACTTAGCTCTGGGCGGCAAGGTTGCACAGTGGTTAGTACTGCTGCCTCAACAGCTCCAAGCACACTGTTTCAATTCCGGCCTCTGGTGACTGGCTGTGTGGAGTTTGCACTTCCTTCCCATGGCTGTGTGGGTTTCCTCTGGGTGCTCCAGTTTCCTCCCACAGTCCAAAGATGTGCACGTGAGGTGGATTGGCCCTTTAGTGTCCAAAAGTTTAGGTGGGGTTACTGGGATAAGATGGCGGCGTGGGCTTAAGTAGGGTGCTCTTTCCAAGGGCCGATGCAGACTCGATGGGCCGAAAATTCTGCACTGAAAATTTCATGATTCTATGACTTGCTGCTTCTGCTGTCTGGCATACAAGTAGTCCTATGTTGTAGCTTCACCAGCTCGACACGTGGGGATATGCCAGTCCATGAGGTTGCAGATTGTGGTTGAATACAATTCTGCTGCTGCTGATGGCCCACAGCGCCTCATGGATGCCCAGTTTGAGTTGCTAGATCTCTTCTTAGTCTATCCCATATGCTACACAACACGATGGAGGGTATCCTCAATGTGAAGACGGGACTTCACATTGTGTACACAAGGACTGGCAGTGGTCACTTCTACCGATACGGTCATGGACAGATGTATCTGCAGCAGGCAGATTGGTGAGGATGAGGTCTTGTTGGTTCCCTCACCACCTGCTGCAGTCCCAGTCTAGCAGCTATGACCTAACCACCTTGGTCTGTGATGGTACTACCAAGCCACTCTTGGTGATGGACATGGAAATCCCCCACCCAGATCATATTGTGCACCCTTGCCACCCTCAGTGTTTCCTGCAAGTGGTGTTCAACATGGAAGAGTACGGATTCATCAGCTGATGGTGACCTGTACTTGGTAATCAGCAGGAGGTTTCCTTGCCCATGTTTAAAATGAAGCTATGACACTTCATGGAGTCCAGAGTTGATGTGGAGGACTCTCCAGGCAAATCCCTCCTGACTTTATACCACTGTGCCACCACCTCTGCTGGGTCTGTCCTGCTGATGAGACAGGAGATATCCAAGAATGGTGATAGTGGATTCTGTGAGTATGACTATGTCAGGCTGTTGCTTAACTTGTGTGTGAGACAGCTCTCTCAACTTTGTTGTTTGCAAGGAGGACTTTGCAGGGTCGGCAGGGCTGGGTTTGCCGTTGTCGTTTCCAGTGCCTGATTTGATGTTGGGTGGTCCATCAGGTTTCATTCCTTTTTTTGTGTTTTCATAACGGTTGAATACAACTGAATGGCATTTCAGAGGGCATTTAAGATTGCTGTGGGTCTGGAGTCACATGTAGGCCAGACCAGGTAAGGATGCCAAATTTCCTTCCCCAAAAGGACATGAGTGAACCAGGTGGGTTTTTACAACAATTGACAATGGTTTCATGGTCATTTAATTCCAGATTTTTAATTCCAGATATTTTATTGAGTTTAGATTCCACGACCTGCCGTGGTGGGATTCGAACCCGGGTCCCCAGATCACTGTCCTGGCTATCTGGATTACTATTCCAGCGACAATACCACAATGCCACTGCCTCCCACAAGATGGCATGACCAAACAGCACCAGTCACCACAGCAGCAAGGTTCGAAATATGGTGTCACTAAAAACATAAGAGGACAGTAGCACAGAAGTTGTGGAGTTGAACACCTCTTAAACTGCCATTTTGAAATGCAAATCTTGATATGGTACGGGTTAGAACAATATACAAGCTGCATTTGAATCTAAAACTGGTACTGGGAAGGGGAATATCCATGTTCCTTCTGACTAACGTAGACTGCAAACATCTCCTCCTCTCAGTGCAGCTACGCAAAATTGGTATTTCCTTCCTGTTCCAATGGAAACTTCATAAGGTTTCCCTACGGTTTTCCCACGGCCATATTCCCACTGCAGCATTGGCCCTGGACAACTCTTCGATTATCCTGGGCAATGGTCATCTTGATTCCCGTTTAAACCCTCCCACTGATGTATTAGCCCTGGCCTACACCCTGGTTAATGGTCTGGCCTAGTCCCATCAGAACCATTTCTTCCTACCTGACAAATAAATAAACAGAAGAGTGGGTGGTAAGGAACAGAGAATAGAAGAGCGAGAAAATAAGTTGAATGGAAAAGAAGATTGAACCAGAAACAGAAAGTTAAAGGAGAAAAGAAGACAGAGAAATATCTATAATAAAACGGTATTGCTAATATTATTCAAGATTGTACTAATGTTTGTCAGGTATAGTAGGGCATCAGTTCCGTAAGATATCGCCGTTCACAACTCTCATATTTCAGGATTTGAAACTTACCGGTTTCCCTGACACTGATATAAAGTCTCAACTTCACGGAAGACCCTACTTCGGCTCAGACCTGCTTTCTTCTCAATAATCTGCAGGGGAGAAGACAAAGTGCTTTCAATTACTGTTCTGATCATGATAAAATAAGCAAAACCAAGGTTTTTGTGTCCTGCATCTTGTATAGTCAGGAAACAATGGTAAGCTTAAGTAATCTTTATTTGTATTTGTGGATTTTAGAAATAAGATATAGCTTGTGCATGTATGTCGGGCGTGTGGCAGGGGGATGGTGAAGGAGTATTGTATTATGGGAATATCGGAATTAGGAACAGAGGTAGGCAATTCAGCCCTTAAGAGCCTGCTCTGCCATTCTGTCAGATCATGGCCGATCTCTTCCTGGTCTCAAATCCACCACCCTACCTGTTTCCCCATATCCCTTTAACCGTTGTTTTAAAATCAGAAATATATCCATCTCCTTGAAACCATTTAATGACTCAGATTCCACCGTACTGTGCGGCAGTAAGTTCCACAAATTCATCACCCTCTACGAGTAGTAGTTCCTCCTCATCTCAGTTCTAAATCTGCCGCCTCTCAACCTATATCTGTGATCTCTCATTCTAGATTCACCCACAAGGGGAACATGTGGTCTACGTTTACTTTATCAATCTCTTTTAGTATTTTGTATACCTCGTTCAGATTTCCTCGCATCCTTCTAAACTCCAGCGAGTATAAGCCCAAACTGTTTAATCTCTCAGAATACGTCAACTCTTTCATCCCCGGAATCAATCTGGTGAACCTCCTATGAACTGCCTCCAATGCCACTGCATCCAAGACCAAAACTGGGCACAATACTCCAGATGTGGTCTCACCAACACCCTATATAATTGCAATATCACTTCTTTACTTTTATACTCAAGTCCTTTTGCAATAATCATTGTCAATCTTTTCATGTTTAATACATTTTTTTGCGCTAAAGGTTAATTAGCAGTCATGTGACTCTGTTCATCCACATTGCAAAACAAAAGTTACAGTCTTTTAAGCCAGGGTTGCATTCTGGGACCTGACTGTCCAGAAGTGACATCAGCTGGGATTGTGACAATATGTTGGAACAGTACAAACACCCTTGATTTAAGTCACAGTAAGCATATGAGTTAATTGAATATCTCAGTGAATACATTATTGCCTAGGTATAGACTGTATTAGGTAACAGTCTTATTTACAACAGTCTTTAACCATAGCAGCAAACAACAGTTCCAACCACATTAGCAAAACATAACAATGTTTCCGCTTTTTAGGTAGGCGTGTATTTTCTCTGCCTAACTGAAGATGAACACAAGTCTTAGGATGAACCTGAGGAATAATGTAACTTATGGCAACTATCTACAGTTTGAAAATGAAAATCACTTATTGTCAATGAAGTTACTGTGAAAAGCCCCTAGTCGCCACATTCCGGCGCCTGTTCGGGGAGGCTGTTACGGGAATCGAACCGTGCTGCTGGCCTGCCTGGTCTGCTTTCAAAGCCAGCGATTTAGCCCAGTGTGCTAAACAGCCCCTGTCACATTCTACTAAATTCATTCTACAATAATAATATAAAATACAGCAAAGCGGCAGTGTAAAGAATACAGAAAGACAAAGACTTAATTTGCATAGTGTCTTTCTATATCTCAGCACATCCCAAGAGTCAGTTAACTACGTGGTGAAGTATAGCCAGTTACTCTGGCAGCTACTTTCCACACAGCATGCTCCCACAAACAGCAATGCAACAATCACCAGATAATCTGATTTGGGAAGTTGTAAGATAAATGTTGGTCGGTATGATGTAGATCAGGGAAATGCAAGCCGTGACCCACTTAGTGTGCCAGAAGGGTCGTGATGCCTGCGGTCAGTAACAATTCTGCAATTCACAGGGAGAAGCCGCTCCCCTGTAAAAACAAGAATTTTTCAAGCCATCGACTCAACATGAAGCTCAGAGGTAACACGACTGGCCACACCACCTATACTGTGTGTCAGGACAGGAATTGTTTCTAATTTGCTCCAGCTTGGTGCGGACAAGCCTGGGAAACTGGAACTTCCCTGCTCCAAGCGCAACAACCGACTTCCGTTTCAATAATAAAAAAAACATGAGAAGGATTTTATCAATCTGAATTGTAAAAATAGTTCGCACAAGCCTCAAATGAAACTTCTCTATAGTTTACGACAAAAAAAAGAGTTTGATACTCATGTTTGTCAATTTCCAAATACCGACAAATATAGTGTCAAATACTAATGAATTAACTGCAAGTATAGAGCGCGCACAATCCTGTCCCGTATATTAACAAAAGCCAGAACATTCCCCCATAACGCCCCATCACGACGCAAGTTACTGTACAGATATACATGCAATGTTTTTAAAGATTGAATGTTGGTGGAGGTGTTTGAATTTCAACTGGTTATCAATGCCATTGCAATTCCACCTTCCCCAAGCTCGCTAGCGGCCTTTACTGACAGACATTTCATATATTCCCTGACACACCAGCAATTGAATTTATTGCTATGTGTGTGCTAATTAGTGTTTCTGGATCTTCCTTCATAGCAGATTGTGCACTAGTAATAAACATAAGGCTGTGAAATGTCCTGTGGTGTGTTTTTACTTAGCTACTGTACATTTCCAAGTCCTTCAACCCTCTTAAAATAATCAGATTTTCAGCCAGCACACATTGTACTGTGCACGCAGCACCATGTAAATCTGGTTCTACTGCCTAAGAATTTTCACTGATAACTGAAAGCAAATCATGTATCAGGCTGTGGAATATGAATTATTCCTGCTCTCCCTTTAACACTCAGACCAAGTGCAATCAGCCTACCATCCTCAATATCATTCTGCGCATTTTGTTGTTGAAATTCTATTCCAAGCAGTTTTCCGTAATCCTATCTCATTGCAATCAAAGTGTAAGAACTTTATTGAGTGTTCTGATTGGAAATTACATAAATAGTGCAGTGGGTTTACCAACACAGATGTAAGTTCATCGTGTCTCCGTGAATGTTCCTAGATTGGGGACCCGGAAAAGGTTGAGGGGGGACGTTGGAAGCAATCTTCCAGACGTGCCTAATTAAATTTTCACCTCTGGGAGCCATGTCCAAATAGGGAGACAGTCCAGGTTTCAACATCATGGGGTCCATTCTGCGTGCCGCATGCATAGGACTGCTTCCACCTTTACAGTGTGGTTGCTGCTGAGGGGCCAGGAGCTTGTGTGTCAATGGCACCATGAAGGCACCTTTGATGGAAGGGAATCGGCTGCCATTAATGGAATGTCTTTTGGTTGGGGAGACACGAGCACATCACGATGCCGCATCTGAATATCTAAGAAAATAAGTTATCTTCTAAAACTTTGTTCAATGTCCATTCTATCTGATTAATGACAAGCAGAACAGTTTGTCAGTTGTCTATGGGGCAGTTTTTAGTGTTGTCAGCATTCATCAATATTGATTAACCTGTTTCTAATAGTGCACTTTGAAGTTGAATAAACTTTCATCAAGTAATTGAATTGCATTTAAGCCAATTATAATTCAATATTTTAATACCACAATCTTCAGATTTATGGCTGTTTTAATTGCAAGAACCACATATGGCTCTTTGTTCTTTGTTCGCCTCTTCCTTTGCTTTTTTCCTCCCCTCAAGGCACTGTCCCACGATGAATACAGGTTCAAAATTATTGACAGTCCTCCAACATCTCTCATGAGTAACCATTTTTTTTTAAAAAACGTTTTATTGAAGGCATTTTCAAAATATGATGTGGAGATTCCGGCGTTGGACTGGGGTGAGCACAGTAAGAAGTCTTACAACACCAGGTTAAAGTCCAACAGGTTTGTTTCAAACACGAGCTTTCGGAGCACTGTTCCTTCCTCAGGTGAATGAAGAGGTATGTTCCAGAAACATATATATAGACAAATTCAAAGATACCAGGCAATGCTTAGAATGCGAGCATTTGTAGGTAATTACACACCAGTTACACACCAGCAATTGAGTTTATTGCTATGTGTGTGCGCCTCAGCACTCTACACCAGCATCCCCCATGATGACGGCATTGCTGCAACAGCCTCAATACTGAAGAGCTGTCGCTCAGGATGGTAGAGAAAAGTTTTCTTTATCTGGGTATACAGGTGGCCAGGAAATGGGGTGCCCTGTATGATTAGGAAGTGGGCGATGGGGGGGGGGGGGTCAGCATGGAAGCAGCTGGAGGCAGCGTCATGTAAAGGTACTAGTCTGGGAGTTTTGATAACAGCTCCTTTGCCGTTCACGCCGACCCGTTACTCCACAAGTCCGGTGGTGGTGGCTACACCGCAGATTTGGGGACAGTGGAGGAGGTACAAGAAGGTGGAGGGAGCGTCGGTCTGCACCCTGATATGCAACAACCACAGGTTTGTCCCGGGTAGGTTGGATGGTGGGTTCCAGAGCTGGCAGAGGGCAGGCATCAGAAGGATGGAAGATCTGTTCACAGACGGAAACTTTCCCAGTTTGAAGGCGCTAGAGGACAAATTTAATCTGCCGCCAGGAAACGCCTTTAAATATCTGCAAGTACGAGCCTTCCTGAAAAAACAGGTAGTGGCCTTTCCGACGCTGCCGCCACTGAGGATACAGGACAGAGGACAGGGTGGTCTCCGGCACCTGAGTGGGGGAGGGGAAGGTGTCGGATATCTACCAGGAACTACAGGAGGCGGAGGAAACCCTGGTGGAGGAGCTCAAAGACAAGTGGGAGGAAGAGCTAGGTGAGGGGTTGGAAGCGGTACTGTGGGCAGGGGTCCTGGGCAGGGTTAATTCCTCCTCATCATGTGCCATGCTCAGTCTAATTCAATTTAAGGTGGTCCACCGGGCACACACGATGGCAGCGAGAAATAGCAAGTGTTTTGGGGTAGAAGACAGTTGTATGAGGTGCAAGGGCAGCCCTGCAAACCATGTCCCCATGTTTTGGGCATGCCAGGAAATTAGAGTTCTGGCAAGGGTTCGCGAGGGCAATGTCCAAGGTGCTTAACACACAGGTGGTGCCGTATCCAGAGATAGCGATCTTTGGCGTGTCAGAAGACCCGGGAATTCAGGGGGCGAAAGAGGCCGACGTCTTGGCCTTTGCCTCCCTAGTAGCCAGGAGACAGATTTTATTAATGTGGAGGGACTCGAAGCCCCCGAGTGTAGAGACGTGGGTTAACGACATGGCTGGGTTTCTCAGCCTCGAGAAAATAAAGGTTCGCTCAGAGGTGGCAGCCGTTCGTCGACTTTCTTGGGGAAAATTAAAATGTCAGCAGCAGCAGCAATCCGTAGGAGGGGAGTGGTGAGTGCTTCATTGGGATGGTGTGGGAAGACTGGGTCGTGTGAGGTAATGTCTATTTAATTGTTATTGTATATTCTCTTTTTACACTATGTTAATATTCACTCTAGTTTGTTTTGTTATTATTGTTACTACTGTTTTAGTATGAAAAATTCTGCAAAACCTTAATAAAAATACTTTTTTAAAAAAGGCAAGGATGAGAAGCTGATGGAAAGCATGAAACTTACTCATCCATGCATTGTTGGTTTGGGAGAGGTTGATCCGGTTATTTGGTTTATCAGAATAAAATGGTTAAGTGGGCCATGTAACCATGACAATAAAATGTTCAGAGCAAATTGAGGAGAGCAAAGTTCATTTTGTTGACTCCATGCCCCTGTCACTTTAACATTTCTTTTATGTATTTTGCATGCATACTATCATCAAATCAAAGTAAAGATCAAAAGTAGAATTAGTATTAGAGATCTGAGTAAGGGCAGCATGGTGGCGCAGTGGGTTCACCCTGTTGCCTCACACCATGGAGGTCCCAGGTTCGATCCTGGCTCTGGGTCACTGTCCGTGTGGATTTTGCACATTCTCCTCGTGTTTGCGTGGGTTTCGCCCCCACAACCTAAAAGATGTGCAGGTCAGGTGGATTGGCCATGCTAAATTGCCCCTTAATTGGAAAAAATTGATTGGGTACTCTAAATTTTTTTTAAAACATCGGAGTAAACCCTGCATGTATCCTCTGGATTGTATAATAACAGCTCATAAAATACCTACTTACTTACATTGGAATCCTGAAGTGTCAATAAAGGGCTGATTCTGCATTGTTACAACTGACGCATCTGTACTCTGGTGTTTAAAATAATGAGACGAATTAGAACAGGAAAGCATTCCAAAATAGTACTCCCTAGTGCTGCACTACAGCCTAGATTTTTGCGCTCAAGTCTCTGGAGTGTAACTTGAATCCACAGTCTTCTAACTCAGGAGGACAAAGTGTTATCCATTAAGCAACATCTGATACTCAGACATAGACAATGGTAGAGGCATATTCTTCTGCTCAGACATTTGCCAGGCTACTATTGTCCTCATAGCCTTCATGATTGTAACTATAATAAAACACCACATGTGCCCCAGAGTATAGAAAGCCTAACCAAAGAGGGAAGAAGTGAGATGGTGGAAGCTTTGAGTGAGTCTGTATTATAAACACTAAGGGCCAAATCCGACACTGGGCTTGTGAAAATCCAACCTGAGCCCTTTCACAGCTTGCAAACTGCACACCCCAACCCATACGTGACTTTGCATGCCACTTTTGTCATTTTGCACTGGGGTCAGAATTGGAGAACAGTTTACAAGCCTTATTGGAGAGCATGAGCAGTGTGGTTGTGGAGGTGGGTCAGTTAGAAAGCCCACCTTGATTCTCCAACATGGTATTCAAGCTCCTACCGCTGTTTAAAGGCTTCCTAAACTTCACCCATCACCTCCTTCACCACCCCATGTACCTCACTGCTCGCCAGGCCCTCTCAAATTGCCTAACCATGGGACAGCTACTGTGCTGAAACCTAACCAAGCATTCAGAATGGCCACAGCTGTCCAAACAACAGTCCTTTTTCTAGGAAGGAAAGAACACAAGGTGCTAACTTCAATTTCAAAACAGAATGCCTGCCAGTCAATGTAACAGAGCAGGCGATTAGATTCTTCTCAAATGTAATTTTTTTTCAAGTTTCAAAACCAGCTTTTAAAAAAAAATCTATCAAAAGCATTTCAATAATATAGGAGAGATGACAGCACATGCTGACAGGAATTTTTAAAAAACATTTTTCACTACATTATGGTGCTTTCTCCATTTGAAAAGCACCGTAATGAATGTGAATAAATATACAAGGCTGGTCAATGTAAGGTCCACTTACCTTTAGAGGACAGATCCTTATTGTGAATTACCAGATCAAAACACATCTACATGACAAGGCAGCATTTAATAATGACATTTGAAGACTTGCATTTCAGAATGTTCCAGATTCCTCTTCAGGCCTTCAATTTTCTTCACAAACCCTTAGATCATGTGTACTGTGGGTTTAAATTGGTGCTTCTAAAACCCCACACCACCAGATGAAAATGGTGTATGGGAGGAAATCCAATTTTCATCTCCATTGTAAGCAGGAATCTAACCTCAGCAGGGATGGGTTTTGCACAGTAGACTTGCCACTGGAAAATGGCATGTGGTTAGGATTGGAGACAAAAATTTAATCCAATCAGCTGCTATGCAAGAGAGAGAGGCAGCCATATGGAGAGAACCCAAAAATAAAGATTTGTTGCCAGCACATCAACTACCTCGGCAGCGATCTCTTTTAGAACCTTAGCCATCAGGTCCCAGGAATTTGTCATATTTTAGTCCCTCAGGTTTCCCTAATACTTGTTCCCTGTTGACATTAATTTCCGCAATTATCACACTCTTTATAACCCCTAGATTACCATCATTTCTGGCATTAAACATGCATCTTCTAATGTGAAGCTAGACACAAAGTAACTGCTCAATGTCTCTGCTATTTCCTCATTTCCCATGTTAACTTTTCCTGTCTCTGCTTCTAAGAGGCTAACGTTTCCTTTGTGTGCGATCTAATGGCCGCAACGTGAATCGGACGAGGCCAGTAAATCACGCAAGAGGCTTTTTGCAAGATTTAGCTGCCTCGATACACTTCGTGAGATCTAACAGAATCTTGTGAGACGTCGTGATCTGGGTCCTGCACACAATGAACGGGATTTGTATTCGGCAAATTTGCATGTTAAAGTGAGACTAGCTGCTCACTTTAATATGCACTCGCCGGATCTACCCAAGGCATTGGGATCGAATCCCTTCGCCTTGGAGACCTCAGGTGAGTGCTGTTTAGCACTGGTCTCCACAAATGGGGACCAGGTGGAACGGCACTTGGGGGGGGCCTCCCAGACAAGCAAAGGCCCTTGGGTGGTTGGCCTCTGGGCAGTGTACCTGGCACTACTGATGCCACCAGGGGACCAAGGCACTGACAGCCTGGCATTGCCAACTGGATGTCACCCTGCCATTGCCACCTGGGTGTCCAGGTGGCACTGCCAGTCTGGCATCCTAGCAGTGCCTCTGCCATCCTGGCAGTGTCAAGCTGGCATTTTGCCCGTGCTGGGGATCAGGCCCAGGGATGCCCTGATCTTATAAAGTGGTGTGCAAGGGGTTCTTGAGGATCCCTGAAACGTGGGTTGTGGCATTTGGGGGGGGGGTTCCAGGGCTCGTGTTGAGGATCAAGAGAGCGGGACGTCTCTTCCTGCACTGCGAGTGGAGCTCCTCAGTGCAGGAAATGCAACTGAGTGCGGCCTCAGCAAGACGCTCCCCGCTGAGTCCCGAAATAAAGAGTGCTGTTAGAAAACCAGGTCATTCCCGGCGCTACAAGTGCCGGGAACGACCCCTCTAATCCAGACCAGGGCGGACTCTGTTTTTTTTTTGATTGTGCCCTTTATATACTCTCTTTCTCTTTATATAGTTATGAAAGCTCTTAAAATCTGTTTCTATATTCCTGGCTAGTTTATCTCATACGAATGAGGAGTAGGCCACTTAGCCCCTTGAACCTGCTCCGCCATTAAATATCAGATCTGATCGTATTGTAACCTCAACCCCACACTCATGTCTACCCCCAATAACCATTCACTTGCTTATTAATCAACAATCTGTCTAACTCTGCCTTAAAAATATTCAAAGACTGATTCCACTGCCTTTTGAGGAAGAGTTCCAGAGACTCATGACCCTCCGAGAGAAAGAATTTCTCCTCAGCTCCATCTTAAAATGAGTGAATCCTTAAACAGTGTCCCCAAGTTCTAGATTCTCTGACAAGATGAAACAAACATCCTCTCCACATCCACCCATCAATATCTCTCAGAATCCTCAAGGTTCTGATCAAGTCGCCTCTTACTCTTCTAAATGCTAATGGATACAAACCTAATCTCGCCCAACCTTTCCTCATAAAACCCACCCATTCCTGTCAAGCTTTTATGAACTGTTTCTAATGCATTTTTTACTTAAACAAGCAGTGCAATACTGTACGCAACATTCCAGATATGGTCTCACCAATGCCCTGTACAACTGAAGCATGATCTTTTGCAATCAATTCCCCTCAAAACAAACAATAAAATTCTATTAGTCCAGAAGCATTCTAGTTTTTCCCTTTTTAACCAACTTTTTGGTGACCCTCTGTTGGTTTCTAAAACACTCCCAATCCTCAGGCTTGCTAATGTTTTTATTTGCAACATTGTAAGCCTCTTTTAATGTAATATTATCCTTAACTTCCTGAGTGAGCCCCGAATGGGTCTTTCTTCTTGAGTTCTTATTTTTCAATGGAATGTATTCTTGTTTTATTTCTTTTAAAATGTTTCCCACTGTACTTTTGCTGGATATCTTTTAGCATCTTTGCCCAATTAAACTTAGCCAGTTCTCCCCTCATACCCATGTAATTGTTTTTGTTTAGGTTTAAATTTCTTGTTTGAGATTGGAATATCATACTTTCAAACAGAATTTAACAGTACTGTATTATGATCACAATTTCCAAGAGGATCTTTTACCAGGATATATACTAATTAATCCTGCTTCATTATGTAATACTACATAGCTTTGTCCTTCGTCAGTTCCACAACGTCATGCTCCAAGAAACTGTCACAAAACATTCTACAAACTCATCTATTAGACAGATCTTGCCAAATTTAATTGTCCCAGTCTATATTACGATGAAAGTTCCCCAACGATTAATATATTGCCTTTGTTACAAAGACTGGTTTGAACCAGAATCTGTTGTCACAAAACTCCACGACTAAACCAATATCCTCTATGTTATCAGTGTATATAATCGCCAAAGAATCGTGAATTGTGCCACTACAAAAAACTTACAAACAACGGGGCTAAAACATATATATAATTCCAACATTGACAGGAGTATGGAACTCTGACAATCTTTAGGAGTCACATTCTCCATTGCTTGTGATGCATCAGTAGCAGCGATATTATTATTGCTCCTTACCTTTACAGCACATTCTTTGCCACTGTGCAAATTGACACAGCTTTGGACCTTGGCGTAGGCTCCTTCTCCTAGTTGTTCATCAGTCAGCTTGTACAAATCTGCCAATGCAATAAATGATATACTAAAGAATTACTTCAGAATCGTCACAGTGAATCACATAGAATCCCTACAATACGGAAGACTACTATTAGGCCCATCGAGTCTGCACCGACCCTGCAAAAGATCCCCCAACCTAACCTTTTGGACACTAAGGGGCTATTTAACACGGCTAATCCACCTAGCCTGCACATCTTTGGACTATGGGAAGATACCGGAAAACCCGGCGGAAACCCACACAGACATGGGGAGAAACTGCAAACTCCACACAGAGTCACCCAAAGCCAAACTTGAACCCGGATTCCTGTGAGGCAGCAGTGCTAACAACTGCCGCCCCAATATTGTCAGTACATTTAACATAACATTACCATGGAAAATCATATTGAACTGATCAAAATGAGGCTAGAACTTAACCAATCATAAATAATTGTACAGGAAAAGAATAGCTTAGAATAACAGTGAAAACATTCAGGAATTGCATAGTCACTGGCTAGTCAAAACTTTTAGAAATTTGAGAGGTCAAGTAGCCTACTCTGATCCCTGGATTGTCTTAGGTGCAACAGCAGTAATAAACATTAAAATGCACTGGAAACGCAATTCTCAAAATGGAAAGCTATTTTCTATAAAATATTTCTGATGACTGAGGTACAGGCATCCTCTTTGGCCCTCACCACATATTGGTGTGATTTTTATTTTATTCGTTTATGTGATGCAACCGTTACAGACTAGACCAGCATTTATTACCTATCCCCAATTGGCCTTAGAAAATGGTGGTGAGCTGCCTTCTTAAACTACTACAGTCCATATGGTGTCGGTACAACCCAAGTGCTGTTAACTCCTGGATTTTGATCCAGTGACAGTGAAAGAACAGTGACATATTTCCAAGTCAGGATGGTGAGTGACTTGGAGCGAAACTTCCAGGTGGTGGAGTTCCCATGCGTTTGCTGCCCTTGTTCTTCCAGATGGTAGCAGTCATGGGTTTGGAAGGTGCTGCTTAAGGAGCCTTGGTGAGTACCTGCAGTGCATATTGTAGGTTGTACACACTGCAGATAATGTGCATCAGTGGCGGAGGGAGTGAAAATTTGTGGAACGGCTGCCAGTCAAGTGGGCTGCTTCGTCCTGGATGGTATTGGGCTTCTTGAGTGTTGTTGGAGTTGCACTCATCCAGGCAAATGGAGAGTATTGTATCACACTCTTGACTTGTGCTTTGTAGATGATGGACAGGCTTTGGGAAGTCAGAAGGTGAGTTACTCTCTGCGGGATTCCTAGCCTCTGTAGCCACAGTGCTGATATGGCCAGTTCTGTTATTTATTTATTCCCCTTTCAGTTCCACAGTGAGAAAGGGCAAGTGTCATCCCAAAGCAGAGAGAATAAAATAAATCAGCAAGCAAGAAGAGTGAGCAACAGCCTGGAGAATGGAGATGAGGGAGACAGGATACGTGCTCAGAGTGCCTGATCAGGGAAACATAAAACATTAAAAGTTCTGGGAGAGCACTGCAGGCCCATCAACATCTAAGAGAGGGTACTGCTTTCACAGGTAAACCTTTGTCAGAACTAGAAAAAGGAAGGCACATGATCCGACTCCCTTGCCAATTAGAGATGTGTTTATGCTAACAGAGCAGCTATTCAAAAAGCATGCAGAATTATGAATCGAACAGGTAAATTTGTAGAGTGCAAATCATTGAACATGATGTGAAAAATGTTCTGTGTTCTGCTCAGCTCAGAGTACTGCATCCAATTTTGGTCACTCAGTTCAAGAAATACAATCAAGAAGGTGGCACAAATTTAAGAAGCCAATTCATGGTATCAGAGGGTAGAGTTAGGAATAAAACCTGGAAAAACTGAGCTTTGCAGTCTTGAAACTCACAAGTTTACAAGATAAGAAAGGTAAACTTGAAACAGTACATAAGTTAAACTCTGCTAATAGAACAGTCTGTGTAGGTTCTTACGTTCTTTACACAGATTTCCCATTAGGATAGTACAAGTAAAGATTCCTGGAATGCAGCTAACACCAAAATGGAGGATGGAAAAACTGAATTGTTTTTAAGTAGATGCACTAGATGGGTCAAATAGCCTTACTCATCAGCTGCATTCATCTCCTGATCTTGTATCATAATTCATTGGTTATCTGAAACCCAAGACTGGGTTGCTGCCTCATACTCACCCAAATGTTCACCATTTTACTTTTCTCTTCACCTTTTGCAATGAGAATTCATTGCTCCAGGTTCAGTTTTATATTGTTACATTTGGCAAACGTTAAATAAAGATAAGTGACAAAGATAACATCTTGTATATTGAGGATAAATAAATAGTTTTATTGAGAACTGATCAAATAATTTCAATTTATCTTTTGTCGTGCTCGGTGCTTTGTGAACCAGCATGTGTTTTGATGTCCATACCTCCCACCCAAATTCCACATCCCCTTAACTATACTGAGAAAAACGTACAAGAGAACAGCTGAGGAGAGGCCATTACCTCAAGAATCGTATTGTTTTTAATCTGTATCTGCATGCTCAGCTTGCGTGAATGAGTTCACTTCAGCCATTATCACAGCGGTCTACATCCCACCCCAGGCAGAAGTGAGGAGGGCGCTGGATGAACTGTACACAATCATAAACAACTACGAAACAGAACACTCGGAGGCCTTGTTCATCGTGGCCGGAGACTTCAACAAGGCTAACCTCAAGAATGTACTGCCAAAATTCCACCAGCACATCTCCTGTCCCACCAGGAGATGACCACTGCTACACAAACATCAAGGGTGCCTACCGTTCCATCCCCCGACCGCATTTTGGGAAATCAGACCATAAGACCGTGCTCCTTCTCCCGGCTTACAAGCAGAAACTCAAGCGGGAGAATCCAGCTGAGGTTGTGCAGTGCTGGTCCGTGGAGACAGAAGAGCTCTTATGTGACTGCTTAGAGACAGTGGACTCAGTTCTCAATAAAATTATTTATTTATCCTCAATATATAAGATGTTATCTTTGTCACTTATCTTTATTTAACGTTTGCCAAATGTAACAATATAAAACTGAACCTGGAGCAATGAATTCTCATTTAAGAACTCAGCGACTAACTTAAATGGGTATGCCACCACCGTCACAGACTTAATCAGCAAATGTGTGGACGACTGCATGCCAAAGAAAGCAGTACGTACGTTCCCCAACCGGAAACCATGGCTCAACCGCGAGATTGACTCCCTACTGAAGGACAGATCTGAGGCGTTCAAGGCAGACGACCCTGTCCTATAGAAGAAATCCAGGTACGGCCTCCGCAAAGCCATCCAAGATGCCAAGAGAGAATATCAAACTAAGCTAGAGTCACAAACAGACTCTCGGCGGTTGTGGCAAGGACTAAACAACATAACGGGCTACAAAGCAAAGCCGAGCAGTATCACTGGCAGCAGCGCACCCCTCCCCGATGAACTTAATGCATTCTATGCTCAGTTCGAGCAGGTAACCAACAAGCCGCTGTCGAGTGCCCAAGCAGCCCAAATTCACCCATACCCACCATCACAGCTTCCGAAGTCAGATCGGCCTTCCTGAAAGTGAACCCACGGAAGGCGACGGGCCCGGACGGGATCCCTGGTCGTGCACTCAGAACCTACACAGACCAGCTGGCAGAGGTATTCACAGACATCTTTAACCTATCCCTACTCCACTCCGAGGTCCCCACCTGCTTCAAGAAGACCACCATCATACCGGTACCAAAGAAGAACCAGGCAACGTGCCTCAATGACTACCGCCCGGTGGCCCTGACATCAGTTGTGACAAAGTGCTTCGAGAGGCTGATCATGAAGCGCATCACCTCCATACTCCCGGAACGCCTTGACCCACTTCAATTCACATACCGTCGCAACCGGTCCACATCAGACGCCATTTCCCTGGCCCTACACTCATCCCTAGAGTATCTCGAAAACAAGGACTCCTACATCAGACTTCTATTTATTGACTACAGCTCCACCTTCAACACCATAATCCCAGCCAAGCTCATATCAAAGCTCCAAAACCTAGGACTTGGCTCTCCACTCTGCAACTGGATCCTTGATTTTCTTTTTTTTTTTATAAATGTTTTTATTCAGTTTTCATATTTTATATTGAACAAATTACAAATTGTTAGGAGAGAAAAAGAACAAAAAAAAACCAAACAAACACGCAAAAATTAACATACATATTTACAGGTAAGCATCTTCGTAGTAGTAACTGCGCCCGCCCCCCCCCCCCCCCCAAACATGTTTATTTAGTTTGGTTTTGGGCCTTAGCTAGCCATCGAACCCCCGTACCGCACCTGTAGCCCCCTCCCGCTACCTTCCCCCGACTATTCTTCCTCTTGTACATTGGCCACAAATAGGTCCCGGAACAGTTGCATGAATGGCTCCCACGTTCTGTGGAAGCCGTCGTCCGACCCTCGGATGGCAAATTTGATTTTCTCCATTTGGAGAGATTCCGAGAGGTCGGACAGCCAGTCCGCAGCTCTGGGCGGTGCTGCTGACCGCCAGCCAAACAGGATTCTACGGCGGGCGATCAGGGAGGCAAAGGCAAGGGCGTCCGCCCTCCTCCCCAGGAATAGATCTGGCTGTTCTGAAACCCCGAAGACCGCCACTATCGGGCATGGCTCCACCCTCACTCCCACCACTTTGGGCATAACCTCGAAGAAGGCTGTCCAGTACTCCACGAGTCTGGGGCAAGACCAGAACATGTGGGCGTGGTTGGCCGGGCCTCTTTGGCACCGTTCACATCTGTCTTCCACCTCCGGGAAGAACCTACTCATACGGGTTCTTGTTAAGTGGGCTCTATGTACCACTTTTAGTTGCGTCAGGCTGAGCCTTGCGCACGTGGAGGTGGAGTTGACCCTATGCAGTGCTTCGCTCCAGAGTCCCCACCCTATCTCCATCCCCAGGTCGTCCTCCCATTTCCTTCTTGTTGCGTCCAGTACGGTGTCGTTCCTATCTACCAGTCGGTCATACATGTCACTACAGTTCCCTTTCTCTAGGATACTTGCGTCCAGTAGGTCTTCCAGTAGTGTCTGTCGTGGCGGTTGTGGGTACGTCCTTGTCTCCTTTCGTAGGAAGTTTTTGAGCTGCAGGTACCGTAGCTCGTTCCCCCCAGCTAGCTGAAATTTCTCTGTCAGTTCGTCCAGTGTTGCGATCCTGTCGTCCGTGTATAGGTCCCTGACTGTCAGTGTCCCCCCGTCCTGCCTCCACCTTTGAAGGTGGCGTCAGTCAGTGCTGGTGTGAACCTATGGTTGTTGCAGATGGGAGCCCTGTTCGACATTTTGGTCAGGCCAAGTTGCTGCCGCAGTTGGTTCCAGGATTGGAGGGTGGCTGTCACCACTGGGCTGCTGGAGTGTTTTTTGGGTGGGGATGGGAGTGCTGCCGTGGCGAGGGCCCGAAGGGAGGTTCCCATGCAGGAGGCCTCCTCCGCACGCACCCACTCAGCCTCTGGCTCCTGGATCCATCCCCTTACTCGCTCGGCTGTTGCTGCCCAGTGGTAGAATTGTAGATTCGGGAGGGCTAGCCCTCCCCTGGTTTTTGTTTTTTGTAAGACCTTCTTTGGGATCCTAGCATTTTTACCCCCCCATACGAACGCCATGATGAGTTTGTCCAGCGCTTTGAAAAAGGCCTTGGGGATGTAGATCGGAATGGATCTAAACAGGAAGAGGAACCTGGGCAGTACGTTCATTTTGATCGTCTGAACTCTCCCCGCGAGGGAGAGCGGGAGTGTGTTCCATCTTTGCAGGTCCTTTTTAACTTCCTCCGTCAGGCTGGTGAGGTTCCATTTGTGGATCCCTTTCCAGTCATGGGCTATTTGGATCCCCAGGTAGCGGAATTTATGTCGGGCTTGATTGAACGGCAGCCCCTTTAGTGCTGCCCCCCCCCCCCCCCCCCCCCCCTTGCGGGTGTACTGGGAAGATCTCACTTTTGCTCATGTTGAGTTTGTAGCCCGAGAAGGCTCCAAACTCTTTCAGGAGCGCGATGATTCCGTCCATGCTGCTTTGTGGGTCCGAGATATAGAGGAGCAGATCATCCGCATAGAGTGAGACTCTGTGCTCTCTACCTCCCCTTCGGATCCCCCTCCAATTTTTTGCTGCCCTGAGCGCGATTGCTAGCGGTTCAATTGCTAGTGCGAACAGCAGCGGGGACAGTGGGCATCCTTGTCTGGTGCCCCTGTGCAGCTGGAAGTATTGGGAGTTGGTATTGTTGGTCTGTACACTCGCCATGGGAGCGTTGTACAGGAGCTTTACCCAAGCGGTGAACCCTGTTCCAAGCCCGAACCGCTCCAGTACCTCTATGAGGTATTTCCACTCGACTCTGTCGAAGGCCTTTTCTGCGTCCAGGGAGACGATCACCTCTTGTGTTCTCTCCCCGGAGGGGGTCATTATCACGTTCAGCAGGCGCCTGATGTTCGCGGTAAGCTGTCTACCTTTGACAAAGCCCGTCTGGTCCTCTGTGACCACCTCAGGTACACAGTCTTCTAGCCTCTTGGCTAGGATTTTGGCCAGTATTTTGGCGTCTGCATTCAGCAGAGATATGGGTCTGTATGACCCACATTCCGTTGGGTCTTTGTCTTTCTTAGGTATCAGCGAGATTGAGGCCTGTGCTAACGTGGGTGGCAACGTGCCCCTAGCTAGCGAGTCTGTGAACATCTCCCGCAGGTGCGGGGCCAGCGCTGTCGCAAATTTTTTGTAGAAGTCCGCCGGGAATCCGTCCGGTCCCGGCGCCTTCCCCGCCTGCATGGAGCTAATGCTGTCCATGATCTCTCCCAGTGCTAGTGGTGCTTCCAGATCCCGTTTTCTGCCCTCTCCCGCAACTGGTATGTCCAGTCCGTCAAGAAACCGGTTCATCCCAGCCTTCCCCGTTGGGGGCTCTGAGGTGTACAGCTCTTGGTAGAAGGCCTTGAAGGTTTATCCTTGATTTTCTGACCAACAGACCACAATCAGTAAGAATGAACACCGACACCTCCTCCACAATAGTCCTCAATACCGGTGCCCCGCAAGGCTGCGTACTTAGCCCCCTACTCTACTCCCTGTACACACACGACTGCGTGGCAAAACTTGATTCCAACTCCATCTACAAGTTTGCTGACGATAGGACCATAGTGGGCCGGATCTCGAATAACGACGAGTCCGAATACAGGAGGGAGATAGAGAACCTAGTGGAGTGGTGTAACAACAACAATCTCTCCCTCAATGCCAGCAAAACTAAAGAGCTGGTCATCGACTTCAGGAAGCAAAGTACTGTACACACCCCTGTCAGCATCAACGGGGCTGAGGTGGAGATGGTTAGCAGTTTCAAATTCCTAGGGGTGCACATCACCAAAAATCTGTCCTGGTCCACTCACGTCAACGCTATCACCAAGAAAGCACAACAGCGCCTATACTTCCTCAGGAAACTAAGGAAATTCGGCATGTCCACATTAACCCTTACCAACTTTTACAGATGCACTATAGAAAGCATCCTATCGGGCTGCATCACAGCTTGGTATGGCAACTGCTCGGCCCAGGACCGCAAGGAACTTCAGAGGGTCGTGAATACCGCCCAGTCCATCACACAAACCTGCCTCCCATCCATGGACTCCATCTACACCTCCCGCTGCCTGAGGAAAGCGGGCAGCATAATCAAAGACCTCTCCCACCCAGCTTACTCACTTTTCCAACTTCTTCCATCTGGCAGGAGATACAGAAGTCTGAGAACACGCACGAACAGACTCAAAAACAGCTTCTTCCCCACTGTCACCAGACTCCTAAATGACCATCTTATTTATTAACTGAACTCATTAACACTACACCCTGTATGCTTCATCCGATGCCAGTGCTTATGTCATTACATTGTATCTCTTGTGTTGCCCTATTATGTATTTTCTTGAATTGTGTTTAATTCCCTTTTCTTCCATGTACTGAATGATCTGTTGAGCTGCTTGCAGAAAAATACTTTTCACTGTACCTCGGTACACGTGACAATAAACAAATCCAATCCAATCCAATCCAATCAGCTTAATATTGACTTACTGATTTTCTAACTTTTTTTTGTTCTCAATGTTTGATTAAAAATAATAAGTGGGAATGTTTAGGAAAATGAGTAAAAATATCAGCTAGATAAAGTCAATAAAGGCAATCGAACATTCCTGAAACCTTCTGACTCAAATTCTTGTTTATATATATAAAAATGGACAAAAATAGTGGGGACCTGTGAAAGTTGTACAATGCATTTTTAGACCGGTGGTAAAAAAGAACAGAACTACCGTGGATGTAAATGACAAAGTGGCCCAAGACAGCAAGTAGTTGGTCTGAAGGGGGTTCAAAGAATAGGTAGTTTAAAGACAATATTCTAGCTTTAGGGGAATCTATAGTAAGGTGAATTGATAAAATCATCTGATGCAAGCATGATCAGAGGCTAGACTGGTACATTGCTTCCGAGGTACCAGAGTTCAGAATGGAACTGAAGGGGAGAACATGATTCGACATCGGGAAAGGGAAAAATTAGAAACTGTGGTTCACAGGGCAACCATAAATGTAAGTATGGTAGAATGGAGATCCTAGAAAAGTCCGAGGTCTAAGAAAAACTGAAGAAGAGAGCTTCTGGATCATCAAAGACTGGACATGCAACCCAAGATGCACGTTGGACCCCACACCTCGTAGAGGTCCTGATCATCTGACTTCCGTGGGAATTGCCTCGGAAGTTTCAACTTCTGACGGACAATTCCCCTGCTCGATAGGACCCTTAATGAATGTCTCTGACTCCGAGCTAGAGTCGGAGATTTGACAGGTCCGTGGCATTTAACTGAATAATTACCCAGGAAATGCGAGTCAGAAAAATCCTAGTCTAATTCCTGGGTAACTACAAAACTGACCCCTCTTCGACCCCTCCGCCCTCGCTCAATCACTGACATTGACCCCCCCCAACCCTACTAATTACCAGCTGGTGGCCCCACCCACAACACTGGCACCCCAACCTGACTCTACTAACACGCCCACCCCCAAGTGACCTAACCAGTCTCCAACCTCACGCCTGCTCGCGGCCCTACAACCCCAAGCACCTGCCACCTCACCCTCCTACCCACTCAAATATTCACACTGACATTTAAACTTACCATACTGCAGCT
Source organism: Scyliorhinus canicula (assembly GCF_902713615.1). Classification (NCBI taxonomy): domain Eukaryota; kingdom Metazoa; phylum Chordata; class Chondrichthyes; order Carcharhiniformes; family Scyliorhinidae; genus Scyliorhinus; species Scyliorhinus canicula. The sequence continues at coordinate 35,531,654 of NC_052149.1, read as the reverse complement.
AGTGCTGTAAAAAGGAGGCATATCTTGACTTCCCCCTGACACTGAAGTGCTGCGCTGTAACTCTCTAATGTACAGCACGGTGCCACAGGGGCAGCACGGTGGCACAGTGGTTACCACTGTTGCCTCACAGCATCAGGGACCTGGGTTCAATTCCAACCTTGGGTGACTATCTGTGTGGTGTTTGTACATTCTCCCTGTGTCTGCATGGGTTTTCCGGTTTTCTCCTTCAGTCCAAAGGTGTACAGGTTGTGGATTGGCATGCTAAAATGCCCCAAGTGGCCAAAGGTTAAGTGGGGTTATGGCATACAGGGGATTGGTCCGAGGTAGAGTGCTCTTTCGGAGAGTTGGTGTAGAGGCAATGGGCAGAATGGCCTCCTTTTGCACTGTAGGGATTCTATAATGCTGAAGTCTGCATTTCTGGAGAAACTGGGTTCAGAAGACCCAGCAAGAAATGTGGAGCAGCATCAACAGGCATCTGGATGGAAATTGTCCCATTGGGCAGATGCAGCATGGGTTCATAAAGGGCAGGTCATGCCTAACTAATTTAGTGGATTTTTTTGAGGACACTACCAGTGCGGTAGATAACAGGGAGCCAATGAATGTGATATATCTGGATTTCCAGAAAGCTTTCGACAAGGTGCCACACAAAAGGTTGCTGCATAAGATAAAGATGCATGGCATTAAGGGTAAAGTAGTAGCATGGATAGAGAATTGGTTCATTAATAGAAAGCAAAGAGTGGGGATTAATGCATGTTTCTCTGGTTGGCAATCAGTAGCTAGAGGTGTCCCTCAGGGATCAGTGTTGGGCCCACAATTGTTCACAATTTACATAGATGATTTGGAGTTCGGTACCAAGTGCAATGTGTCCAGGTTTGCAGACGACTCTAAGATGAGTGGTAAAGCAAAAAGTGCAGAGGATACCAGAAGTCTGCAGAGGGATTTGGATAGGTTAAGTGAATGGGCTAGGGTCTGGCAGATGGAATACAATGTTGACAAATGTGAGGTTATCCATTTTGGTAGGAATAACAGCAAAAGGGATTATTATTTAGATAAAATATAAAAACATGCTGCTGTGCAGAGAGACCTGCGTGTGGTAGTGCATGAGACGCAAAAAGTTGGTTTACAGGTGCAACAGATGATTACGAAGGCAAATGGAGATTTGTCCTTCATTGCTAGAAGGATGGAGTTTAAGACCAGGGAGGTTATGCTGCAATTGTACAAGGTGTTAGTGAGGCCACACCTGGAGTATTGTATTCAGTTTTGGTCTCCTTACCTGAGAAAGGACATACTGGCACTGGAGGGTGTGTAGAGGAGATTCACTAGGTTAATCCCAGAGCTGAAGGGGAAGGATACAAGGAGAGGTTGAGTAGACTGGGACTGTACTCATTGGAATTTAGAAGGATGGGGGGAGGGAGGGGGGGGGGGGGGGAAGAGGATTTTATAGGAACATATAAAATTATGAAGGGAATAGATAGGATAGATGCGGGCAGGTTGTTGCCACTGCCGGGTAAAAGCAGAACTAGGGGGCATAGCCTCAAAATAAGGGGAAGTAGATTTAGGACTGAGCTAAGGAGGAACTTCTTCACCCAAAGTGTTGTGAATCTATGGAATTCTTTGCCCAGTGAAGCAATTGAAGCTCCTTCATTAAATGTTTTTTAAGATAAAGATAGATAGTTTATTGAAGAATAAAGGGATTAAGGGTTGTGGTGTTCGGGCAGGAAAGTGGAGCTGAGTCCACAAAAGATCAGCCATGATCTCATTGAATGGCGGAGCAGGCTCGAAGGGCCAGATGACCTACTCCTGCTCCTAATTCTTATGTTCTTATGTTGAGACATGGAAAACATTTAGCGGAGTCGCAATCCACCGAGGATTGTCAATTTGTGTCCGGCCAATGTGTTTTGTTGTAATTTCCTTTTTAAAGTTCAGCCATTGTAGAGAGTTTGAGCACCACTGAAATCAAAATGACATGACCTGATCTGACACAATATTGCAAGGTTTTTTTTTGTTGCGATCTCCCTGGTAACAAGTTTGAAGGAATATTTACATGATTTTCAAATATGCACTGGCTTTAGGACTGGTTCATTTGCAACTAAGTAACCATAGCTTTTTAAAATTTGAGACATAATATCCAAAGTCATGATATAACACAACCTTGGAAGCCGAAAAATCCTTTGAGAAATTAAGTTAAACATACAGCCATTAGCCAAGTGTATATTTAAAAACCTGAAGAGGGTATTATAAGAAAAATACTCCATTAAAAAGCTATTATATAAAGTTCCAGATTACTTTCATTATTCTTCTTTATTTGGCCTACTTGAGCTAGATAAATAAAAATCTAATTGTTAATAGATCACTATTATATTATTCACATATTCATTAGTTACTCCCTATACCACTTGCTGGGCCTATTAGCAAGGGAGTCATAGGAAGCAGGTCAATGATTTGTTCCACAATGGACACAAAGGGAGAGATTCATATTATTGGCGCAATGGATTTCAGACAATTAGACAAGTAAGCTAGGGAGGCATGTAGGGTAGATAATAACGTAGACCAATTAGCATGGAGGCGGGCAAGCCTCACAAGAGAGCAAGGAATAGTCCAAGAGGTACTTACATAAATGCCAGAACTGTAAGAAATAAAATGAATGAGCTAGAAGCAATGATAAATAGTGAGCCAATAAACACTGTCAGAGATAATGAAAACTGGATAAAATAAGTGAGAAACAAATCTGCAGCGGCTCCGTCCAGTTCGGTAAGGACTGAAATAGAAACCATGGGATCTCACAATGTCAGGGCAAATTTATATATTGCAAAAGGAAAGGAAATAAGAAATAGCAAATTTATTAACCGAGCCCAGGAGAAATAGAGAAAAACAAAAACAGGGTTTATTTTTACTAGTCATCATACAGTTCTGTGGGATATCATAAAGAAAGTGCCAAAGCCTCAGCAAGAAGCTTATTATCAAGTATTTTGAGAAACCTTTCTTAATTAGGGAAAGAAACCAATGGGAGGGGGCAACATTGGATTTGCAATCAGGAAGGAAGATGAGTCAAGTAAGGGAACGTTTGTGGTCCAGAGATCAGGAGGTTGTGAATGTTAAGTTGAAATTAGGAGAAAATAGATGGAGTGAATAACTGTTTGATACAAGAATGTGGGGATAAAATAAGGATGGTTTTAAAGGAAATATTTTTACATTAGAGAGCCAGTTTATTTCAAATTAAAGACAAAGGTAAAATCATAGATAGACAGCATAAGGGAAAAAGAATGACCATATAAAACTCTGAACTGTACAGAGAAGGAACAGGATGCAATGAATTATAAAACTGAGCAGTGAAATATCATAATCAAGGAAAGCAAAATACTGTGAATGCTGGAAATCTGAATTAAAAACAAATTGCTGGTAAACTCAGCATGGTCAGGTACCATTTGTGGAAAAAAAAACAGTTCAAATTTTAGGTCAACAATCTTTCATCAGAACATCTGAAACTGTTGAGTTACAAGATGGAATATGAAATATATATAACGGACATATATAAAAAGGCATTAACAACATGCTATAAGTAGAGCAAGGGGGCAGAAGTACTGGGTGGAGGGTGTTAACTATGTAGAGAGGGCAAATAGACTCGGACTGTTTTCATTAAAAAGACGGAGGTTGAGGGGTGACCTGATTGAGGGGCGTGGATAGAGTAGATGGGCAAGCACACTTACTTAGAGTGGAGGGGTCAGTCAACAGGGGGCATAGGTTTAAGGTCCGTGGGGAAACGTTTAGAGGAGATGTACACGGCAGCTTTTTATGTTGAGGGTGGCGAGTGCCTGGAACGCTTGCCAGGAGAGGTTGTGGAAGTAGATACATTAACGGCATTCAAAAGGCATCTTTTTAAAAATAAATTTGAATATCCAATTCATTTTTTCCAATTAAGGGGCAATTTAGTGCAGCCAATCCACCTACCCTGCACATCTTTGGGTTGTGGGGGCGAAACCCACACAAGCACAGGGAGAATGTGCATACAGTCAGTGACCCAGAGCCGGGATCGAACCTGGGACCTCGGCGCCGTGAGGCATCAGGGTTAACCCACTGTGCTACCGTGCTGCCCACTCAATAGGCATCTTGACAAACACATGGATAGGATGGGTATAGAGGGATACGGCACAAAGATGTGTTAAGGGCTTGGCAAAGGTTGGTATCATGACCGGTGCAGACTTGGAGGGCCGAAGGGACTGTTCCCTGTGTTGTATTGTTCTTTGTACATTGGGTCGTTTTACTAGCGGCAGTCAGGACGTGATGCAGGGAATTGGCAGAAGTATGACATTTTATTGTGGGCCTGTTTTACTATGTGGGGGGGAGAAGAAAGACAATTTGAGGGGAGCATGCAAGAGAAAGAAAGAGGGGAAAAGCTGTTGACCTTTAGTATTTACCTTTTTTTTAAACAAGTATTATAATGGGCAGCACGGTAGCATTGTGGATAGCATAATTGCTTCACAGCTCCAGGGTCCCAGGTTCGATTCAGGTTTGGGTCCCTGTCTGTGCGGAGTCTGCACATCCTCCCCGTGTCTGCGTGGGTTTCCTCCGGGTGTTCCGGTTTCCTCCCACAGTCCAAAGATGTGCAGGTTAGGTGGATTGGCCATGATAAATTGTCCTTAGTATCCAAAATTGCCCTTAGTGTTGGGTGGGGTTACTGGGTTATGGGGGTAGGGTGGAGGTGTTGACCTCGGGTAAGATGCTCTTTCCAGGAGCCGGTGCAGACTCGATGGGCCGAATGCCCTCCTTCTGCACTGTAAATTCTATGATAATTGTTCTATGATAATAAATAGTAAAAAGTTTTGGAAGCATAAGATAATACTAAAACTCCAGCGCTCTAACGTTTTAATCAAATGGCACTTGGTGGTGGAGTTTGCCCATGGTAATTATATATCTTTCAAAATTCATTAGATCAGCTACAATTGGAATGTTGCCTTGTGTGTTCCTTATTTATTTTTAGGAAGAGTGGGGATGCAAGGAATGCAACACCTCAAAGCCTTCCCTGTGGGGGGAATATTCAACACCTTGATGGGAGATGAGGAACCTATCTGGATGGGAAAGGTCTGCTTCGAGAATGTTAACATGGGTACAGAGCTGCAGGATTGGATCTCTTAACACAAGGGTGAGATGGTGGAATTATCTAATTGGATTTCAGGAAGTATTTGGTATTTCAAAAGGAGACTGTTCAAAGCGCACTTTACTGAGCGAAGAGACAAGAATTGGGAAGGATTGTGGTATAGCTGAAAGGTAAACAATATTACAGCTAACAGTGGAAACCAGTTGCAAGCAGAGTACAACGTGGGCTAGCATTAGGACAGCTGTTTACCATTTTGATAAATGCTTTATGGAATAAAATGCTGTTCAAAGCATTAAAGGTGGCATCGAATTGAACACAGTGGAGCGAATGCTATTCAAAGAGAGCGACTAAGTCAAATGCGCAGAGAGGTGACTGCACGTTGTAAAGTGTTGAGGTAACAAAGCAAGAATGAGTTTAGGGGATGTTCATGATGTGAACTATTGAGGTATATAGTTAGGAATGTGACCAAGTCAGAGAAGGTGATACTATAGTATCATCAGACCTGGGTGAGGCACAATCTGGAGTATGGTGCTTTGTTTTCATCTCCATATTGCAAAGTTATTGAAGACAGTCCAAGGCTGAAGGCTAAAGTATGAGGGATGTGAACCCCCACCAACCTCCGTCATTTGCGCCAACTCCAGCGTGATGCCACCACCAAACACACCTTCCCTTCACTCCCTCTGTGAGCATTCCACAGAGACCGTTCCCTCAGAGATAATCTAGTCCACTCCTCCACCATACCCAACTCCTCCCCCATCACCCATGGCATCTTCCCATGCAATCGCAGAAGGTGTAACACCTGCCCCTTTACCTCTTCCATGCTTAACATCCCAGGCCCAAAACACTCATTCCAGGTAAGCAGCGTTTCACTTGCACCTCTTTCAATGTGGTCTATTGCATTCGCTGCTCCCAATGTGGTCTCATCTATTTTGGAGAGACCAATCGCAGACTGGGTGATCGCATTCAGGATCCTGACCTTCCCGTTGCTTGCCATTTTAACACAAGACCCTGCTCCTGTGTCCACATGTTTGTCCTTGGCCTGCTGCGATGTTCCAATGAAGCTCAATGCAAACTGGAGGAACAACATCTCATCTTCCGGTTAGTCACACTGCAGCCTTCCGGTCTCAATATCGAATGCAATAACTTCAGATGATTAGCTCTACCCTACCTTGAACCATTTGTTTTCATCCCATTTCATTTCAACTGTTTTTACAATTTCTTTCGCTCGTCTTTCTTTTATATATTTAACCCGCCCCCCCCTCCCCCCCCATTTTATCCACCTTTCCTTACCCTTTCTCCCCTTTGTTTCCTCCTTCCCTTCCCCCCACATCTACATCTGTCACAGTTTACCCTCAGATGTTAGTTTCTCTGCTGTTTGGCCTTTCACACCTTTTGTTCTCTCTGGGACTGCCATTAGCACTCTTTCCCCTTGGTTTCTGTGGCTGTTAGCACCCCATTTCCCTGGGTTTCTGTGGCTATGATTCATCTTTCATTGTCACTCCATAAATATTTCCCACTTTCTCTGTCTTGTAGCTTTGACAAAGGGTCATTTGGACTCGAAATGTTAGCTCTTTTCTCTCCCTAGGATGCTGCCAGACCTGCTGAGATTTTCTAGCATTTTCTCTTTTGTTAAAGAATAAAACCTTTTAGCTAAGAGTGTCAAAAGAGAATAAGAAATGTAGGCAATTTTTTATCACAAGAAGATGCTGATAAAAATTATGGAAGAGACTATCATTAGAAATGATGGTATAGAACATGTTACAGATAAGGACTGGGTAAATGCGTGCTTAGGATTGGCTGTTCCCTCGAGAATCCTATTTGGAGTCATCGGAGGGTTGACCGGATGAACATATCATAGAATTTACAGTGCAGAAGGCAGCCATTCGGCCCATTGAGTCGGCACCGGCCCTTACAAAGAGCAACCCACTCAAACCCACATATCTACCCTTCCCCACAACCCAGCAACCCCCACTTATCCTTTTTGGACACTAAGGGCAATTTAGCATGGCCAGTCCACCTAACCCGCACATCTTTGGACTGTGGGAGGAAACCGGAGTACCCAGAGGAAACCCACGCACACACGGTGAAGTGTTATAAATTTATTTACAGTATTTAACATTACATTAGCTACCTGTGTGAAGTTTTAATTTCCATATTCCACAAATGGAGTTACTATCAATTACTCAGTGTATTTATCTTTTCCTGTCTGAATAATTGGTTACTTTTTCAGCATGGTTTAAACATTTGGAGAGTCTAAGGTTAGATTTGACAGTAATGGATTCTATTTAGATCCAGCTGATAGTTTTGCCAATGTTAGACGTTAGATCTTTTTCAATACTGTGACACAAAGTTGCATCTGCAATTCAGCAAATGGATTATTTCGGGTGGCGAGTTATAACAGAGTATGACACATCATACAGGGATTCTCAGTGACCTAATATCACACAGGGAAGTGGTCTGTAACATGATCTTAAAGGAAATGCTGTAGGTTAAGCTTTGAAATACCACACCAACAACTATCAGAAGTCACCAAAATAAAGTCACCGACCTTCAAACTTCCCGGTAAAGCTGTCCGTAGCCCTGGTTCTTCTCTTTTTCTTGTTGCGCTTGCCACTGTCGATAATATTGACTGGCTGGCTGGACATAATTTCTGTTAGGATCCCAAACAAAGAAACACTTGTAAATGCACATGCAGCACATTTATTGTTCAAATGATTAATCGAGTGCAATGAATTTCCTCTTTGGTCAGCCCCGCCAACCACCAACTCTGCCCCCTCACCCCAAACTGCTGGGAAGGTAATAAATGCCACCAACAGAAGAGATGAAGGGATATCAGACATAAAAACCCACAACGTTCTACAGTAACACGGAAATATAATTTATGGAAATGAGCAAGTCACAGATGGCTCAGGGCCAAATGTGTTATCAAACGCTTTATCTCCCATTAGTCATACCTCCATATACTCTTAAGTATATCATAGATGACATGCAAGAGTACAAATAGTACTATGTTTCTCGGAAAGGTTGGCTTCACTGGACAATTTTTGTTCCATCATTTGCTATTAAGAACAATCACACACCACCTCCTCTAATCATCCCATTTTATCGCCATCTCCATTACCTCTCTTAGAGATCATTAAAGCCCACGTCTGTGACCCACAGGTTGGGCAATTTACTCCCAAGATTAAATTAACATTGCTCTGCCATTGGCAAGTATTAGATGCCCGACAGTGATTCCTTTTCCAAGGACATTTTCACTGAAATATGCCACCTGCTTCAGTCACAGCTGCCACCTCAGAAGAGGACCCGATCAAATTTTGTGGCAACATAAATGTAGCTGGAGCTGCGTATATTTTCAATATCTCTCAGTAGGCCATCCACTGTTGCATAAAGGAACTCAGTGAGACTCTCCGTTGAATGATGGCTAACAATGGCCTGGATCCTCCACCACCAGAAGCGGGGTTCCCGATGCAGCAGAGAATTGGGCAGCCAGGATAAAAATGGTGTGTAATGCTTTGTCCTGCTGCTGACTGTGCGGTCGGGGTTCGCACCTGCATGCCAGTGGGAGAATGCAAATGGATCTTAATGACCCATTTGTATCGGCTTAGCAGGCCAGGCACCATATTCTCTGGACCCGCATAATTCTCCGGTCCTCTGGGCCAGTAATCACGTTGCTGGGATTTACTATTGCTACATCTCAGCGTGGCCCCGATGTGGTGGACAAGTGATAAACCCCTTGAGTTGCCCAACGTTCACCGGCTGATGTCAACCGGGTTTGGGCGAAGGCGAAAGAGGCCATGAACTTCACCACAAGGACCAGACAGCAGTGAACATAGAACATTACAGCACAGCACAGGCCCTTCGACCCTCAATGTTGCGCCGACATGTGAAGCCACTCTAAAGCCCATCTACACTATTCCCTTATCATCCATGCAGAAAGAAGCTCCACAACCTCCTCATGGTGGCCCGGGTGAGCCCCCAGCTCTCAGCTCCTGGCACCACCCCCATCCCACACTCCGCACACCCATTCTCCCCCCCCCCCCCCCCCCCCCCCCTTTAGAGGGCGACCAAATCCCATCCGGGAGCAGTCCGCGTGCACCCCACTCTGCACCACATGCCAACACCCTTGCCACCCACCATGCCCAGGTGCCCTGCTGCGGACCCCCAGTGCTGTCCACATCCAAGTGTCTCACACTGTGCATTATCTGTCCCCCCAGAAGGCAGCCCACAACCGACAGGAGCGGCAGAAGATCAGACGCAGCCCACCATACCTGTGGCCCCTCATCATCGCGATGGACCCGGTCAGCGGGGTAGAAGATCGGGCAGTCGCAGAGGCAGAGGACGGCATGGGACAACCAAGTAAGCCCCCAATGCACTCCAATGGCCCTAAGGCACGCAAGTTACTCCTCCCTCCCAAAGCACGTCGACCTACGATCTCACCATGCGTCTTGTCTTGTGTCTTGCAAGGACACCACTGACAAGGTGAGACCATCCGGGGCTCCCAGCACTCCCGCGCCTCAACTCCCGGGATCACGTCGAGAAACCACATCAGGTTCTTGTCACTGCTGTCACCTGCACCCTCCACTATCCCAGAGATACTCACATTGGTTGGGCACTTTAGTGAAGAGGTTCCTAGGGCACTATCTGGTGTGCACGACACAAATGCAGTGGTGCATCAGGTGGAGGTAGGAACCCCCGAGGGGGTGGCCCAACGGAGGTTGACCCAACCCCAAGGACTGACAGTCTCCAGACAGCATTAGCCCTTCTGGAAAGGGCGGTCTCATCAGTGTTGGAGATGCCGGCACAGAGCCAGTGACTACAAGTGGCATGTCAGCAACAATCCAGCGCCTGCAGTTACAGTTGGAGGAGTCCAACAGCCTGTAGTGGGAGAAGGTAATGCCGGCAATGCATGCCACCCAGGCAAACACCGCATGGGCGGTGTCCGCAATGGAGGCCTTGGGCGCAAAGATCACTGCCATGGGTCACGAGGTCCAAAGCCTTGGGCATGGTGTGCGGTCGATGGCTGATGCACAGGGCAGGGCAGCCATGTCACAGGCGGCCATGTACCATGGTCAAATGGAGATTGCTGCAGCGTTCCAGAGCGTGGCCCAGTCATAATGGGCCATAGCTGCGGGCATCAAGAGCATTGGCCTGACGCTAGCTGACCTGAGCCAGACACAATCCCCAAGGGACGTGTCACAGTTCCTGTTCTCCGTGGCTACGAGCATCGAGACAGGGGTGGGCCACCAGGACTGGCGGCGCCAGATGACGGTGGAGCCCCTGGAGCTCGCTCCAGCCGCAGCCCCACCCCAAGTAGTAGCCCCAGGGTCATCGGGCAACCCGAGTGAGGAGGTCGTGATGAAATGAAATGAAAATCGCTTATTGTCACGAGTAGGCTTCAATGAAGTTACTGTGAAAAGCCCCTAGTCGCCACATTCCGGCGCCTGTCCGGGGAGGCTGGTACGGGAATCGAACCATGCTGCTGGCCTGCTTGGTCAGCTTTAAAAGCCAGCGATTTAGCCGAGTGAGCTAAACCAGCCCCTTAGGGTAGGTAATCATATTGCCGGTAGCGCACTGCACATTTATGGGGCAAAGTGGGCAATCTGCAGAGTGCACAGACAGATGACTGCAGCACGCTGCCATCGAGACACTGGGATATGCCAGCAATTCTCTGCCTGATCGCTATTCAGGTGTCGCTGGACCAAGAATACCACCCCCTCAGTATTAATCAATAACCTCATGGTAAAGGAACCTTCAGGTTACAGTGATCATAAGATGATAGAACTTGATGTTCAGCCTAAGGGGTGAAATTAGGTTTAAAGTGACTCGCATTTTAAAAGGTAATTATAAAGGTGTGAAAGCAGAGCTAGCCAAAGGTGAACTGGGAAGCTAGTTTAAAAGGTAGGACATTAGTAATGCAATGGCTGTCTTTTAAGGAGTTACTTAATAACTCAGCAAAGGTTTAGTCCAGTAAGAAAGAATGAGAGACTCTGTGAACAATGCATCATAAGTGCCTGAATAAAAAAGTTATAAGGATTGTACCAAATTGAAAGAAATACTGTACAAATCTGCAGGAGATTGGTCAGATTTTAAGAACCAGCAATAATAAAAGGGAAAAAGCAGCTTGTGAGGGAAAACTAGCAAGTAATATAAAAACAGGTAGCAAGAATTTGTACAATTATTTAATAGGAAAAAAGTAGTTAAAGCTTGTGTTGGTTCTCGAGAGTGAGCCTGGAGCATGGAAAACAAGGGAAGGCATTGAACAGGTACATAGTGTCGTCTTCACCTAGAGGACTTTGAAACTTCCCAAAGTTACCTGAAAATCAAAAGTGAACAGAAGGGAGAAATTTCAAACAAGCATTACTAAGGAAATTGTGCAAGGAAACTATTAGACCCAAGGGCCGGGAATCAAACCTGGGACCCTGGGGCTCTGAAGCAACTGTGCTAACCACTATGCCACCCGAAAGTTTTAAGACGGTGCGGAAAGATCGATTTGTTCCAGGAGTGAAAATATAAGAAATAGGGCTTGGTTGTTTTATGAACAAAACTTTATTAAAAGACAAGAAAACAATATTTAAACTTTTAAACTTCAACCCTAACAATAACAGATTACATGCAGTTTCTGAACATTAACACATTATTTCACATTAAACAACACTGTAACAGAACATGCGGCTCTCATGCCACTTTCACAGGCAGACAAAGGCTATACTTGCATTTACAAAGCAATTTTCCTTCTGGTATGGCATTCATTATGAAACCTTTTTCCAAAGCCTGCTTCAGTGGCAACTTTCATGACCTTCTCAGTCGATTTCCAAAGCCTTCTCTCTCTGAGACTGTTCCAAACAGCATTCCTTCTCTCTTTCTCTAATCTTCACCCAGCCCTTCAGAAGTTCTCTGCTGGGGTTTCCAGATTTGAACATTATAGATACATAGAAGATAAGAGGAGGATGAGGAGGAGGACCCCGTTTGGCCCTTCGAGCCTTCTCTGCCATTTATCATGATCATGGCTGATCATCCAACTCAGCAGCCTAATTCTGCTTTCTCCCCATAGCCTTTGATCCCATTCGCCCCAAGTGCTTTATCTAGTCGCCTCCTGAATATATTCAATGTTTTAGCTTCAACTACGTCCTGTGGTAATGAATTCCACAGGCTCACCACTCTTTGGGTGAAGAAATGGCTCATCTCTGTCCGAAATGGTCTACCTCAAATCCTGACTGGGACCCCTGGTTCTGGACACACCCACCATCGGGAACATCTTCCCTGCATCTACCCTGTCTAGTCCTGTGAGAATTTTATAAGTCTCCGTGAGATCCCCTCTCACTCTTCTGAACTCCAGCGAGAACAATCCCAAGCTAGTCAGTGTCTCCTCATATGACAGTCCCGCCATCCCTGGAATCAGTCTGGCAAACCTTTGCTTATTTCCTCGAGAGCAAGAATATCCTTCCTCAGAAAAGAGACCAGAACTGCACACAATATTGTAGGTGTGGCCTCACCAGGGCCCTATATAATTGCAGCAACACATCCTTGCTTCTATGCACGAAACCTCTCTCAATGAAGGCCAACATACCATTGGCCTTCTTTACCACCTGCTCCACCTGCATGCTTACCTTCAGCGACTGGTGCACAAGGACACCCAGGTCCCTCTGTATATGCCCCTCTCCAAATTTACAACCGTTCAAGTACTAATCTGCCTTCCTGTTTTTGCTTCCAAAGTGAATAATTTCACATTTATCCACATTATACTGCATCTGCCATTGATTTGTCCACTCACCCAACCTGTCCGGATCATGCTGTAGAATCTCGGCATTCTAATCTTCAATGCTAATCTTCCAAAATTCCTTAGATTCTGGAAGAGTCCCACTTGCTTGGAAAATAGGTAATATACTATTTTTATTCGAGAGAGGTTCCATGGAAACCCTACAGTGCAGAAGGTGGCTTCTCGGCCCATTGAATCTGCACCAAACATCCAAAAGACTACTCTACCTAGGCCAATTCTCCCACCCTATCACTGTAACCCCGCGCATTGATCATGGCCAATCCATCTAACTTGAACATCTTTCGACTGTGGGAGGAAACTGGAGCACCCGGAGGAAACAGACAGAGACATGGAGAGAACATGCACACAGACAGTCAATCAAGGCCGGAATCAAACCCGGTTCCCTGGTGCTGTGAGGCAGCAGTGCTAACCACAATGCCACCATTTTGCCCAGGAAACAGAAAGCAGAAAATAGAAGGCAGGAAACTAAAAGTCAGTGAGTCGAACATCTGTCATAAGGAAATTGTTAAAATCCATTATTAATTAAGTTATAGCAGGATGCGATGAAAATCATAATGTGATCAGGTAGTGTCAACATTTCTTTGTGAAAGGGAAATTACATTTAGTTAGTTCATTAATTTTTTTTGGATGTTAAGTGTAAGGTGGATAAAGGGGAATCTGTAGATATACTTGGATTTCCAAAAGGCATCTGATAATGTGTCACATCAAATGTTACCACCCAATATAAGAGCCCATGGTGTAGGGAAATGAGCATGGATAAATAATTGGTTAGCTCACGGGAAGCAGAATGTGGAGAACAAATGAGTCTTTTTCAGGTTAACAGGTTCTAACTAGTGGAATGCTACAGGGGAATTGATTACAGACATAGGGAGGTTATGCTTCTGTTGTACAGGGCATTAGTGAGGCCACATCTGGAGTAATGTGTACAGAAGAGGGTCCAGAGGAGGTGCACAAGAATGATCCCAGGAATGAAGGACTTTCATACGAGGAGCGGTTGAAGACTCTGGGTCTGTACTCAATGGAATTTAGATGGATGACACGGGAATCTCATTGAAACATACAGAATACGGAACGGCCTTGACAGACTAAACATGGAGAGGATCATAGAGTCTTCGAATTTACTGTGCAGAAGCAGGCCATTTGGCCCATCAGGTCTGCACCAGCCCTTAGAAAGAGGACCCTACCCAAGCCCATGCCTCCAACCTATTCCCGTAACCCAGTAACACCACCTAACCTTTTGGACACTAAGGGGTAATTTAGCATGGCCAATCCAACTAACCTGCACTTCTTTGGACAGTGGGAGGAAACCGTAGCACTGGGAAGAAACCCACGCAGACACAGGGAGAAATCGCAAACTCCACACAGTCACCTGAGGCCGGAATTGAACCTGGGACCCTGGAGCTGTGAGGCAGTAGTGCTAACCACTGTGCCACCCAAGTGGATGTTTCCACGAGGAGAAATCGAGGGCACAGCCTCAGACTGAAGGAACGATCCTTTAAAACGGAGATGAAGAGGAATTTCTACAGCCAGAGGGTGGTGAATCTGTGGAAGTCATTGCCACAGAAGGCAGTGGAGGGCAAATCACTGAGTGTCTTTAAGACAGAGATAGATAGGTTCTTGATTATAAGGGGATCAGGGGTTATTGGGAGAAGGCAGGAGAATGGGGATGAGAAACATATCAGTCATGATTGAACAGCAGAGCAGACTCGATGACCGAATGGCATAATTCTGCTCTATGTCTTATGGTCTTGGTCTCTTCAAGACAAGGTGGAAATGCATTGGAATCAGTTCAGAGGAGGTTTAGTAGACTAATACCAGGAATGTGTGGGTTGTCGAATGAGGAAAAGCTGGAGAGGTTAGGTTTGTATCCACTGAGTAAGAGGTGACTTGATTGAAACCTTTAAGATCCTGAAGGGTATTGACAGGGTGGTGTTCTGGAAAATACAGAATGTGTCATTTGAAACATAGAGGTCTGCCAATATCTGGACTGGGAGAGTGCAGGGAAAGTTCCCACAAGAGGTTGGTGGCAGCTGAAAAGAGCAGAAACTGTGGCCAGCTCTTCTGTCAAAAATGCAGTCAATTTCAGTCTGTCAGAATTGTTATTACAACCTGCAGCAGGAGAAAGGGAAAAAGAAAAAAGAGTTTGCATAAATTTCTTTGTGCTGTTGAAATATTGTAATGGACTGCCCCTTTAAGCCCCGTAGTCCTTTCCTTATCGGAGGTCCCGATCTCTCCCGCCAAAAATCACTAAGCGCGGGCTTCCCTCGCCCCTCCCCCCACGTGCGAGGCAGCAGCCATCGGGAGAAAAGCAGAACGCGAGGGAGCAGCAGCTGGAGAGGTCAGAACGGAGCTCAGAGGAAGGAGGACAGAAAACAGAGAACCAGCATCAGGAGAGAAGAGGAGGAGAGAGAGAGAGAGAGAGAACTCGGTCATGGGAAAGGCAAAGCAAGCAGCTGAGTGTAAACGGTAATAGATTTAAAGAAGGCTAGGATTTAAAGGTAAAATGTTATGGTGGGTCTGAAGGTCCCCAACCAACCAGACAACATCCAAAAGCACTAATCTGTTTACCTTTCTGTAAAGAAAGTGTTTACAACTTATCAAAAAAAAGTATGATAATAATAAAATAATTAAACCTGAAAAAGTGGTTATTAGCTTACTTCACTTCCTTAATAACGCAGGACCCAGGACATCAATGCTATTAAGGGGTGAGTAGGTAAAATTCTTCGGTGAAGGTATGGGTTATACCGGGGGATAACTTGAAAGGAGAGTTTGACCTGAATAGCACCCACAGAAGCCTGTATCGGAGTCAGGGAGTGAGAATCCCTGTTCACCATTTTAGAATATTGGCCCTTTTTTGGTATAGGGGGAATTCTAAGACAGAGTGGTGAATTTACAAAAACAGTGGTTTCCTCTTGTCAGAGAATCAACAACTAGTGATCACTTTCTACAATACTGCAATACCGTGTACAGTTTTGGTCTCCTTATTTGAAAAACAATATAATTACATGAAAAACAATCCAGCTTTGGGAGAAAACGTTTCCCCTCTTCTGCCTTAAAAGGGATACCTCTTATTCTTAAACTATGGCTACTAGTTTTAATCTCCCCCACAAGAGGAAACATCCTCCAGCCATCCACCTGGTCAAGCCCCCTCAGGATCCAATATGTTTTCAAGTTCCCTCAAGATCTTATATTTTGTATGACTGAGATGAGGAGAATTCTTTTCTCTGAAGGCCGTTTGTCTGTGGAATTCTCTTCCCCAGAGAGCAGTGGAAGATGGATCTTTGAATTTATTCAAGGGGGTGTTAGCAAGATTCTTGATAGTTAAGGGAATCGAGGGTTATGGGGACAGGAAAGTGGAGTTGTGACATCAATGATGATCTTATTAAATGGTAGCCATGATGTGGAGATGCCAGCGATGGACTGGGGTGAGCACAGTAAGAAGTCTTACAACACCAGGTTAAAGTCCAACAGGTTTGTTTCAAACACTAGCTTTCGGAGCACTGCTCCGTCCTCTTCATTCACCTGAGGAAGGAGCAGTGCTCCAAAAGCTAGTGTTTGAAACAAACATGCTGGACTTTAACCTGGAATTGTAAGACTTCTTACTGTTATGAAATGGTGGAACAGGCTTGAATAGCCTACTAATCTCCTTAATCCTTTGTTCCGATAATCTATTCTGTAAAACACATTCTGTGCCAGCATCTGATCTGGCGGGTGTGAGTGTGAAATCAAATGATGTCTTCATCCCTCTCTTTGGGGTTTTTCTCTATTCCCTGGCCAGGTTGCACCTCAAATATCTAAAAAGAGAAAATTACAAGAGTCCGCTTGTGCGGCACTGGTGAAGGGTGGGGTTTCAGGGAGTTAACAGATTAATGCTTACACAATTTATAGCTTGTAAATCAGAATTGAGTGTGGGAGAAAGTGGAAATGGGATGAGAGAAGGTGGATTAGATATCGAGGTACCATCACCTTCCATGGTTTCAGTCCCAGTCTCAGCAAAGGGCATCGCAATAATGGGATCATCTCCACCAGGGTGGGTGGTTAAGATATGCCCTTACGGGCAGCTCAGTGGCCCAGTGGTTAGCACTGCAATCATTTCCATTTAGATAACACCTGTAATATGGTAAATGTCCCAAGGTGCTTTACAGGAGAGATCAAACACAATTTGGCACCAAGTTACGTTAGGAGACAGTGAGTCAAAAGCTTGGTTTAAGTAGGAGGGAGAGGTTGAGAAGTTTAAAAGAGAACCTTGAGGGGTAGGCAAAGCTGTTTTTCTTACTCCTCTTCTAGCTGATTCTATCTTTTTTCTTATTTCCTTCTGCATCAGGAGAAGAACGTGGTTTTAGTTGATTCACGAGCTCTTGTTAAAAGCAACTTGACTGCTTTTCGATCCCGGCCCCGGGTCACTGTCTGTGTGGAGTTTGCACTTTCTGCCCGTGTTTGCGTGGGTTTCACCCCCAACAACCCAAAGATTTGCAGAGAAGGTGGATTGGCCACAATAAATTGTCCCTTAATTGGAAACAAAATTATTGAGTACTCTAAATTTATTTGTAAAAGATATGCCCTTACGACTGGCCCTTCCCACCTCCCCTGCCGCACCCCCCCCCCCCCCCCCCCCCCCCCCCCGCCCCAAAGAAGGGCTTCTTAGACACGTTGTTCAGATAAGATGAGATCAAAAGGAATAAATAGTAAATCGGGATAGGGTTGGTCCGGCAACAGAAGAGCTCAGAGACGAGAAAGATCACAGCCAAGCCCAGCTGGAAGCTGAGCTCTTTCACAAAAGAAGCTCTTGCCTGGAGACTGCTGTTTAAACCCTTGGTGTTTGCTACTCAGAACCAGAAGAAAATTTCCAAAAAGAAAGGTACAGGACATGTGTGCGATTTGGCTCAGGGCAACTTTTGTTTGGTATTGTTGGTGTCTTTCTTGTGTGTTTTATAATTTAATAGATGTTTTTATTTGAATGATTACTAGAAGTCTGGAACTTTCCTCACTTGATTTCATCTCCTTCATCACATTACACCAAACTTCAAAGTAAACAGTTAAAAACCTGTGATCCGAGTTTCCCTTCCAGGATTTGGAATACTCTCCTCACATTTAATAGCAGCGGGGATTTTAACACAAATTCAGCTGTCTTGCTAGTAAAAAT
Source organism: Scyliorhinus canicula (assembly GCF_902713615.1). NCBI lineage: Eukaryota > Metazoa > Chordata > Chondrichthyes > Carcharhiniformes > Scyliorhinidae > Scyliorhinus > Scyliorhinus canicula. The sequence continues at coordinate 35,513,636 of NC_052149.1, read as the reverse complement.
GCTTTGTGCCAAAAGTTGCTATTTTTCGGCAACAATTTAATAATTTCAGTAGCAACCAGATCGCTGAACTAGATTACAGGGTAAAGGCCCCTCCCATACATAACACAATTTCATCAAGTTCTTATTTTCATCCTCGTTCTTAAAAGATTGTTAGCAGGCAATAAGCTTTCTTGTCCACAACAATCTATAAAAGTGCTAAGAAATAAAATGAGGGCGGTCCAATCTAGTTTTGCTGTTTGTAATTTCATTTTTAGCCTTTCAATTCACCATATCAGCAAGTGTGGCATTCATCAACAGATTTAATCTCATTGCATATTTTAGCAACTTAACCAAGTTGCTTTTAACAAGAGCTCGTGAATCAACTAAAACCACGTTCTTCTCCCGATACAGAAGGAAATAAGAGAAAAGATAGAATCAGCTAGAAGAGGAGCAAGAAAAACAGTTTTGCGTACCCCGCAAGGTTTTCTTTCCACTTCTCAACCTCTCCCTCCTACTTAAAGCCTACCTCTTAGACCAAGCTTTTGATTCACTATCTCCTAACGTAACTTGGTGCCAAATTGTGTTTGATCTCTCCTATAAAGCACCTTGGGATATTTACCATATTACAGGTGTTATCTAAAGCAAATGATGTAGTTATTCAAACAATGGTCTGATTTACTGGTCTGATTAGTAAGTTTGCAGACGACACAAAGGTTGGTGGAATTGCGGATAGTGATGAGGACTGTCAGAGGATACAGCAGGATTTAGATCGTTTGGAGACTTGGGCGGAGAGATAGCAGATGGAGTTTAATCCGGACAAATGTGAGGTAATGCATTTCGGAAGGCCTAATGCAAGTCGGGAATATACAGTGAATGGTAGAACCCTCAAGAGTATTGAAAGTCAGAAAGATCTAGGTGTACAGGTCCATAGGTCACTGAAAGGGGCAACACAGGTGGAGAAGGTAGTCAAGAAGGCATACGGCATGCTTGCCTTCATTGGCCAGGGCATTGAGTATAAGAATTGGCAAGTCATGTTGCAGCTGTATAGAACCTTAGTTAGGCCACACTTGGAGTATAGTGTTCAATTCTGGTCGCCACACTACCAGAAGGATGTGGAGACGTTAGAGAGGGTGCAGAAGAGATTTATCAGGATGTTGCCTGGTATGGAGGGCATTGTCTTGTTATGCTCTTGGCGTAGCATAAGCGGCTTCCTTGATGTGCACTCTGACAAAGGAAGGTTCAGACGTGGAGATAACTTCAACACGTTTATTAAACTATTTACAATTCTCGTACTCGGATTCGCCACTACTGTTAATCCTTCTATAGCTACTCAGACTGACGAACCAGTCTGCTACAATCCACATGGTGGGTGTGATATTGAATCAACCCTGTGTCTGTACTCAGAATCTCCCCACTGGAAAGAGGAAGATCATGTGTGCTGTGTCCTTTATATATGGGTTGGTGTAATGCCCCCCTGTGGTAGTGTCACCTCTGTGTATATCGTGAATGCCCATTGGTCGTGTTCTATCTTACTGACCTATTGGTTGAATGTCTGTGTGTCATGTCTCTGGTGCTCCCTCTAGTGTCCAGCTAGTCTACATGTACTTACATTAACCCCTTGTGTATCTACAGTGATGCATATCACCACATCCCCCCTTTTTACGTGTTACATATTTTCTGTACACTGTTAAAGAAAATTGAACATAAAAAAACAAGTTATGAGAACAGTGATCACTAAACAACAAGTCCAAATCATATGTGTGAGTCCAAAACCCATCAATTATCATGGTCAAATGTCTTTCTTGTTGGGTTGGTGAGTTGATGATTTTGATGGTGGCATGTCCTTGTGAACACCATCAGTGTCCCTGTGCATAAGGAACCAAGAAGTGGTCAAATCACTTTGATGTCTGATTTGGAGTCTTTTTTTCTTCCGATGCTTGTGATAGCGATGTTGGATGGCATTTGTCCTGAAAGCCAGGTTGCCTGTTGGTAGTGCAGCACACGTGAATTGGGAAGATGCATCGTCCTGCCATGGTATGTCATTGTACTGAGCTGAGCAGTAACAGTGTTTCTCATGGGCAGAGTTGTACCATGTCGTACCAGTCTTAGTTCCATTGGTGTAATCTTTGTCGTGCTTGCTGTCGACGATGTTGCCTCTGGTACGCGTCGTGTCGTTGTCTTTGATATGGTTTTCATAGGTCGTGATGTTGTGTCGGTCCGTTTTGTTGCCATGTTCGCTGCGCTCAAGGACCACAGTCTGTGGATAATACGAGTCCTTCACACAGTTAATCGTGTCAGCGTGCTTTGTGGCGTCTGCTGTTTTCTTGAGCGTGCCGTCACTGAGTTTGCGGCGCTCCCCTTCTGGAGTCATGTCCGGCTTACTTGAATCAGCTTTGGCTTGTGGTTGCTCCCCATCTGGAGTCTGGTCTGTTTCACCCGAGTCAGTTTTGGTTTGTCGATGCTCCCCGTCTGGAGTCATAGCAGGTTCACTGGAGTCGGCTGAGATTTCTTGATGCTCCATGTCTGGAGTCAAAACATTTAGGAATGCATTTGCTTATGGAGAGGCTCGAGCGAATGAGGTTTGAAGTAACGTGGCGTCACCGGAGTCACCAGTGGTCTCACTGTGATCGTCAAGTGCCTCTGTACACACTAGCTGAGGTCTGTCACATTGCACATCTTGCATGGGAAGTGGGATGCTGTCGTCACTTGTCTCACATACAGTGGATAGAGCCTCAGTCGTTTTTTGTTGTTCACTTGGGCTGGGTAAACTGTCAGAGTCTTCTTCTGGTGGCTCAAACAATCTGGGTGGACTGTCGTCGTCGCTTTGTTGTTCATTGGAGCTGGGTAGACTGTCAGAGTCTTCTTGCTGTGCACTTGAGCATGGCAGACTGTCATAGTCTTTCTGTTGTTCACTTGAGCATGGCAGACTTGCATCATCTGCTGCTGGTTGCTCAGAGGAGGTTGCTGGACCCTCATGGTCTTGTTCATGCAAGGACTGCGCTTTGGAGTCTTGCGTTGCTTCTATCGTGGAGGCTATCCACGAGCTCGCTGTGGAGGCTTGTGTCACTCGTGTCACTTCTTGTGTGGAGACGTGCAGTTGTCTCGCTGTTGAGTCTTTCATCGCTTCCTGTGTAGAGGCTGGGACCCTTTGTGGTGCGTGGACCACTCTCTGTGTGGCAGCAGGCCGCTCTCTGTGGGCTTGTACCGCTCTCTGTCTCTCGTTGTCAAGCCGCAGCATAATCCTGCACTCACGAGTCAGGATGTCGTATATGCTGGGCTGAAGATCCTCAAATTCGAAGAACTCGTCATCAGGGTCTTGAATGTACAACACGTCTAGTTGTGGTTCGGATTTGTTACTGGGGTAGCCTCCCACGGTGAAAGCTTTGTCTGAGTCGTTGTCTTCCAAGACCATATCATCACGTTTTGTGTCGGAGCTGGCATTGGGCTCGCGATGTCCAAAAGAAGACTTCACGGTCTGAGTCATAGTCTTCAAGGACTGTATCATCTCTTTGGGCGGTGCTAACTGCTTGTTGCCGGGTTCTGCGGAGGTTACTTTCAGCTACTGGTTTAATTTCAGGCATTGTGCTGTCATTCCAGGTGAAAGAATCTTGTCTTACGGCTTTACATTTTTTTTTCCGTTTTTTGGGACATTTCCCCTTTAAGTGGGCATGGTCCGGGGCCTGTGACGTCATGACCCGTGTGATGTAGGTCGTAGGAAGCGATTGGGCATGCTCAGATCGCTGTTCCTTTACTTGGGGCCTTTTTCTCAACTGCGCAAGTGCAGCACCTTTGCCAAGATGGCTGCAATTCGAAACTGCAGATTTCTGCTGCAAGCCTACCTCGTGGTGAGATTTGGTGCTTCTTTTACCGTTTTTTCTTGTATTCTCTTCGCAGAATTCTTAGAATTTGTACAGGACTGCCTGGAAATCGCTCTTGTTTTGCCCCTTTGAGTTTTTGACGGTCGGGAAGATTTCAGCTGCTTCTGGACCCACGATGGTGAGTAGAAGCTTTATTTTTTCTGCATCCGCCACGCCATTTAAGTCAGACGCTACCTGGTAGATCTCGAATCTCTGCCTGAACCGAAGCCAGTTTTCACTGAGATTGCCTTGGTACCTGAGCTGCTGCGGAACCGGAAGCCCGAACATCTTGCCTGGGTGTTGTTGCTGGTTGTCACTGTTTGCTGAGTTGTAACTATACGGATTGAAACAGCCACTCCTGTGTACCATATCATGTTATGCTCTTGGCGTAGCAGAAGCGGCTTCCTTGATGTGCACTCTGACAAAGGAAGGTTCAGACGTGGAGATAACGTCAACACGTTTATTGAACTATTTACAATTCTCCTACTCGGGTACGCCACTACTGTTAATCCTTCTATAGCTACTCAGACTGACAAACCAGTCTGCTACAATCCACATGGTGGGTGTGATATTGAATCAACTCTGTGTCTGTACTCACTGAGTGTCTCCACTGGAAAGAGGAAGATCGTGTGTGCTGTGTCCTTTATATATGGGTTGGTGTAATGCTCTCTAGTGGTAGTGTCACCTCTGTGTGTATCGTGAATGCCCATTGTTCGTGTCCTATCTAACTGTTCTATTGGTTGAGTGTCTGTGTGTCATGTCTCTGGTGCTCCCTCTAGTGTCTAACCAGTCTATGTGTACTTACATTAACCCCTTGTGTATCTACAGTGATGCGTATCACCACAGGCATTAGCTATGAGGAGCGGTTCAATAAATTTGGTTTGTTCTCACTGGATCGACGGAGGTTGAGGCGTGACCTGATAGAGGTCTACAAAATTATGAGGGGCATAGACAGAGTGGAAAGTCAGAGGCTTTTCCCCAGGGTAGAGGGGTTAATTACTAGGGGGCATAGGTTTAAGGGGCAAGGTTTAGAGTAGATGAACGAGGCATGTTTTGTTTTTTACAGAGGGTAGTGGGTGCCTGGAACTCGCTGCCGGGGGAGGTTGTGGCAGCAGGGATGATAGTGACATTTAAGGGGCATCTTGACAAATACATGAATAGGATGGGAATAGAGGGATACGGACGCAGGAAGTGTAGAAGATTGTAGTTTAGTCGGGCAGCATGGTCGGCATGGGCTTGGAGAGCCGAAGGGCCTGTTCCTGCGCTGTACTTTTCTTTGTTCTTTGTTTTTGTTAGTTCAGACACAGCACCCTAGTCAGACTATGTACATAGTTCTTGCTGCAATAGGAGCATCCAGGTATTAGAGGCAGGGAGGTTGATTCTCAGTGAGAGGGTCCAGGAGTCAGACAGTTGTATGTTTAAGCCCCACTCCGTTCGGATGTGTAATTTAGGTTGACATATTAGTGCAGTACTGTCAGAGGTGGTATATTTGCAGATGCGATGTTAAACCAAGGTCCTGACTTCTCTGTCATGTGAACGCAAAAGATCCCAAGGCACTATCTGAAGAAGTGCAAGAAACTTTTCTGAAGTCCGAGACAATATCTGTCCCTTAAACAACACCACTAAGCATAGATTAGTTTGTCTCTTATCTCACTGCTATTTGTGTTATTGGTTCTTCATTTTGCAGAAAGTAAGTGTTGCATTTCCGTGCAATACAACGGTGACTGCACTACAAATTATTTCACTGTGAACTGCTTTTGACATAGAACCATAGAAAAGTCACAGCAAAGGTGGAGGCCATTTGACCCATCATCTCTGTGCCAGCCACAGGACACCCAGGCGCCCTTTCTAATCCCACCTTCTTGCACCCGGTCCATAACCCTTGTAGCTTACAGTATTTAAGGTGCAGATCCAGGTACTTTAAAAGAAAAAGAGTTTAGGGTCTCTGCCTCCACCATCTTCGGGCAGCAAATTTCAGATTCCCACTATCCTCTGCAGAAAGAATTCTTCCTCATGTCCCCTCTACACCTTCTGCTACTTATCTTGAATCTATGTCCCCTGGTTCTAGAATTTTCCATGGGAAAGAATTTCATCCTGTCCACTCTATCTCTTATCCTCATGGTTTTGTATACCTCAGTTAAGTCACCCCTCAGCCTTCTTTGTTCCAAGGAAAATAACCCCAACCTATCCAATCTCTCCTCGTAGTTACTTTTCTAACCTTGGCAACATTCTTGTAAACCTCTTCTGCACTCTCTCCAGAGCAATTACTTCCTTCCAGTAATGTGGTGGCCAAAATTGCACACAATACTCCAGTTGTGGCCTCACCAGCGTTGTACACAATTCCAACATTATATCCTTACTTTTATATTCTATACCTTTGCCAATGAACGGGAGCATTCACATGCTTTTACAACGTTGTCTACTTGAACTGCTGCTTTTAGGGACCTGTGTACCTGCACGCCAGGGTCTCTCACTTCATCTACCCCTCTTAGTATATACCCATTTATTGTGTATATAACTGTTTGACCTCCCTAAATGTCCTCACATTCTCGGTGTTAAAATCCATATGCTACTTTATCGCCCACTTCACCAACCCATCTATATAATTTTGGCGATTATAGCTATCCTCTTAACGAGATGAGGAAGAACTACTTCTCGCAGAGTGGTGAATTTGTGGAATTCGCTGCCCCATAGTGCGGTGGAATCGGCGTCATTAATTGGTTTCAAAGAGATGGATATAATTCTGATTTTAAAAAACAGGTTAGAGGATATGGGCAACAGATGGGGAGGTGGGTTTCAGATCAGGAAGAGTTCTGATTAAATGGAGGAGCAGGCTCGAAGGACTGAATTGCCTACTTCTGCTCCTAATTCCCTGTGTTCCTATGTTCTACACCGTCCACCACTCAGCCAATCTTTGTGTTGTATGCAAATTTCCCAATCGTGCCTCCCACGTTCACGTCCAAATCATTAATATATAACACAAACAGAGTCCCAGTACCGAGCCCTGCGGACCATCACTTAAACAACTTTTCATTTGCGAGGGCAGCCATCAACCATTACCCTCTCGTTCCTTTTACTAAGCCAACTTTTTATCCCATTTGGCACATAACCCTGTATCCCATTGGCTTTTACGTTTTTCGCCAATCTGCCATGTGGGAGTTTGTCAAACGCCTTGCTAAAATCCATAAACACAACATCCACTGCACTACCTTCATCAACACTTCTTGTCGTTTTCACTTCCTCAAAGAATTCTATCAAATTCGTGAGGCAGGACCTACCTTTAACAAATCCATATTGACTATCCCTGACTAGTCCATGCCTTTCTGTGACAGTTAATCCCATCTCAGGATTGATTCTACTAATTTGCCCACCACCGCATAAGATTAACTGGCCTATAATTGTTTGGCATTTCCTTTTATCCCTTTTCAAACAATAGAACCACATTTGCATTTCTTCAGTCCTCCTGTACCTCCCCTGTATCTAGTGAGGATTGGAAAATCATCCTCACAGCATCTGCTATCTCCTACCTGACCTCCTTCAGTAGCCTTGAAAACAATCCATCTGGTTCTGGCGACTGATCAACTTTCAAGGATTCCAGCCCTTCGAGTACTTCCTCTCTTTATGATTATCCCATCCAATATCTCAACTGTTCCTCCTGGAATACTTCATCTGCATCATCCATTTCCTTTGTAAACACAGAGACAAAACACTTCCCACAGCCTCTGCATCTACACCCAATTCTTCATATCTGATACATCCCATTTTTTCCCTCAACTAACCTTTTACCATTAATATATTGGTAAAACATCTTTGGGTTTTCTTTAACTTTACTTGCTAGTCTTTTTACATCCGAGGTTTAAATTCAAGTTTTCTTTCTGATTATGCTAATCTATAATTAACCAAGAGATATGGAGGTGTGTCACAGTAAAATATGGCCCACATGTTCTCCTTAAGAGGAAGCAAAAATGCCCAGCTTTGCTTGACTACTTCATTGTAACATTGTCACAAAATCAGGAGTTAGCTACAGAGAGGAATGTGTACACAGGCCAATATTGTACTACTCTAAATCACTGTGCCATCATGCCCAAGGGAAAATATTTTAATTAAATCATTGGTGCAGTGAAAAGTAAATAATTTCATTTTCAATCTGAAATCTCAGAGTCCCGATAAAATTGCAAGGAAATTATGTAAAATGGGCAATATTTTAAAATAATTTTTCAATCATATTTTGGAAAAATTCAGGCAGTCATATGGGAATGAATATACCTATCAGTAAATAATCAATGCACAAGCACCAGTTCACCCGAGATGACATGGTGCATACTTATCACTGTAGCACCCAAACAAATGTCAAATTGCCACCTGATTACTGGTGGAATAGTGTGATTCCACGCCCCCCCACCACCCCTAATTCAAGATTTGCAACTCAGTCCAAGGTCTTAACTAGCCATTCTATATGGACACATTTCATCAATGCTCAGCAAGGCTACATGGTCACAGATGCAGAATCAGGTGCATAGCAGGGCCCCATTTAGTCAAGAATGCTATAAAACCATAAGACATAGGGGCAGAATTAGGCCACTCGGTCCATCGAGTCCGCTCCGCCATTCAATCGTGGCTGATATTTTTCTTATCTCTTCATGGATTATCGAGGTTGCTGGGTGATGTGCAGGGGCTGCATGTGATAGCAGGGAAACTGGACAGAAAGGTGCATGCACTGGCAGAGCCACTGTACATGAGATGGTGAACATTAGAGTTTGCATGCATCACCATTACGGAATGTGGGGAAAGCACCAGGTACAATTAAGAACATAAAGAATATTTTTTAAAATAACAAATGCTGGTACAGCACTTACAAGCACATTCTTTATAGAAATGCACAGCAGGTTGATAAGCATTTGAAAGAGAAAATGTGATATGTTATGCTTTTCATCTTGACAAGTTTCTTTTGGCTCAAGGTAATATTTTGAACCAGTAGTGAAATATTGAAATAATTATACTATTAAGTATAGCTATAGCACACTGGGCTAAATCGCTGGCTTTGAAAGAAGACCAAGGCAGGCCAGCAGCACAGTTCAATTCCCGTACCAGCCTCCCCGAAAAGGCGCCGGAATGTGGCGACTAGGGGCTTTTCACAGTAACTTCATTGAAGCCTACTCGTGACAATAAGCGATTTTCATTTCATTTTTCATTTCATATACTACTGCTGAAACATTTTACTCTCCACAGATGCTGCCTGGCCTGCTAAATGTCTTCAGCATTTGCTAGTTTTAGCTCAGATTTCCAATTTTTGTTCAAGTATTGAAATAGCTGTTAAACGTAAAAACGTATTTGCTACCTGGTCTTGTTTGTGAATTCGGAGCAATGTCTTCAGGGTAGTTGGTCCTTGGATGAAAAGAGCTGCTGCTGCTGTTGAAATCACTCACAGGGATTGGAGAGAGGCGAGTGCTCTGCAACTATAAGCAGCAATTAATTACTTAAGCACAAAAAATAGGATTTAATTGTAACTGAGTTTTTTCTCAGGCAACAAACAAGGCTGAAATATTGAACAGCCTAGATTGATTCACTGTCCAAAACACCGGCATAAAATGGGAGTTCAGCTTAAATGTCCCTCCTCACGTGACCAGCCAAAAAAAGTTTTCCAGTCCAGTAATATTTAGGGGAAAAATAACTTTATCCCAGGTTTCTCCATTCAAGCACTGCCTTCTTTCCCTCAATGCAAGCTCCCCGATATCCCACACAGGTAGCAACGAGGTAGTTAATTCCTTAGTCCTTTCCATTAGCACTATTTAATCAATGAGCCATAACAACATATTCACGTTGGCTCACCTGTTTGACTCTTTCCCTTTACTCCTTTCTAGGGAGATGCTCAATTTACCATCTTTGTAATGATACAGCTAAAAGTCAGAAACCCACCTTATGGGAAACTGCAGACAAAACCATTTTGCCAGCAAAGTTTAATGTTAGAATTGGCCATCTGCTGTTTCTCTGGCTTAATTGTTTATGGCAACAATTAAATGGAATATTTTATGTTTTTTATATACACATAATATATTCATTCAGCATCACTGGAAAATCTCTCCTATTACATATGCTCATCACTTCATTCACAATTGAAGTTGCTCATCAATTACTGTGCAGCAGCTTCCTGAAATTATTTTTTTTCCATCATTTTCTATCTATCCTCCCTCCCACGGGGAATCATTCCTTTCTGGAATATGGTCCCATCTGCAACAATTGCTGCTCGGTGCCATGCCCAAGTGGCCAGCAGAGTCAGTGGGGCATTCGATTGTGAGGACATTGCAACAAACCCCAATCCTGCCCTCTCTCATGTCTACACAAACTCTCTGCTAGCAAAAGTCACCATGGAGCAATCAGGAAGAGGATCGCTGACCAATTCTCCCTTTCATCTCACAGGAAGTGATGCCAGTTGCACTGCTCTGTGCAATGTCCTAGCTGCCTCTGCAAAGATGTGGAGATGCCGGCATTGGACCGGCATTCACCTGAGGAAGGAGCAGTGCTCCGAAAGCTAGTGTTTGAAACAAACATGTTGGACTTTAACCTGGTGTTGTAAGACTTCTTACCGCTTTTGCAAAGACAGAGTGATCACAAAACCCTCTGCTGTTCACTGATAAAAGTTCACAAAGCCAAATAGACCAACACAAATTCAGTTTCAACTAAAAATAGGGAAGTCCTATTTCCACATGCAATCCTTAAAGTAGTATTCACCCCCAGCAATGGAACTGAACGGTTTGGAAAGGAGTTAAAACATGGGAAAAGTGGATAACTGTAACTTTAGTCACTTTAAAACAACAAACCATTGCCTGTCAAAGCTGACTGAATCCATTACTTTTTGCCCTTCATTTCTCTCCCAAGTGCCTCACCTTTTTGGGGCATAGTTCTACAGGCGCTGTAGCTGTACAAGTAAACCTTCATAGCACATGATGGAAGGCTAGCTGACCATGCTGGGGAGGTGGTTTCTTGGAAATGCTGCAAGACTGATGTTCGTGGCACCATGAGTGACTCAGTTGCCAAGAGGAGAGACATAAAAAAGGAGAGCAATAGTGATGGGGGAATCCCATCATAAGGGGAATAATAGGTGTTTCTACAGCCGCAGACGTGTCACCAGGATAGAGAATAGCTGAGTCATCCAGACACAAAAGCTCAGGTCTGTCTCCACAGATGCTGTCAGACTGGCTGAGATTTTCCAGCATTTTCTGCTTTTGTTTCAGATTCCAGCATCCGCAGTAATTTGCTTTTAGTTTTGCTTACGTCAAGATGGTATGTTGTCTCCCTGGTGCCAGGATCAAGGATGCCACTGAAAGTCTGCAGCACTGTTTTTCAAACTTTTTTGCCTAGGACCTATTTCTACCAACCGGCCAACCTTCGGAACCCACACTGGCTGACCTTCGCGACCCATGCCAGCCGACCTTCGCAATCCGCCGTTTTTGCTTACCTTTAATGTGACAGGTGAGCCTGCTTCGGTCCTCACAATCTCACTTGCTTTGCCATTCAATGTTACATTTCTGCTAAGGACTTCAGCTGACCATTTAAGTTCTCACTGCATTCATTGAAAAAAAATCAAGGAGGTTTGCCCTCAAACTCGCCATGCTTAGTCTTCAAATGCCTTTGAAGTTTTGAGTTTTAAACTTCCAATTGCCAGTACTTCCCTGCATATAACACACATGGGTTTCACATCCTGATTTACATTGGCACAATTAATAAAGCCATACGTTAAAAAATCATCTATATACTGCTTTGTTCCCGATTTCAGCTTCTTCTTAATGGGCTGTTCACCAAAGGCCCTGGAGCTCACACTAGCACTGCTTTGCCTGCTGTGGATTCTCCTGAGCAACTCTCCAGCAGATTTGGTAGCGAGATTCTGGCCCTCTCTTCCTTATTATGAAACAATCTATTTTAAACTCTTCAGTCCTGTTTGCTTGCTAACAAAATTGAGGAATTCCTCTTCAGCCCAGGGCACGTGACATCATTGTACGGGGCACGTGACCTGCTCTCTGCCGCCACCCCAGGCAGGAAGACATCATTAATTTTCTTTCTTTTACATCTGCTCCTGGGTCAGTGCACTAACGACAGGAGAGGCGGTCTGCCCCGCTGGGCTCCGGGCCTGCGCACTGCTGAAGGGGCACACGCACCCGTGAGTCAGCTGGTATTCTGAAAATCGGTCGCAGACGACATTTTTAAAGCTAGTCGCAGCCGTTGAGCACTACTTCCCGCGATCAGTAACACCACGAGGCATGGCCCCACGACACTCCCACGGGTGCAACCCTGGGTTTGAAAATGACTGGTCTGTAGGACATTCTGAGGGAAGCGGTATGAACAACCAGAGGTCAAGTTCCATGTTGGAGGGCAGCACGGTGGCGCAGTGGTAGCACTGTAGTCTCATGGCGCCGAGGTCCCAGGTTCGATCCCAGCACTGGGTCACTGCTCGTGTGGAGTTTGCACATTCTCCCAATGTTGGCGCGGGTTTTACCCCCACAACCCAAAGATGTGCAAGGTAGGTGGACTGAACACGCTAAATTGCCCCTTAATTGAAAAAATGAATTGGGTATTCTAAATTTTTTTTTTTTTAAAGTTCCATGTTGGTACCAAAGGCACAGGTAAAAGGAGGAATGAGCTCCTGCAAGCAGAATATAGGGAGCTAGGAAATAAATGAAAAAGCAGGACCCCAAAAGATAGTAATTTCAGGATTATTCCGTGTGCCATGTGCTAACAAGAACACTCCCAGTGAGGCAGGGGAGACACATCCAGAGTGAGACACATCAAAGCGTGAGTTTGGGGGCTGGGAATCAGCACAGTGGCTAGCACTGTTGCTTCACAGTGGCAGGGTCCCAGGTTTGATTCCAGGCTTGGGTCATTGTGTGTGGAGTCTGCACGCTATCCCAGTGTCAGCATGGATTTCCTCCGGTTTCCTCACACAAGTCCCGAAAGATGTGCTGTTAGGTGAATTGAACGTTCTGAATTCTCCTTCTCCTGTGTACCTGAACAGGTACCGTAGTGTGGCAACTAGGGGATTTTCACAGTAACTTAATTGCAGTGTTCATGTAAGCCTACTTGTGACACGAATAAAGATTATTTAAAAGGGAGAGATCACCATTAAAATTGTCAATGCTATTTGTGGCACAATCATGGTGCAATTGCAGAGTAGAAGGGAATCTCAGAAGAAAACTGTTGACTTATTGTGCATGCTTTTTGACAAGAGGTTTCGATGAAAATGCTTAAACCCAATGCAGTAAGTTAAGCAAATTCTACCAAAAAGAAATAGACAATAGTCTTTTTGAAGGTGAAGTGAAACAATTCTTTCATTTCATCGATAATGATGAGCTCTGTGCTTTGGAGACCACCAGCTGGTTTGTACAGACTTGTATGTGATGGTTTGCAGGGAACCTTTCCAAATGTAGAAACAATTCTGAAAATATTTTTTTACCAAACTCATCACAAACGCATCCTTTGAACATTATTTTCCTGTACTGAAAAGAGTTAAAAATTATTTGTAAAGTACAATGAGTCAGGAACATTTGACAAGTTCAGCAATATTGACAATTTAGTGTGCGTCTTTACAGGATTTTATCTACGATGATGTAATTGATGATGTTGTAAAGAAATTGTGTAGAAAAATAGCTATATAAATTGCCTTGCTAACAAGGGACATAGCAAGAAAATCTTGAAAATCTATCCCTCTTCCATGTTCTCTTGTTTAAATTCTGGTTTTCAAAATGGACCATTACTGGTCTGATATAATGGCTGCAACTGGTCACATGCTGGTAATTCTAACCATCATTGTTCTCAAGGCTGGCCTTCAGAAAGTCAAGAGGACAAAGAACGGACTCCTGCCAGACAAAGCCACTGATATTGGACTTGGGACTCAGCGGACTTCACTCACCTGAATTTACAGCAATACGTCTTGATTCTGTGTGAGAGGAAATAAGGAACTTAACTTATATTTTTGAAATTGACTGAGACTCTGTGAGATATGCTGAATGACAGCTTATGCATCTTGTTAATTGCTCCTGCACTGGACTGGCTCATTCTGGCCTGTGCTACAGTGATGTTATCGGCTGATCTTTCCATCTCGTTGCTCATCAGCAAGTTCCATGTTTGCTCACCTCAAAACTCACATCACAATACTGACGATCTCCACAGTCATTCTGACAAGAGGTTCGGCTTGGATTTCATCAATTCAGAAATTATTCATACAGACATGTTTTTAACAAGTGAAAAGACAGTGATCAATTTGTACATTTTTGTGGGTTCTGTCTTTGCATTCTGTGGAGCGAGGGTTGTTGGGTTTGTTTATTGTCACGCGTACCAACGTACAGTGAAAAGTATTTTTCTGTGAGCAGCTCAACAGATCATTAAGTACATAAAAAGAAAAGGAAATAAAAGAAAATACATAATAGGGCAACACAAGGTACACAATGTAACGACATAACATTGGCATCGGGTGAAGCATTCAGGGGGGTAGTGTTAATGAGGTCAGTCCAGAAGAGGGTAATTTAGGAGTCTGGTAACAGTGGGGAGGAAGCTGTTTTTGAATCTGTTTGTGCGTGTTCTAAGACTTTTGTATCTCCTGCCCGATGGAAGTAGTTGGAAGAGTGGGTAAGCCAGGTGAGGGGGGTCTGGATTATGCTGCCACTTTCCCCAGACAGCGGGAGGTGTAGATGGAGTCAATGGATGGGAGGCAGGTTCGTGTGATGGACTGGGCTGCGTTCACAACTCTCTGAAGTTTCTTTTAGTCTTGGGCCGAGCAGTTGCCATTACCAGGCTGTGATGCAGTAGCATGGTGGTTAGCATAAATGCTTCACAGCTCCAGGGTCCCAGGTTCGATTCCCGGCTGGGTCACTGTCTGTGTGGAGTCTGCACGTCCTCCCCCTGTGTGCGTGGGTTTCCTCCGGGTGCTCCGGTTTCCTCCCACAGTCCAAAGATGTGCGGGTTAGGTGGATTGGCCATGCTAAATTGCCCGTAGTGTGCTAATAAAAGTAAGGTTAAGGGGGGGTTGTTGGGTTACGGGTATAGGGTGGATACGTGGGTTTGAGTAGGGTGATCATGGCTCGGCACAACATTGAGGGCCGAAGGGCCTGTTCTGTGCTGTACTGTTCTATGTTCTATGTTCAGATAGGATGCTTTCTATGGTGCACCTGTAAAAGTTGATAACAGTTAATGAGGACATGCCGGTTTTCCTTAGTTTCCTTAGGAGGTATATGCTCTGTTGTGCTTTCCTGGTGGTAGCGTCGACGTGGGTGGACCAGGACAGATTTTTGGAGATGTGTACCCCTAGGAATTTGAAACTGCTAACCATCTCCACCTCAGCCCCGTTGATGCTGACAGGGGTGTGTACAGTACTTTGCTTTCTGAAGTCAATGACCAGCTCTTTAATTTTGCTGGCATTGAGGGACAGATTTCTGTCTCTGCACCACTCCACTAGGTTCTCTATCTCCCTCCTGTATTCTGACTGGTCGTTATTCAAGATCCAGCCCACTATGGTCGTATCGTCAGCAAACTTGTAGATGGCGTTGGAACAAAATTTTGCCACGCAGTCTTGTGTGTACAGGGAGTATAGTAGGGGGCTAAGTACGCAGCCATGCGAGGCCCCGGTATTGAGGTCTATTGTGGAGGAGGTGTTGTTTATTCTTACTGATTGTGGTCCGTGGGTTAGGAAGTCAAGGATCCAGTTGGAGAGTGAGGAGCCAAATCCTCGGTTTTGGAGCTATGATAGGAGCTTGGCTGGGATTATGGTGTTGAAGGCGGAGCTGTAGTCAATAAACAGGAGTCTGATGTAAGTTCTTGTTGTCGAGATGCTCTGGGGATGAGTGTAGGGCCAGAGAGATGCGTCTGCTGTGGACCGGTTGCGGTGTTATGCGAATTGCAGTGGATCAAGACGTTCTGGGACTATTAGAGGTGATGCTCTTCATGACTAACCTCTCGCAGCACTTAATTCCAACTGAAGTCAGGGCCACCGGACGGTAGTCATTAAGGCACATTGCCTGGCTCTTCTTTGGCACCAGTATGATGGTGGTCTTGTTGAATGGTGGATGAGTATGGGTGTGTTATGAGCTGCTGGGGCAGTCGATAGTGGATCGTTGTTTTCCTGCACGAACGAAGCATGGAATGCATCACGTTCAATGGGGAGGGGAGTGCTGCTGCTGGAGATATTGCTCGGCTTCGCTTTGTAGCCCGTTTTGTTGTTTAGGCCTTGCCACAACCGCCGAATGTCTGCAACGCTAGTCTGTGATTCTAGCTTGGTCTGAGATTCTCTCTTGGCATCTCGGATGGCTTTGCGGAGGTTGTACCTAGATTTCTTGTATAGGTCAGGGTCGCCTGACTTGAGCACCTCAGACCTGTCCTTCAGTAGTGAGTCAATCACGCGATTGAGCCATGGTTTCCGGTTGGGGAACGTACGTACTGCTTTCTTTGGCACGCAGTCGTCCACACATTTGCTGATGAAGTCTGTGACGCTGGTGGCATACTCATTTAAGTTGGTCGCTGAGTTCTTAAATACGGATCGGTCCATTGTCTCTAAGCAGTCACGTAGGAGCTCTTCTGTTTCCTCGGACCAGGAATAGGATGAATAGGATGGGAATAGAGGGATATGGATCCAGGAAGTGTAGAATATTTTAGTTTAGGCGGGCAGCATGTTGGCACAGGCTTGGAGGGCCAATGGGCTTGTTCCTGAGATGTACCTTTCTTTGTTCTTTGTTCTTTTAGCACTGCATGACCGTCTTAACTGGATTCTCCCGCTCGAGTTTCTGTTTGTATGCCAGGAGAAGGAGCACCGTCTTATGGTCTGATTTCCCAAAGTGCGGTCGGGGGATGGAATGGTAGGCGCCCTTGATTTTTGATTAGCTGTGGTCAAAGGTGTTGTTGCCCCTGGTGGGACAGGAGATGTGCTGGTGGAATTTTGTCAGTACGCTGTTGAGGTTGGCCTTGTTAAAATCCCCGGCAACGATGAACAAGGCCTCCGGGTGTTCTGTTTCGTAGTTGTTTATGACTGTGTACAGTTCGTCAAGCGCCTTCTTCACTTCTGCCTGGGATGAGATGTAGACTGCTGTGATAATGGCTGATGTGAACTCACGTGGGTGAGTGGAGATGGCTAGAAATGAACGTGAGCACAGGGCCCCACTAACTGTAAATCTGCCTCTGCCTGTAGCAGCAAATGGGCAGACTCTCTCACACCTGTAAAGAGTTTGATTTGGCCAGAGCATCTGCATCAGGAAGACATGGTTCAGGATGTTGCCATACCATCATCTATTAGTACTGACATTGTGAAGGTAGAAGTTCTCGACAACTTCAGATATCTAACCTCCAAAATCATCAGCCACTTGATGTGAAAATCAATACATTGCAAATGTTGCAGCTGTTATGTCCAAGTTAAATAAGAAAGTGGGGATTAACAGCTAACTGACCGAGAACACCAAACTGCAAGTCAATCAAGCCTGCATCCTCCATGCATTCCACGACAGTGGTGAGACTTGGGACAACATAGACAGGAGAAAAGGCTGAACAGTTTCCACCATTGCTGTCTCATGTGTATCTTCAGCATCTCTTGGCAGGACAGGTCACCAACTCAGAGGCCCTGGAGCCTGCTAATTCCATCAGAATTTACTCAACAATGCTTGCGCTGACTCAACCATGTGCATCGAATGGATGATAGCTGCATGCCCAAAGACCAGTGAATTAGTCACTGGGACAAGACCTGGGCACCCGTATCCCCACTACAAGGACCTATGCAAATGAGATATGAAGATGACAGACACTTAAACTGACAACTGGGAGGCAGTTGCTGACCGCCGTGATCTCTGGAGGCTGGCTGCATGAAAGGCATTCGGAGAGGTGAGCAAAAACAAAATGCTCAATTGGCCAAGAAGGCCCAGTGAAAACAGAGGCCAGCCAATCGTGCAACTTTTCAGCCCACTGTCTTCCTTTGAAATTTGCCTGATAAAGGAGCTGCGCACCGAAAGCTGGTGACTCCAAATAAACCTGTTGGACTTTAACCTGGTGTTGTAAGCTTCTTACTTTGAAATGTATGCAGCCAAGACTGCCATGCCAGGGTTGGGCTCCTGAGCCACACCAGGCAATGCTCAGCACAAGTGTTTTGATCACCACAGCACAAACTATCATCTTACAAGATGGAAGACTGCTACTGTATCTCTACTGTCCATTAGCTATCCATAAACTCAGTCAATTTGACTTGGTGCATGCAAATATAGCTGACTGTCTCCTTTGATTTGGAACTAAGGCCAGTTTAAATGCTTCATTGATGTAAAACTGTGTCAACCTCACTGTTCCTGCTACATCCTTTTTTGCCCATTGTTTATGTTATGATGAAACGATCTATGCTAATTTCATCATTTCAGCGTCTCAAAAGTTATACAGTAATCAGGAAGTTACA
Organism: Scyliorhinus canicula; assembly: GCF_902713615.1. Lineage (NCBI taxonomy): Eukaryota > Metazoa > Chordata > Chondrichthyes > Carcharhiniformes > Scyliorhinidae > Scyliorhinus > Scyliorhinus canicula. The sequence goes on along the minus strand of NC_052149.1, from coordinate 35,495,393 downwards.
ATTTCCTTACACTGGACCTTCAGTCTTGCATGTGTTTTTAAAAAGAGGAGAATAGAATTTTTGATTTCCCTTCAGGCAACAATATATATTATATAGGTTTCAGCATGTGCCACGTAGGATTCTCAACAAGCTGGATAAAGCTTCCTCTTGAACTTTTCCATCTTCCAACCATTGACCAGGAAGAAAATGAATTCCTTTTAAAACTGTAAGCCACATGAAATAAATTAAACATAGGGGGAAGGAAAACTCATTACCTTTAAAGTCGAGTTACCAGAATGAAATCCAGCAGTTAGTGCTTTCACTCTTCATCAGGATTTCTAAAATTCACATTCTTCAATTAGAGTGTTCTTAAGATTCTGAGTCATTTTACACTCTATTTTATACTCATATAAAGATAATAGCAGTAACAAAAAAAGCAATTGTGGGACAGCACAGAGGCACAGTAGTTAGTATTGCTGTTTCATGGCACCTAGGACCTGGGTTCGACCATGGCCCCAGGTCACTGTTTGTGTGGACTTTGCACATTCTCCCCCTGTCTGTGTGGGTCTTACACCCCCCCCCCACAACCCAAAGATGTGCAGGGTACGTGGATTGGCCACGCTAAATTGCCCCTTAATTTGAAAAAGAAAGAACTGGGTACTCTAATTTTTAATAAAAACAATTGTTTCTTAGAATTTGACAATGAAGCACTAATTACATTTAAAAAGTACATGCTTACATGAAACATTCATTTCCCAGCACTTTTCAATCTGGCTGAAAAATCAAGCATACAATTTCTCTGGTATGTTTACTCAAAGCCTTTTCCCAGTCAAAGAACAAAGTCCTGTACTATCACATCACCATCACAGTTATTGTTAAGTTCTATGACTGTGTTTTGCAGTTTGCTACTTTCAAAAAGCTCACACTCTCGAGGAAATTGTCCCAGGTGAAGTGAATGATAGTCACACTTTTTCATTATTGACTGAGAAACAATCGGAATTCTGTATCAAGCCTATTGAAATTTATGTAGTATTCAAATCTAATAATTTCCCCATGCTTCTCTCCAGTTCCTTTTATTCATTTAGTTTAGGTATACACCCAGTGGCGGACTGGCCAGGGTGTCAGCTTGCCCGATGGCAAGTGGGCCCCCTATATCAAATAAAAATGCAATAAAGAAACAAACACAGACAACTGTTTAGTAATAAAAAGGAATAAGAAAAAAAAGAGAACAGGACACAAGTAAGCAGTGCATGAAAAGGAACGAAGCAGGGGAGGTAGTGGAAGGATGTGGAATAGGGGGGCCCGGGTCAGGCATAATGAAGGAAATTCCATGTTTTCAGCAAGAGTGTGTGAATTTAAAGATAAAGTTACAATTCGTGATTTGAGATGGTCGGCAACTTCAAAGGATATCAAGCAGTAGTCTTGGTTCAGCCGGTACATCGGTCCGGGGCCCGGAGAGCCATGAAGAGGCCCGTGAATCTCTGGAGGGCCCTTAAAAGTTATAATTAATTAGATAAATAAATCTCCAACTTCTTTCCTGAGATTTGTATTCTAACTTAATAAAATATAATTGTTTTTAAAAAGAGCAATACCAAGGCAGCACGGTGGCCTAGTGGTTAGCACAACCGCCTCACGGCGCTGAGGTCCCAGGTTCGATCCTGGCTCTGGGTCACTGTCCGTGTGGAGTTTGCATATTCTCCCCGTGTCTGCGTGGGTTTCGCCCCCACAACCCAAAAAATGTGCAGAGTAGGTGGATTGGCCATGCTAAATTGCCCCTTAATTGGAAAAAATAATTGGGTAATCTAAAGTTATTTTTAAAAAAAGAGCAATACCAAATAAAAATGCAATAAAGAAACAAACAAATAATCACTCAGTGTATGAAGGAACGAAGCAGTGTTAAACGGATGTGAAAAGGAGTGGAGGTGGGGGGGGGGGGGCTGGTTCACCCGGGTCAGATATAGTTGGAAATCCACGTGTTCAGCAAGAGTGTGTGAATTTAAAGATAAAGTTACAGTTCGTGATTTGAGATGCTCGGCAACTTGAAAGGATATCAAGCAGTACATAGGGTCGTGAGGTCACCGAAAAGGAGAGGCGGTACCTTTGACCGTGAATCATGAGGTCAAAGATATTGAAGTGATAAGCCATGATCGGTAAACTCAAAGGGTTGCGACTTGTAACACTACACTGGTATCAAACTGGACATGTTAACTTTGGTTGTGGGACCATTCTTAATGTCTTACTATAGTCGGACCAAACTTCTAAGTTTCAACAGTTGTCTCAGTTGCTTGCTGGTGTGAACACTGGACAGTGGATTGTCTCATCTTCTGAAGCTGCATACGCCACAGTAGTATTGACTAATGAACATATCCTATTGAAGTGTAAATAAGTTATTTTATATTTTTTATCAAGTAGGGGTTTATCTGGCGTTCCTTCAAGTTATTCTTGCAATCATCAATATTCATTTTTCCCAATGTGGGCTATTTTTAATTAAGTTTTTATTTCAGGAATATTACTCCTACCAGCATGGAAAAGAAAAAGCATAAATCTGGGTCACTAAAACGCAAAGAACAAAAAGAAGCAGAAAGAAAGGAATCAGCCAAGTGATGCAGGCCTATTACAGAGTTTATAATACCACAAGAACAATCCACATCAATATCCAGTTCTGCAACAAATAATCAAGAAGCAAGAAACAATGCTCATGGTGATGATGCAATAACATGCGAGTTACAAGAACAGAGAAGAGCTACTTTGAATGTAGAGACAAATACAAGTGCATCCATTACTAATCAACCCAGGCCCAATATTTCTTCTGGCTTCCTTGTTCCGGTATCTGTACTGCCTGTAGTTGCAACATCTGAACACATCGCTTCAACTAGTGACAGGGAATCAGATATACCTTCAAGCACAAATGACTTGGTTTCTGAAGCACATCCTGTAAATGAACCTACGCAAGAAAATGAAAGATCGATTACTGGAATCTTTCAATATCCATCACGAGCAAAGCTAAAACAGTTTTTTGCTGAACATCCACTTCAGCCACTTGATGATCTGCCATTTGATGCTCGTTTGTATGAGAGGAAAATTATGAATGACTCTGTCCCAAGAAAATGGCGAACATATAACAAAGAAAATAGATGCTTATGTTGTTCATACTGCTTAGCCTTTGAGTTTCCCAACACTTGTAATCCATCACCCTTTGTACGTGGCTTTAGTGACTCCAGGCGTATTAGCCAGAGCTTGACTTTACATGAATCGACAACAACACATGTCAGAAATGCTCAGCAATATATCAGTGTGGTTAATGATGGCACCTTAGATACATTTTTTGCAGCATCACTAATTAAAAGGAAAGAAGAAGTATTGAAGCAGAGAAGTATTGTCATGAGGATTATAGACATCATAAAGATGTTAGGCAAGCAAGCACTTCCTTTTCTAGGTCACAGAAATGAATCGGCCTACACTCTAGATAATGAGGTTCTGAATCATGGCAATTTTTTAGCTACAGTGCAGTTGATGGCAAAATATGACCCCATTATGGCAGCTCACGTTTCTGCAGTGCTAAACAAGTCTAAACAAAGAATCAAACGATTAGAGCAACAAGGAAAGGCTCAAAGTAAAGGCCGTGGTGGACCTGTTACATACCTGAGTAAAACCACTATAAACATGTTAATCAAAATTATGAAGAATATGATACAAGAAAGAATTAGTCATGAAGTTTCTCAAGCAAAATATTATTCTATTCAGGTTGATTCAACACAAGACAATTAATCCATCGATCAGTTTAGCATTATTATTCAGTATGTGCTTAAAGGCATTATCTGTGAGCGACTACTTTCAGTTGTGCCAAGTAATGATGGTACAGGACAGGGACTTTTTGATCTATTGATTGAAACATTACAGCATCTTAAAATTGACCACCAAAAATGTTTATCTGATAGCACAGATGGCGCTGCAAGCTACCATGGCCAGTATAATGGTTTACAAATATAAATTGCTGATGTGGCTGATCAACATGTTCATATATGATGCTATGCCCATGTCTTGAATTTGGTGATAACTGAAACAACAAAATGTTGTGTGCCTGCAGTTTCTTTTTTCAATTTGCTCCAGAATATAGCAACTTTTGTGAAAGCATCATACAAGAGAATGGCTGTATGGATAGAAGTTGTTGGAAAACATCTAGGACAAGAAAAAATTAAACGATTAAAGCTAATTGGTGAGACCAGATGGTCAGGAAAATCCAATGCAGCAACAACTATATTTGGACGTTTTGATGATGCCGCTGCCAGTACTTTCGTAAATCTATTGACATGCTTATCAAAGAAACAAGATTCAGAAAAGTTTGATGCAAAAACAAAACATGAAGCAAATGTTTTACTTCAAAGTCTTCTAAAGTTTGAAACCATATTGACAGCATTTACTTACTTGTATATATTTGAAACTACAACCCCGTTATCAAGCTATCTACAGACAAGTGGTTTAGATATGTTTACTGCGTGGAGTTTTGTAGATTCAGCTACAACAAATTTAAAGGAACAGACAAGAACATTTGATAACGTTCACAGCAAGGCTTTGGAATTTGTAAATAAATGTAATGACAGGATTTCACAGATGAATATGAATGAAAATCAAACATTGGAAATTGATGCGTTGAAAACAGCATTGCCAGTTAAGAGGCAGAGGAAGAAGAAAAGAATGGCAGATGAGCTTATTGATGATGAAATAAATTCCTCAGATTCTCTAGCTGATTTTCGAGTAAATGTGTTTAACCTAATAATGGATCGCATTGTCCAGTCACTAGAATCACGCTTTGTACAACACAAACAGTTGTATAAAGATTTGTCCTGCTTGGACCCAACAAAGTTTAAAACTATTGCAGAGAAGGGCCTTGAAGATGAAGCATTGGAAGGTATTATTAAGCTGTTTCCACAAATCAGCAAAGATCAAGTAATATTGGAATTGTTTTCTTTTGCTTCAAACTTTGATGTATTAAAGCTATTGCTTAATGATGGTGAGAGTATGGATTCCAGTTGCAACAATTGTAAAATTTGCAGCACTTGCCCATCGTGTGTACTAAAAATTCTGGCATCCAACAGACTTCATGACAAGGCATATGATAACCTTTATGAACTTTATGTCATCTGCATGCTATCAGTTACTCAAGTCCAATGTGAGAGGACATTTTCAAAGCTAAAGATCATAAAGACAAGGTTAATAAATTCGCTGTCTGAGAAGAATTTGGAATCATACATGTTGCTATCCATTGAAAAGGAATTGTTAGATGAATTGGATGCAGAAGCAATTATTGGCAGATTCGCACAATCATCTAGCCAACACAAACGATTGCTCTTAATATAGTGGACTGCATGCAATGCTCTATTGTGCTTTTGAACTATCTGTTAATGTGTAAATTGTGCAGTAAACTATTTAAAAGTATCAACCAATTACTTTAAAAAAAAATTTAAATTAAAAATTCAATTATAACATTCTGTATTTACATTTGGTATCTACTGCCAGTAATATGTACAGTATATGCACACTGTAATTACTACGAAATACACATTTTTTCCACAAAAAATTTAATTGTACCCTTTTTTCCATATGTATTTTTTGAAAATTTTATTTATTCATTATGAAAATTAAATGATAGCATTGTAGTTGTGGGTGGGCCCCCTTTGTCTCCTGGCAACCAATATTTTTAGACCCAGTCCGCCACTGTATACACCAAGATAAAACAATCCCACAGACTGCAAGATCACATGCTCTGCATGCCTAACAATACACCTGCATGCAGAGCATGTGCATAATTGCCTCTCGTCAGCAACCTCTTCCTCCAAATTACACAAAGTATCAGACCCACAACCATTTCAGTAACTCCATGATTCTGAGGTAATAGCATGAATCTTCTGAATAATATGTCCCCATTAGCTGTTTTTGTCTAAGGAAACTATTATTTGCCTTTATAATGCTTACCTTAAGGGAGCATTGAAAGCTTTTCAGATCTGTTATCTTGCTCTGCTTCATCATATCTGCCAACTGAACGACAAAGTAAAATTAGTTGCATTTTAGTAGAACTAATCGAAAAAGAAGCAACTCTACTGAATATATGGTTACAGCAGACCATTATTCACTGCAGAAGCAAGAAGCCCTGATTCTCTTTATACCCCCAGGCAGAGACTATCAATAATCGTTAACATTTCAACAAGGATATTATTAGTTTGCTTTCATGCCCCTTCCTCCAAAGTTTTAAAAATATTAAGTCAGCTGCACAGTGAACATTAATATCTCCAGTATTCTCTATAGTCTTGTGTTCCAACTACTGATATTTCCCAAGTTACCAATAGCCTCACAGAGAAAATAACCAGGTTTCAATTAGGGAATTACCAGCATTAATTCTACTGAGGGGCTTTATACAGCTGACAAGAGAATAGTAATGGATACTTTGTGACATTGGACAATAAAATAGGTTGCAAGAAAATCACAGAACTAATCTAATTGATGAAAAATCCAATCAGATAAATATAAGATTTGTAGAATTGTTACCGGAACCTAATGATCATGTTTCGGTCTTAAATTTACTGCAACCCTGATTGCTTATCATATAACCAAGGTGACGTGCAATAGTTTATCTTCTTCAATGGTTTTTGCTCCTGCTGGAACATTGTTGTAACTACTTCAGTCACAATGTGCTTCATAACATAAAAAAGGCTTTAGAAATTGATCTTCCTCAGTCCTATTATGCAGCAACACACCTGCGATTCTTCCACCCCTGCCGTCTTGATCGTCTATCCACTCCACTTTGAACATTTGGGCTATACAAAAAAAAAGTTCAACTTGTCACACTCTTTTGAAGCTTGTTATTTTTTTTATCCTTGACAGTACAAATAATATACCCAAATGAAAAGGGGCTGGTTTAGCTCACTTGGCTAAATCGCTGGCTTTTAAAGCAGACCAAGGAGGCCAGCAGCACGGTTCGATTCCCGTACCAGCCTCCCCAAACAGGCGCCGGAATGTGGCGACTAGGGGCTTTTCACAGTAACTTCATTGAAGCCTACTCGTGACAATAAGCGATTTTCATTTCATTTTCATTTTCAAAAAGTAAGGCAGGGAAGACTGACTCATTTAATACTGAGAAGTGTTCATAATCAGACATATTTTTAAAACATGCAAGCAAGCAGGTGTGAACAGCATACTGAATCACAAGACAACCTCACCCTTAATCCATTTGGTGACACACTTTCACACGCTGTACTCATCATGTGATTAGATGAATCAGAAGATTAGGTACGGAGATTAAATAATTAAATCAGCACGCAGGGAGATTGTTGCCCACTGCGAGACTCAACAACTAGTGAACTAACATTTTCACAAATTCACAGTGCCAAAGCCTTCTTAGCAACTTGCTGCCCGTTTTCTGCTACAAAAACATTCCCTTGGCTACCCTGGAGAGCCCAATACAAGAGAGTGGCTGAGCAAACAAACAGTGATATTTGAACCCCATTCAGTGTTGAGTTTGCTAATGTTGGGGATGGGGAGAAAAATGCTCAACAAGGTTTTTCATTCCTGGTTAGACACCAATAACCCCTGCTGAGGTTGACATTGAACTCAGCTGTGATTCCCCAGCATCAAATATAAAGTAAAGTTGCCATTGTCCCAGATGACCAGAGGCTGCTTTCCCCTTTTGAGGGGAAGAGCTGACTGGTGGTGATTTAGCCTGAGGATCACCACACCTCAGACAAGAGCAAGGTTGAGAAGGTGGGGCCTTCATGAATTGAACAGGCGCTGTTGGCCTCGCTCTGTATCACAAACCAGCTGCCCAGCCGAAACCCGACCCAGTCTGCCTGCACTCACGTGAATACCAGTACGTATGGTACAATTATTACACCTGGGAAACTAACCCCTCCACATCAGAATAAACCCACATATCTCTGCTCGTTGTTTGTCAGCCGTTTCAACTTCAAGACTTGATCTCAGAGCATTACAATATACCGGCTGGGACCAGCCAGTAGTGTTTGAGAAAGGGGCAGGAATCCTATTGTGTTCCTTGAAGACATCACTAGCTCAGACATAAGGGCAGACGCACACGGTACATTAATTTAATCCCCAAATCTGTGGAAGCCTTCTGTATCTTTTTTGAGCAGCTAAAGTGGCCAGTCTAAAATTGGTCCTTATTACCAGAGTAAGGTTTCAGGGAAAGCTCACGCGGTTTACTCCTCTTGCCTGCAGAAGGTGACACTAATTGAGACAGCAAAAAAGGCTATTTTAAGCACGTACCACTTTGTGCCAGATTACCATCAGAAATTCCATACCCTCAAGAAATGGCCCGACCAGATGTATCTGGAATTTGAAAGATTGAAGAAACTTGCTTTTACCAATGGTTGCCTGCACGGTAGCACAGTGGTTAGCACGGTTGCTTCACAGCACCAGGGTCCCAGGTTCGATTCTGCTTGGGTCACTGTCTGTGCGGAGTCTGCACGTTCTCCCCGTGTCTGCAAGGGTTTCCTCCGGGTGCTCCGGTTTCCTCCCAAAAGTCCCTAAAGACGTGCTGTCAGGTGAATTGGACATTCTGAATTCTCCCTCAGTGTACCCGAACAGGCACCGATGTGTGACGACAAGGGGCTTTTCACAGTAACTTCATTGCAGTGTTAATATAAGTCTATTTGTGACAATAAGGTATATTATTAAAACAGAACCCACTTACAAATCCTCGGTGAAATAATTCTCCTTGAGCAGCTTAAAAACTTCATCCCCTTTCCAGTAAGACCACACCTAGAAGAGCAGAGTCACAGGGGCCATGCAGGCATCCAGTCACACTGGCTGACAACTATGAACTCATCCACAAACCCTTATTCCAGAAGAGACCTTCCCCTAGTCGCACCCAATCAACTGGAAAGGATAGAGATGGGGAAGAGTGATAGAAAACTGGGCACCCATTGGAGAAAGGCAAATGCTGAGGTCCCTCCACAGGACAGAAATGGTGGTGCTGAAATGAAAAGTGAGGCCAAGAACCCTAAAGGTAGGGCACATCCGGGCCAATTGCTACAGGTAAACCCAGTCGGATTTAATGGGGTACATACACCCCATACAGAGAATAGGAGTCAGTCAGATAGCATCGTAGACCAGGCTATGGATCGGACTGTGGCTGTGAATCCCTGTTTCAGGAGCACTCCTGAAACTTCAGATAAAGTTAAACAAATCCCTGAGAGTGCATTTTATATCTGAAGAAAGGGTGGCCACATTTCCACAGGATTTCCGCCTCCCCGAACAGGCACCGGAATGTGGCGACTAGGGCCTTTTCACAGTAACTTCATTTGAAGCCTACTTGTGGCAATAAACACATTTTCATTTCATTTACATTTCAAGCAAAAACTGGCTGAAATTGCAAAGTAACCAACCACTTGCTGGAATTCCTATGTGGATTACACTTGACCAACTCGCCCGGAGAGAACAGAATGTTGCATCTTTTTCCTACAGAGACACTTCAAAAGAAGAGATGCAATGCAAAAACTGAACAGAAATCTCCTGCAGAGATAATGGAGGCATATTACCATCTCATGGGAGTACTATCCCAGACTGTGGACATAATAGGAGTTGAAAGAAAACAATTCTGGGCGAAAGACAGCTTTATACTTTTCCCCTCGCAGGACCATACAAGTAAAGCGGTTAAATAGACACTGCAATCACGGTCTGTGTGTGCTAGTCTGGTGTTCTAGTTCTACTGTGCACTGTGAAGGTCACAGTTGTAGACATCTATGAGACATCTCTATGCTTGCAGGTAAAAAGGTCTCTCTCTCTCTCTAATTGCTAGAAGCTAGTCACAAGTTAACAAAGCCACAGATGAAAAGGAAACCGTAACAAGTCTTACAACACCAGGTTAAAATCCAACCGGTTTATTTGGAATCACTAGCTTTTGAAGCTTATCAGAAATCACAAGCTCCGAAAGCTTGTGATTCCAAATAAACCCTGTTGGGGTTTAAGCTGGTGTTGTAAGGCTTCTTACTGTGCACACCCCAATCCAACACCGGCATCTCCACATCATGAAAAGGAAACAGAACAACTTCTTTCAGCTAATCTGCAGAACAAAGAATCTCCAAACGACCTGCTCAACTGCAAAGGTCAGTGCTACTGGAATCACCCAGCAATGTTTCACTACCTACTCCACAGACGAGGCAAAGACTGATGTTTTTACCTTTTAGTTTTGGATTTGTTTTTGATTTCTAATCTGTGTATGTTTATTGTGTTTTTATTATTTTCTTCTTGAGTTTTAGTAACTAACAAACTCACTCTTTAACTCAAGAAAGCCTGGTTAAGTTGGCTCCTTTTAAAACATAGATACATTCAGACAGGGACTGGTGTGCAAGAGGAAAGGGATCCTTTCTAAACTAACCGTGCTGTGACCACCCGAGGGGGTTGAATAAAGAAGGGGAGCCACTTCATCCCTTCTCACATGGGAGCACAACAATTTGGGGGCATTTTGTCCAGAATCATAACCAATTGGGGTACCTTGCCTGGGGAATAGAGGCAACAATATATCACTGAACCTCCTCCCTTTACAATATCACTTAGTTAGCAACCCCTCTTCCCAAAACCGGCTCACCCTTTATTCATCAACAGCTTCTCTCCCCTTTCACTCAGGCAGCAACCCCACTCCCAAACTTGGACCACCCCCACTCACTCAGCAGCCCTCCCAAACCCTTCCATTCGCTCACTCAACAGCCTTTCGCCCAAAGACATGACCCCGCCCAATTCACTCACTCAGCAGCCACTTTACTGACCCCATCCACTCACAAGCCCCTCATCCCAACACCACCGCATCCCTTACTCACTTAGCAACCCCATTCCAACCCTGACTCCTGATCGCTCACCCAGCAGCCCATCTTCCCAACCACATATACCCCCACTCACTCATTCGCAGTTCCATCTTCCCAACCACGTATATCCCCACTCACTCACCTGTTCCATCTTCCTAACCCCATTTCCCCCCCACTCACTCACTCAGCAGTCCCACCTTCCCAACCCAGTCCCCCCCCCCCCAAAACATAACTCACCAGTTATTTTTAGTCATTTACGGGATGTGGCCGTCACTGGTTAGGCCAGCATTTACTGCCCATCCCTAGTTGCCCTTCAGAGGATGGTGGTGAGTTGCCTTCTTGAACCGCTGCAGTCCCTGGGGTATAGATACACCCACCTTGCTGTTAGGGAGGAAGTTCCAAAATTTTGGCCCAGCGACAGTGAAGGGGCAGCGATATATTTCCAAATCAGGTTGCGGGTGGCTTGGAGGGGAACCTCCAGCTGGTGGGGTTCCCAGGTGTCTGTTGCTCTTGTCCTTCTAAATGGTAGCGGCTGTGGGTTTGGAAGGTGCTATCTAAGGAACCTTGGCGAGTTACTGTAGGGCATCTTGTAGATGGTACACACAGTGGCCACCATTCGTTGGTGGTTGAGGATTTGAATGTTTGTAGCAGGAGGAACAATCAGGCTGATTTGTCCCGGGTGGTATTGAGCTTCTTGAGTGTTGTTGGAGCTGCACTCATCCAGGCAAGTGGAGAGTATTACATTACACTTCTGACTTGTGCCTTGTAGATGGCTTTGGGGGGTCAGGAGGTCAGTTACTTGCCGTGGGGTACCTAGGCTTTTTTTTAAAATAATTTTTATTGAAGAAATTTTTCAAAATACAAACATTTTAACCCCCCCTACATTTACATTTAAATTATAACAAAACAAAGTCAAACCCCCCTACTTAACAAAAAAAAAGAAAAAAGTCCCCCCCCCCCCTACTCGCGCGTCCCCCCCCCCCCCCCCCACCCCCCGCCGGCGAACCGACAGTCAGACCAACTTATCATTTCTGGCAGTGTCCTCGGGCAGGCCTTGCCCGTGCCACCACCGCTACCGTACTTCCTTCGTCGTTGTCCCCCCTCCCCCCCCCCACCCCCCCCCCCCTCCCTCCCGCCCTCCCCTCCCCTCCCGGGTTGCTGCTGTCACGGCCTCAGTTTCTATCTCTGATCCAAGAGGTCTAGGAAGGGTTGCCATCGCCTGAAAAAACCCCTGCACCGACCCTCTCAGGGCGAATTTGATCCTTTCCAATTGGATGAAGTTTGCCATGTCGTTTAACCAGGTGTTAACACTCGGAGGCCTTTCGTCCCTCCACTGAATCAAGATCCTCCTCCGAGCCACCAAGGACGCAAAGGCTAATATTCCAGCCTCCCTCGCCTCCTGTACCCCCGGTTCCACCCCAACCCCGAAGATCGCAAGTCCCCATCCTGGCTTGACCCTGGACCCCACCACTCTCGACACCGTCCCTGCCACCCCCTTCCAGAACTCCTCCAGTGCCGGACATGCCCAAAACATATGTGCATGATTCGCAGGGCTTCCCGCACATCTAATACACCTGTCTTCACCCCCGAAAAACCGACTCATCCTTGTCCCCGTCATGTGGGCTCTATGCAGTACCTTAAATTGAATGAGACTTGGTCTCGCACATGACGACGACGAGTTGACCCTCTCCAGGGCGTCTGCCCATGTCCCGTCCTCTATCTGTTCCCCCAGCTCTAACTCCCACTTATCTTTCAGCTCCACTACTGGTACCTCCTCCACCTCCTGCATAATCTTATAGATGTCCGAGATCTTCCCCTCCCCGACTCAGACCCCTGATAGCACCCTATCACTCACCCCCCTGTCTGGGAGCGCGGGGAACCCCTCTATCTGTCGTCTGGCAAATGCCTTCACTTGGAGGTACCTGAACGTGTTCCCCGGGGGGAGCCCAAATTTCTCCTCCAGCTCTCCCAAGCTCGCAAACCTCCCCTCTATAAACAAGTCCCTCAGTTGTCTAATACCCGCCCTCTGCCAGCTCTGGAATCCCCCTCCTGTATTTCCCGGCGCAAATCTGTGGTTCCCTCTTAGTGGTGCCCCTATCAGACCTCCCACTTCCCCCCTGTGTCGCCTCCACTGCCCCCAGATCTTGAGGGTGGCCGCCACCACCGGGCTCGTGGTATACCTCGTGGGAGGGAGCGGCCATGGTGCCGTTACCAGTGCCCCTAAGCTTATGTTGCCGCAGGACGCCCTCTCCATGCGCTTCCAGGCTGCCCCCTCCCCTTCCATCATCCACTTTCGTACCATCGATGTATTTGCCGCCCAGTAATATCCTGAAAGGTTGGGCAACGCCAGCCCTCCACTATCCCTACTCCGCTCCAAAAAGACCCTTCTAACTCTCGGGGTGCCATGTGCCCACACATACCCCATGATACTACTCGTTACCTTCTTGAAAAAGGCCCTGGGGAGGAAGATGGGCAGACACTGGAACAAAAACAAGAACCTCGGGAGGACCGTCATTTTAACTGACTGCACCCTCCCTGCCAGCGACAGCGGCACCATGTCCCACCTCTTAAACTCCTCCTCCATCTGTTCCACCAGTCTGGAAAAGTTCAACTTGTGGAGGGTCCCCCAGTTCTTTGCCACCTGCACCCCCAAGTACCTAAAACTTTTAACTGCTCTTTTGAAGGGGAGCCTCCCAATTCCCTCCCCTTGGTCTCCCGGGTGTATTACAAAGACCTCACTTTTCCCCAGATTTAATTTATACCCCGAAAAGTCCCCGAACTCCGCTAGTATCCCCATTACCTCCGGCATTCCCCCCTCCGGGTCTGCCACATACAACAACAAATCATCCGCATAGAGCGAGACCCGATGTTCCTCCCCTCCCCTTGTCAGTCCTCTCCACCCCCCTGAACCCCTCAGTGCCATCGCCAACGGCTCAATCGCTAATGCAAAGAGTAAGGGGGATAGGGGACATCCCTGCCTAGTACCTCGATGGAGCCCAAAATATTCTGACCTCCTCCCGTTTGTTACCACACTTGCCATCGGAGCTGAATAGAGCAGTTTTACCCACTTGATAAATCCCTCCCCAAACCCAAACCTTTCCAACGTCTCCCACAAGTATTCCCACTCCACCCTGTCAAATGCCTTCTCCGCGTCCAACGCTACCACTATCTCCGCCTCCCCTTCCACTGCTGGCATCATAATCACATTTAACAATCTCCGGATATTTGTGTTAAGTTGGCGTCCCTTCACGAACCCCGTCTGGTCTTCATGGACTACCCCTGGCACACAGTCCTCTATCCTGGTTGCCAGGACCTTTGCTAACAGCTTGGCGTCAACATTCAGGAGGGAGATGGGCCTGTAGGACCCGCACTGGACCGGGTCCTTGTCCCGCTTCAAAATCAAGGAGATCAGGGCCTGCGACATTGTTGGGGGCAGAACCCCCCCCTCGCGCGCCTCATTAAAGGCTCTCACCAGCACTGGACCCACCAAGTCCACAAATTTCCTGTAAAACTCCACCGGGAACCCATCCGGCCCCGGCGCCTTCCCCGCCTGCATCTGGCCTATCCCTTTAATTAGCTCCTGCAGCTCTATCGGCGCCCCCAACCCTTCTACCAGCTCCTCCTGTACCTTTGGGAACCCCAATTTGTCGAGAAAGTTCTTCATTCCCCCTCTCCTCTTCGGCGGTTCAGACCTATACAATTCCCTATAGAAGTCCTTAAAGACCCTATTCACCTCTTGCCCCTTCTGCACTACGTCCCCACCCCTCTCTCTCACTCCCCCAATCTCTCTGGCTGCATCTCGCTTACGAAGCTGGTGTGCCAGCATCCTGCTCGCCTTTTCCCCGTACTCATACGCCGCACCCTGCGCCCTTCTCCACTGCATTTCCGCCTTCCTAGTGGTCAGTAGGTCGAACCTGGCCTGCAAGCTACGCCGCTCCCTTAATAGCCCCTCCTCTGGTGCCGCCGCATATTTCCTATCTACTTCTAGGAGCTCCCCCACCAGCCTCTCCCTTTCCTGCCTCTCCTTCCTCTCTCTGTGTGCCCTTATGGAGATCAGCTCTCCTCTAATCACTGCTTTCAAGGCCTCCCAGACCGTCCCCACCTGCACCTCACCTGTGTCATTCGTACCCAGATAGTTCTCAATGCCCGTTCTCACCCTTCTGCACACCTCTTCGTCCGCCAACAGCCCTACATCCAGGCGCCACAACGGGCGTTGATCCCGCGCCTCCCCCATGTCCACGTCCACCCAATGTGGTGCATGGTCCGATATCGCAATGGCCGAGTACTCCGTGTCCTGCACTCTCGGTATCAGCCCCCTGTTCAATACGAAAAAAATCGATCCTAGAGTACACTCTGTGGACGTGGGAGAAAAAAGAATACTCCCTCGCCCTAGGCCTACCAAATCTCCATGGGTCTACCCCTCCCATCTGCTCCATGAACCCCCTTAACACCTCTGCCGCTGCCGGCCTCCTATTCGTCCTGGAACTCGATCTATCCAGCCCAGGGTCTAACACCGTATTAAAGTCCCCTCCCATGATCAGGCCCCCTGCCTCCAGTCCCGGGATGAGGCCCAGCAGGCGCCTCATAAAACCCGCGTCGTCCCAGTTCGGGGCATACACATTTACCAGTACCACATTCTCTCCCTGCAACCTACCCCTCACCATCACATACCTGCCCTCCTTATCTGCCACCACCTCTGCCGCCACAAACGACACCCTCTTTCCCACCAAAATCGCCACCCCCCGGTTCTTGATATCCAAGCCTGAGTGGAACACCTGTCCCACCCACCCCCTTCTCAGGCGGACCTGATCTGCTACCCTCAAATGAGTCTCCTGCAGCATTGCTACATCAGCCTTCAGTCCCTTCAGGTGTGAGAAGACCCTTGATCTTTTGACCGGCCCATTCAGCCCCCTTACGTTCCACGTGATCAATCGGATCGCAGAGCGACCCGTCCCTACTCCCTGTCGATTAGCCATGTCTTGTCCCTTGCTCGCCCCGGGTCATCCCTCCTTTTCTGACCCGCTTCCCATAGCGATGGCCCCCCACCCCCCCCGGCTCTCCCCTTCTCATCCCTGGTCTTTCCAGCAGCAACCCGGTGTCCCCCCCAGCCCCCCCCCTTCCCCCCCCCCCTTCCCTCCCCCCCCCCCCCCCCCCCCCCCCCGGCTAGGACCCCTCCTAGCCGCGATGTACCCAACATCGTACTCCCGAGAGTCAGCTGGTCTCCGCTGACCCGGCTGCTCCTGCCACATTCCGACTCCTCCCGGTTCACCCCATCTGCGCCCGTGAAAGATCCCCTTAAAACCCCAGAGAAAGACCCGCATAATCAACCCGCTCCCCCCCGTCCCGTCTCCCCAACTTAACGATATATATACCCAATGGCAACTAAATACATAAATACTTAACTACATACTTAAATAACAAAATAATTAACTAGCTATCAACTAACAGTGTGCCCAACCATCACCCTCCATCAAACAGTATAAATAACCGCAGATAACCATAACCCGAAAAGAAAAAAAGAACAAAAAACCCCCCCAAGCACCCAAAGGAAAAGGGTAAAAGGGGTAAATAACTAAGGGAAATTGGAAACGGGAAGAAACACCCCATAAGAAGCCAACGACCCACAATAGAGATTTCAACAGTACAAATATACAGAAACACCCAACAACTCGAAACCTTCAAGATATTCAGAAAAGTCAACCGTTCGAGAAAAAACACCCCAAACAATCCACGAAACTGTTACCCAGTTCCGACCTGGCCTGAAAAAGAAAAGGGCCACTTGCTCAATCAAGAGTCCCCAGGCGGCTACGACCGCCGGTGCTCCCAGGTTTTAGTTCGTGTCCAACTTTTCCTCTTGTACAAAGGTCCAGGCCTCCTCTGGGGACTCGAAATAATGATGTTGGTCCTTGTAGGTGACCCACAAGCGCGCCGGCTGCAGCATTCCAAATTTGATCTTTTTCGCGTGTAGCACCGCCTTTGTCCGGTTGTACCGGGCCCGCCGCTTTGCCACCTCCGCACTCCAGTCCTGGTACACCCTTACCGTCGAGTTCTGCCACTTGCTGCTTTTCTCCCTTTTTGCCCACCTCAGGACTTTCTCTCGATCACTTAGCCGCTGGAACCGCACCAGCACCGCCCTCGGGGGCTCGTTTGCCCTAGGCCTCCTGGCCATGACCCGGTATGCCTCTTCCAGTTCCAGGGGCGCCGGACCGGCCCCTTCCCCCATCAGGGAGCTCAACATCTCCGCCACATATCCCGGGAGATCCGACCCCTCCAGGCCTTCTTCCAGGCCCAGGATCCTCAAATTTTTCCTCCTCATCCGAGTGTCCAGCTCCTCGAAGCGGCTCTGCCACTTCATGTGGAGTGCCTCGTGCACCTCCACCTTTGCCCCGATGACTGTGGCCTCCTCCTCCCTCGCGGTCATCTCCTGCTGCAGCTCTTTAATCGACGCCTCTTGGATCGCCTGGACTCCCACCAACCTGGTGGCCGTCGCGTTCATGGACTCTAAGAGCTCCACTTTCATCTCCGTGAAAAAACGGAGGAGAGCGGCCTGCTGCTCCTCCGCCCATTTCTTCCACTCCTCCGATGCGCCGCCGGCCGCCATTTTGATTTTCTTCCCCCGCTTTTTTTGGGGAGCTGCTGCCGTTTTTCTTGCCGCTCCACTCAGGGTACCGACCATAAAATCGGTCTAGTTCTCCTCAGGGGACCTTCCTCCACCGGGATTCGTCTTTACTGCACCTTTGGGGCCCTCCAGTTGGCCCGAAAACACCTTTGTCGCAGGAGCTTCCAAGTGTGCGACTTAGCTAATCATAGCCGCACCCGGAAGTCGGGTACCTAGGCTTTAACCAGCCCTGGTAGCCACAGTATCAATATGGCTAGTCAGTTCTGTTTCTGATCAATGGTAAACCCCCCCCCCCCCCCCCCCCCCCCCCGCCCAGGGTGTTGATTGTGAGGAATTTGGCATTGGTAATGCCATTGAATGTCATGGGGTGATGGTTAGATCCTCTCTTGTCACAGTCCCCTCTGCCCTACCCCATCCTCCCCCCCCCCCGCCCCCACTCACTCACTCAGCAGTCCGAGTCCTATCTTCCGAACCCTGCTCCCCTAGCTCACTCCCTCACTCTTCCCAACCACCTCTCCCATTTGGCCAATATTTAACAGCAGCTGCTCCTCCCGCACACACCGGTCAGGTTCATGTGGCCTCACTTACCTTCCTGCTGCTCACTGCTCTTCGAATCACAGGTCGTTACGCCCTTGCTGCTGATGGGCACAACTGCTTCTCACCCATGCAAGCAGCAGGGGGGGTGAATGGTGGCGCATGAGCTACACTATCAGAGACATTTGCAGTTGGGAACTCCTGGATTACACAGGAGAACAACTTCCCATCCCTGAAAATCCGCCATTACACAAGTACTCCTTGGAGTCGTATACCGTACCTCCAGCAGTACCATTGATTTAAAAGGTCACTCAGAAATAAGATTTGCATTTGGAAGGTTTTCAGGGTACAAACTGAACATGGCTAAGAGTGAGATGTTTGTAGTGCAGGCGAGGGGCCAGAAGAACAGGTTGAAGGGGCTGCCATTTAGGATGGTTGAAGAAAGTTTCCGATACTTAGGGATACAGGTGGCACGAGACAGGGGCAGGCTGCATAAGCTAAATTTGACTAGAGTGGTGGAACAAATGAAGAGCGAGTTCAGGAGATGGGATGCACGCCCGCTATCACCTGCGGGGGGAGTGCAGACGGTAAAGATGACAATCCTCCCAAGATTCCTGTTTATTTTTCAGTGCCTCCCGATTTTCATCCCGCGGTCCTTCTTCAAAAGGGTCAACAAGATTATTATGGGCTTTGTCTGGGCGGGGAAGTGCCCGCGGGTGAAGAAAACAATGCTTGAGAGGAACCATAGCGAGGGGGGGGGGGGGGGGGCTGGTGCTGCCGAACCTCAGCAATTACTACTGGGCGGCCAACATAGCCATGGTAAGGAGTTGGATGGTGGGTACGAGGTCTATTTGGGGGCGAGTGGAGGTGGCTTCGTGCATGGGCACCAGTTTACCAGCCCTGGTCACGGCCCCCCTACCGCTCCTGCCGGCCAGGTCGTCCACCAGCCCGGTAGTGGTGGCAGCCCTGCGGATCTGGGGCCAGTGGAGGAAGCATGTAGGGGAGGTGGGAGCATCTCCAATACGCGACAACCACCGATTCGCCCCTGGGAGTATGGACGGTGGATTCCGAGTGTGGCGGCGGGAAGGATGGGCGATATGTTCTTGGGGGGGAACTTCTCGAGCATGAGGGCCTTGGAGGAGAAATTTGGACTAGTAAGAGGGAATGACTTTCGGTACTTGCAAGTGCGTGACTTCATAGGTAGACAGGTCCCATCCTTCCCACGCCTCCCACCAAATGGGATCCAGGACAGAGTAGTGTCCAGGGGAGCGGTAGGAGAGGGGAAAGTCTTGGATATTTACTGTGAACTTATGAAAGGGGAGGAATCCCAGACAGAGGAACTGAAGCTCAAGTGGGAGGAGGAACTCGGCGAGGAGATGGAGGAGGGGGTATGGGCGGAAGCCCCGAGTGGGGTAAATTCAACTGCAACATGTGCTAGGCTCAGCCCGATTCAGTTCAAGGTCGTTCACCGGGCCCACATGACGGTGGCCCAGTTGAGTAAATTTTTTGGGGTGGAGAACAAATGCTCTAGGTGTGCGGGAGGGCCAGCGAATCACGTCCACATGTTCTGGGCATGCCCAAATCTTAGGAGATACTGGGAGGGATTTGCGGACGTCATGTCCCAGGTACTGAAAACTAGAGTGGAGATGAGTCCAGTGGTGGCAATTTTTGGGGTCTCTGAAGACCCGGGGGTTAAGAGGAGAGGGAGGCCGACGTCTTGGCCTTTGCTTCCCTGGTAGCCTGGCGCGTATACTGCTGGGCGGCATGGAGGGACTCTAAGCCCCCAAAGACCTAAGCATGACTCTCGGACATGTCGAACTTTTTAGGGCTGGAAAAAATTAAGTTCGCCTTAGGAGGATCTGTATTAGGGTTCGCCCGAAGGTGGCAACCATTCATCGACTTCTTCGCGGGGAATTAAACGGGGAGGGGGGGGGTAGATAAGAGTAGAATAGGAGGGATAAATAGGCGGGTACTGTTCATGAGAGAGGAGTGGTCTTTTGCACTATTTTTCTGCTCTGTGTTGATATTTGCACATTACTGTACACTGTTTACAATGCCACAAATACCTCAATAAAATTGTTTATTAAAAAAAAGAAATAAGATTTGCAATCCTGGCTTCAGCTCATAAAAGTCTTAAAGGAGATCGATTTGCATGCTGGATTTGCGAGCAGAAATTCCCGTGCCATTGCTGACAGTTCCACCATCCCAATGTTGACAAGCACAACACTTCCGATGTTCATATAAATACACATACGTTTTCATATATTTGACATATATCCTACAACTTTTATGGGCAATGAAAAAGCAAGACACACAATACAAAAGCAAATTACTGTGGACTGTGGAATCTGAAACAAAAGCAGAAAATGCTGGCCAACCTCAGCAGGTCTGACAGCATCTGTGGAGAGAGAACAGAGCTAACGTTTGGTGTTTGGAGCCAGGTTATTTGTATGGGCAGGATATTAGGAGTTCAGGAAAAGGCCAAGAAATGCTGGCATTGTATTGTCTGGCTGAGACATGACCTGCAGCCAGTTCAACAGTCGCGTGTTTGCAGTATAAATAAATCTTGGGTGGTTTTTGAACGTCCTCGAATTCTCCACCTCGACTACATCGCTTCTTTCTTTCTATATCGCCCTTTAGATTCACTGCTGGTTGGGGTACATGTCCTGGCAGCTTATTTAACACTCCGAATAAATACAATCAATGCCCAAGCACTCAAGGGGACAAGTTTTTTTTTTGGGGGGGGGGGGGGGGGGGTTGCCCAATCTGCCGTGTGGCAGAACTCAAACGTCCTGGAAACATTACCTTAGCAAGCCACTCACTTACCCCGTGTGGGTGCGAGACAAAGTTTCACACGCCGGGGGAGTTCATCGCCGGGCGGATAGATCCAGCAGCCCAACCGAAATAGTTTTCGAACAAAACCGGCACCTTCACTTTGCAAATGGGTGAAATTTGGGAGGGGGGAAAGCAGCAGCAGCAGCAGTCCGAGTGCAATGTGCACTGCGCGCTCCCCAATTCCGCCGGCTGAATTCCCAGTGACAGAATTCCCTCCCTTCCTTCACTGGATGTTGAAACTGTCCCAGTGGGTTGCATCACCCGGGATTTGGCAGAGACAACAGGCGAAGCAAAACCTATCCATTTCCACAAGGGGGTGGGACATTTTAAAATTAGACGACCCTCTCTGCCCGGTACTTACACGGTTGGCAGCAGCAGTTTGTAAACTGAAGGCTGCTTTCTCTCTCTCTCTCTCTCAGGGGGCCACTTGGCCGCTGACTCGGCCCAAAAAAGCTCCCCCTTGTTCACCGGTCCCACTTGACCCAAACCAGTCAGGACACAAAGCGACCGTTAAATCAAACCGATCGACGTAAGTTAGGGAAGAGAGTATGAAAGTTCCTCACCATATTGATTTAAATTCTTGTCCGGCGCCCCTCTCTCTCTCTCTCTCTCTGAGGGAAAGTTGTCGAGCGGCGGCTCCCGCCAAGACTGCAGCTCCCTCCCTCCCGATCCCCATCCCTCCCGATCCCCATCCCACACACAACACAAAGTTACACCTCCCCGTTGAACCGGCGACTCGGACAGCGGACTCCCGATTCCCTGGACCTTGAAACCCCGACCGTAAGCACTCGGCTCCACGTTGGCAGCTTCCCTCATCTTACTTCCAGCGGGCAGACCGCTGGTGGCTTTTCGAAATTCTGGACCGGTCGCCGCGCCTGTCAGCCGCCGTAGTGCCGCCATGTTGGGGAGGTCAGTCAGCCAAAGCGGACTGCACTGCAACGCCATATCGTGAAGGTCGACTGCCCTGACAACAATCAAGCAGTTGTTGGGACCACATTTCTTTGGGTCTCACTGTAAAGTTATTTCAATAATCCTTCAATTCTATTTATTCCATTAGACTTTTAAAAATCTATATCACTACACTTACGACCGTAACAACCCATAGCTCTAAGTATGATACATGTGGGTCCCCCTCTTTCCTTTTCCAGTTGATTGTATGCATCTCCACCTTCAAATACTTACTCAGGTTGGAACATCTGAGAATAACATTTCTGAAAATATGAAATGCATCTGATTTTCAAAGAAGCACACAGATTGAATTGTCAGGGAATTATATGGAGCTTTAAAATAATAACTGCAATTAAATAGGTGTAATCTGAGGCATTATTGTAGATAATTGTCGACAAAACATTTCCCCAATACTAAATGCTTCGCATCACTGTTTTCTCAACAGCAACAAAACAAATCACTATGACTAATCTTGCCGCAATAGGAAATTAGCTTGTGACTAATTATGCAATATTGTATTGCATGTGAGTGGCACAGGCTGACTTATGAAGTTTACAACATTGTTTCCCCAGTGACGAACACTTAAGCTCCATACCGGCAGCACGGTAGCATAGTGGTTAGCATAAATGCTTCACAGCTCCAGGGTCCCAGGTTCAGTTCCCGGCTGGGTCACTGTCTGTGCGGAGTCTGCACGTCCTCCCCGTGTGTGCGTGGGTTTCCTCCGGGTGCTCCGGTTTCCTCCCACAGTCCAAAGATGTGCGGGTTAGGTGGATTGGCCATGCTAAATTGCCCATAGTGTCCTAAAAAAGTAAGGTTAAGGGGGGGGGGGGGGTTGTTGGGTTACGGGTATAGGGTGGATACGTGGGTTTGAGTGGGGTGATCATTGCTCGGCACAACATCGAGGGCCGAAGGGCCTGTTCTGTGCTGTACTGTTCTATGTTCTATAAGTAAAATACTGTGGATGCTGATCACAATCAGACAGTTGGGTGGAATTTTCAGACTAAGTACAGTGACAGTCAGCATGTTTTGAGCTGGATGGCAGGGCAAGGTCTCCTGTCAATCAGCTCATTAAATATGGATCAGGGAGCTTCTCGCTGAATCATGTAGTGGAGTAGGCACTGATTTGTTCACTCGCAATTACCTCATGGATTTGAGGTTCCTGTGGCACCATATTTAAGCAGCACCCAAACACACATACACTCTCTGCAGTCCCACTGTGTGGCTGTTTAGCTCACAGGGCTAATCGCTGGCTTTGAAAGCAGACCAAGGCAAGCCAGCAGCGTGGTTCGATTCCCGTAACAGCCTCCTAACATGAACATGCGCCGGAATGTGGCGACTAGGGGCTTTTCACAGTAACTTCATTTGAAGCCTACTCGTGACAATAAGCGATTTTCATTTCATTTCATTTCATTTCAACTGTCCTCCCAGAGAAGTAAGCCCAGTGTACCATGAGCAGCCTCAGTTCCCCAGTGATTCTGCTCCAGGCCATCTGAGAATGCCACAATGTCCTCTTCCCAAGACATGGCAGCAGGTGATTGGCCAACCTGACTTTGGTGACCACTGGAGGAGGTCACCAGGGATGTCTGCCTGCGTGGCACACAAAAAAGAAACATACTGTGGCACAGGATGAATGGTCTCAACTGTTCCTCCAGGGTGAATCTACCTTCCAATCACTCTAAACTCTCACAAGCGGATCAGATCCCCTAAGGGTTATATTCCACAGGGATTTCACACATTATTAGCAGAAGGGACATTTGCGCACTGAACATCGCCGCCATCTCATGTATCATCCTGTATAAACAACTTCTGCCCTTATTGGACAGAGCACAGCTGGCCTGCTTGCTTCAAAATACCCTTCCACATGTTTTCATCACATTCCATCTATCTAAAGATAACCTGCATGAAAAGGGAAAGATCCTACTAATGGTGGGACAGTCAAGATTCAGGAACTGATTCCCTTTGAAAAGGAAGCAACTGAGTTGCCATGGGAAAAGCTCCTGTACTGAAGGCGAGGTCAGCCTCCCCCAGCAATCCAGTCCAGATGAGGCCTTCATTAGTCAAAAATATCATGACCTTTACAGTGAGTTATGTATAACGTTGGATTCTGCCTACTAGAGTAGCCAGTGGATCTATAGCTATCATTGCATTCTCCTGTACCCTCCACCAGCGCAGAAACACACACCTTGGTGGGATAGATCTCGATTAGGCTCAGGGTCACAATCACTGATGCGTCTACCCAGCAGTCGAAGACTGTGACACCCCAGGTCACAAGAACTCAGTGGACTGCTGGAAAATAATCCTCTGATGAGTCTGAGTCTGATAATGAGCCTTTGCAAGCAGCTAATGCACATGTGCTGGAAATGCAAAGACAGGCATGGAGGGCATCAGGCAGAGTTATCGAAGACAATCATCACACTAGAATGAAAGATAGAGGAGTCTGACCATATTCTTTCTGATGTTATGTCTCTGGCGTCACGGTCTCCATGGGAACGGTGGTGGCTGTCTTGGAGACCATGCTTCAACAGTTTCAGATTTGCATTTGGCCCTGTACTTGCATCACTCTAGGCTTTTAGGGAGATTGTCAGTGGCTCGACAAGAGGGAACGTGGAACAAGCACCTCAATCTCCCTTCAGGTGCCCCTTTACCTTAGGAAGTCAGAGAGGGAGGGGCCATCAGGCACCCAAAAGGGAAGAGGAGCATCTGCCAGACAAGCTGGAGTATTCCACCCATGCCACTCCAAGGGTATCCAGCCATTCCCAATCCCCTCTGCATGTGACACCATCAGCTCCAGCTTCTCAGGCCGAGGAGGGTGTACCTGCCCACAACAGGAGACCCAAAACAGACCAGGGACCTCCAGGCCCCAGGTCTTCAGAGGAAACCAGTCAAAGCCACTTCAGACAACACAGCATAGCCGTCAGCAGGCTGCTTCCACCTCTGCTGTGGATGTCGTGATTGCACCTAAACATGATATCAGAGTGCATAATGTTAAGAAACTATGATTGTGCACTGGTGGTATGGGTATTCCTTTACTGTATATAAACTGCACCTTTGTAAATACAATTTTATTTCATGACCCAATGTCTCAGGTTGCCTATGTCTCTTGCAGATGATTCAATGTAACATCTGATTTCAAGGGTGATCTACTCTCCCAATGGTCTGCCTTTGTGCGTCTCAGATTCATGTTATGTTTAACTAGGTTGTGTTACTTCCCTTGTGTCATCGAAGGGAGATGTGTCAAGCCAGAGTCTGAAAGTGCATGGAGAGAGAAATGCTCTTCTAAGTCCACCAACAAACAACTGAATGATGTGCATGTTCCTGTGTCTTAGAGGATGACATCTAGCACTGTGGCATCAGCACTGAGCTGTGTTCCTTGTGAATCTGAAAGAACCTGTCCTCAATGCATCATGTTGACTGCAATCAAATCCACATCTCAGTGCCTGCCTAAAGTGTCCTTTGCTGGTGGGAATGATAGCACAATGTGCAGTTGATTTAGGCTGCACGCTGGTGTGCTGCTATTCACATCGTCCAGGTGCCACATGCAGCATTTGGATGCTGATCTTCCAGCGTTAATCCCCTCTTTATCCTTGAGAATTATGGTCCGAGGCTGAATGATGAGCTTGCTGGAAATGTGAATGATTGGGATGAACTTCCTGATCACCTTCATGTGTCTTAAATTGGGGAGAATTGTGCACATGCCACTTATGGACCTTACTCCTGCTGGAACCAAGCATGTCACGGGCATGTCTTCCATGTCATGCCACTGCAATGGCATCCTTCAGTGGAGCATTTCCATCGTGGCCCTCTTCAGATCCCAGCCTTTCCAATTACTCTTCATCCAAGAAATCTGCCTCCTCAATGTCTCCCTCTGTCAAGTGATGTCCCCTTTGAAGCGGCAGATGTGAACCGCTACATCCCTTGACAGACTAAGGCATCTGCAAAACTATCTCTCACTCATCTCCAAATATAACAGTCGTCTTCAGTACAACCTGGGTCACGCCAGTTGCCTGTTTGGAATGGATATGAGCTCTTCAGACTCTGGGACTTCCTGAGGGCCCCCTGAACTATGCACCTCAGGTTGAAGCTCTCTCTAAGCTCTGCCAGACGAAGACTGGCCCTTCTGGGTCACATGAAAACCATCATGAATCAACCTCCACTCTGCACTCACCCTTGCCCCTGTGGACAAATAGATCAGACACATAAAAGCAGTTTACCCAGCAATGATCACTCTCCATCACCAAGCCAGACTCTGGACTGTGTTCATCTATGCAGGCCACGCCCTGTTTCGCACTTGCAGCTGAGGCACATCCTGAAGGATCACAGGTGCTTGAGCATTCCCACACCAGTATGAAAGATCTTAGAGAGGGGTGAGAGCAGCCTCATTCCAGATACTGTCAGGCTGACCCCTTTTGATGTCAGTACAGCTGTGCCTTACACTAATGATTGTAAGCTTTCTGCTCAATTAGCCAAGTAAATCCCAAAGGCTATGTGCTGGCCTCCCTGGAACATTGTCCAGCAGCTGTGCTCCATTTGATCTTTTTTCCATATTCCAGTTACTCGGTAATGGTTATATGGTTAACCAGAGCTACTCATATATTGCCCCAACCCTGACATCTTGCTGTAGGAAAGCGCACCATGAGTCATGGTGGCCAAATCAGACACATTGCATTTGACTTTTCATGACATTTCATAACCGAGCCTTGGTGACCAAGGGTTCAATCCCAAAGGATTAGGGTGCCACTTGATTAGACCCAGTTGTCCAATAGTGCATGGACTCCTCCCACACACCCTCAGACCCCTCCCCCTGGTAATTTTTGCCAAAGTTGTTTTTGAACTGCGTCATTTTACCGGGCTAACAACGTGGTTGTGCTGCCCATGTACCATGAGGCCAACTTCAAACCGTCACCATGCACATCCCTCCCAACTTCCTGAAACCCAATGACTTGAAAGTACACTTTCCTCCAGTCACTGTCCGGGCTCCCCCTTCAACCCTGGTGCCTATAGCTTTTGTGGTCAACATTCTTGTCCTCCCCTTGTGGACCTCATGTGAACCTCACTTGGAGACTGTATGTACTGTGACTTACATAGATACATAGAAGATAGGAGCAGGAGGAGGCCTTTTGGCCCTTCAAGCCTGCTCCACCATTTATCACGATCATGACTAATCATCCCAACTCAATTGCCCAATCCTGCTGTCTCCCCATAGACTTTGATCCCATTCGCCCCAAGTGCTATATCTAGCTGCTTCTTGAATATATTCAATGTTTTAGCATCAACTACGTCCTGTGGTAATGAATTCCACAGGCTCACCACTCTTTGGGTGGGTGAAGAAATGTCTCACCTCTGTCAAAATGGCTTACCCTGAATCCTCAGACTGTGACCCCTGATTCTGTACACACCCACCATCGGGAACATCTTCCCTGCATCTACCCTGTCTAGTCCTGTTAGAATTTTATAAGTGTCTATGAGATTCCCCCCTAATTCTTCTGAACTCCAGCGAGAATAATCCCAACCTGATCAATCTCTCCTGATCGGGCAGTCCCACCATCCCTGGAATCAGTCTGGTAAACCTTCGCTGTACTCCCTCGAGAGCAAGAACATATTTCCTCAGCAAAGGAGACCAAAATTGCACACAATATTTCAGGTGTGGCCTCACCAAGACCCTGCATAATTGCAACAACACATCCCTGCTCTTGTACTCGAAACCTCTCGCAATGAAGGCCAACATACCATTAGCCTCCTTTACCGCCTGCTGCACCTGCATGCTTATCTTCAGCGACTGGTGCACCCCCTGCATGAGAGCTATGGACCCCCCCACTGTATTACCAGTTTCTGATTTGCAGGCTGCAGATGCCTCCCCTGACTGTACCATGCACAGCTCAGTACCAATCCTCCCACCTGCAAGGCCCCCGTGTGTGGAAGACTGACCACATTCTGCATAACAAGCTGTGCATGACCGCTGTTGAACAGATAGACCTTCCTTCTCCCTGGACCAGAACCATGGAGCATGCTGCCCCAAGACTGGCTTTCACTTCTAACCATGATCATATGGCCTTGGTCTCTGAACTGGCTTCTATTTCTGACCCCACCCATCTGCCAACAGTTCCTCAAATATGTCGCTGACTGACACTTATTCCCCTCCCCCAGCTTCCTTCAGACCACCCCCTCCCACATCAAGAGTCTTTGTGCACCCTTCTCTCTCGTGCAATACTAACCCTCATCCACTCCCCTCATTCATCTGCATGCACCCCTTCCATGTTGAACTCCAGCTACTCCACTCCCAGTCATTCCTGTACCTGCCATTCCCTCCCTTGTTCCATCACTAGTTATTCCTGTGCATGTGAGTCTCTCTATCTGCCTCCTCCATATCCCTTCAAACACACACCAACCTTCCCCCATCTGGCATGACTTTGGTTGTCCACGCTATTCCTTCTCCCCCCCCCCCATCCTGCCTAGCCTGATAGAGTGCACCCTGCCATCACACCCAA
Source organism: Scyliorhinus canicula (assembly GCF_902713615.1). NCBI lineage: Eukaryota > Metazoa > Chordata > Chondrichthyes > Carcharhiniformes > Scyliorhinidae > Scyliorhinus > Scyliorhinus canicula. The sequence goes on along the minus strand of NC_052149.1, from coordinate 35,467,182 downwards.
ACTCTCACTGAGGCACTGAAGCCCAACCTGCGAACACAAACCCCAAGTTCTAAGACACTAGAGTGCAATCTGCCTGTGAGCCCCAACAGTTTCTCACCTGAGAGCAGCTTGGTCAGTGCTATGAGTCAGAGCAGTGGTGAGAGATGGCCAGTCGGCTTTAAATGTTGTACACACCTCAAAGTTGTGAATGAAATGAAGAGGGGTGGGGGAGGTGCATTCCCCACCTATATCCTGATGTGAATCAGACCAGTCTGCTGCTGTCATGGCAGTTAATTCAGAGGAAGAACACGACTCTGGCGAATTGTGGTTTTGATGAGTATTCATGACATGCTAGTGCATGCAAAGGTGCTTTCTGACATAGATTGACAGGAAATTCAAGCCGTCATTACACCGTCTTGAAAGTCCAGAGGGGAAAATTCCAACTTGTTTTCCTGCTGGCAGATAGCTGACATTTGGCCTCATGCCCAATTCTGCCCTCCCACCTGATGCGCCATCAATTGTACGCGAGACGAGTGCTTTACAAAAGTCAGGCTTTAATAGACTAGAACATAGCTCTGCGATCGTCTATAATGGAATGGACGATCGCCGGGCGTTTGTCCATTTATACCTCGTTAATGGAGGCGTGGTTAACTCAGCCTCTCGGCCAATCGGTCGAGAGGCACATGACCGACCAGGGCTAATGGTAAGCCGGTGTTCTGCCCCAATGGCAGACAGGTATGCAGATCATATCACCACATTCACCCGTTGCGGAGAAGGAAGGCGGGGGGGGGGGGGGGTTATGAACGAGAGCCAGGGTGGGGGGAGGGGGGGGGGAGTGAACTGGTGATATGAGTGGCAGCCGGGAGGATAAATTTTCTCTCCTTTCTCTTATCGAATTTAGGAGCTTCCCACTGGCCCAGACAAAATGATATGTACACAAAGTCCATGGAGCTGTAGAACTTTAGAAAGATTCGATCAGTCTTTTTGTGGTCCTTGACGTCCTGGCAGACCGCCGCAGTGGAGGAGTTGACGTCGGATCGGCCGATGGTTCCGCTGACGTCCTGGAGTCCGGGAGCGATGGACCTTGAATAGTCTCCGTCACCCGAGTTGGCTGTGGAGACGCCATGGATGTGGAATGGGGAACCTGAGTGGGGTGCTGGGGTGAAAAAAAAAGAGGTGGGGTCTGTGGTGGGGGGGAAGAAGGCCGCACGCCGGCGGGTGCCAGGTCCCGGAGGGAGACCGTGTCCTGCCGACCGTCGGGGTACTCCACATACGCGTACTGCGGGTTAGCGTGGAGTAACTGGACTTGTTCCACCAACGGGTCGGACTTGTGCACCCGCACATGCTTCCGGAGCAAGATGGGTCCAGGAGTGACCAGCCACGTCGGGAGAGGGGATCCGGAGGATGACTTTCTGGGGAAAGCAAGAAGACGTTCATGGGGTGTCGATTGGTTGCGGTACAGAGGAGTGAGCGGATAGAATGTAGGGCATCGGGGATCACCTCTTGCCATCGGGAAATAGGGAGATCTCTGGACTGGATGGCCAGTAGTATGGTCTTCCAGATGGTACCATTCTCCCACTCGACCTGTCCGTTACCCCGGGGGTTATAGCTGGTCATCCTGCTAGAGGCAATGCCCCTGTCGAGCAGGAATTGACGCAGCTCGTCGCTCATAAAGGAGGACCCCCGATCGCTGTGAATGTACGTGGGGTAGCCGAACAGTGAGAAGATGGAGAGGAGGGCCTTAATGACAGTCGATGTGGTCATGTCGGGGCAGGGAATGGCGAAGGGAAAGCGGGAGAATTCGTCAATCACCGCCAGGAAGTAAATGTTGCGGTTGTTAGAGGGAAGGGGCCCCTTGAAGTCAATGCTGAGACTTTCGAAGGGGCGGGATGCTCTGATCAGATGTGCGCGCTCAGGGCGGTAGAAGTGCGGTTTGCACTCAGCGCAGATGTGGCAGTCACGGGTTACTGACCTGACTTCCACGATGGAGAAAGGCAGGTTGCCCCGGGCCTTAATGAAATGGTAGAGGCGGGTCACCCCTGGATGGCAGAGGTCCGCGTGAAGGGAGCGAAGGCGGTCTATCTGCGCGCTGGTGCAGGTACCGCGGGACAGGGCATCAGGAGGCTCATTGAGCTTCCCAGGACGATACAAGGTATCATAGTTGTACGTGGACAACTCGATCCACCACCGTAAGATCTTGTCATTCTTGATCTTGCCCCTTTGTGCATTATCAAACTCTGTGAGGAGGTGTGATGATCGGAATACCTTGCCCCTTTAAGAGGCTTGTGATGATCGGAATACATTGCCCCTTTAAGAGGCTTGGAACCCTGGGGGACTCCGCCTCTGGCTACGCCCCCTGGGAAACAGTACTTAAGATGAGACTCCATTTTGCGAGCACACTTCTCATGGAGGCTGCCATTGTTCACTGCTTATTAAATTGAGGCACTCTCAATTACGACACGAAAGTTAGGTCAGTAATCAAAGGCTTTAATAAGCAGTGAACAATGGCAGCCTCCATGAGAAGTTAACAGCAGTGCACATCAAGATGGACAGCGGTCTGAAACCAGAGAAACTCAACCTGGATGGCAGGACGCCTGAAGCCTCGGAAATCTTTAAACATTGGCTCCGGTGTTTTGAGGATTATCTGGACTCCTCACCATCTGATGTCGACAGCGCTCGCAAGCTGCGCTTCTTACATGGCCGGGTGAGCCACCGAATCTCCGCCATGATTGAAACCGCTACGACCTATGAGGCGGCGATCGAAATATTGAAGAAACGCTTCATAAAGACTACCAATGAGGTACATGCCAGGCATTTGCTCTCGACCTGCAGCCAGCGCTCCGGGGAAATGCTGGACGAGTTTGTGGAAAGACTCACCGCGCTCGCGAGGAACTGCGACCACAAAGCAGTGACGGCTGAAGAACATAGGGACTTACACATCCGCGATGCCCTTGTGTCTGGCATCAGGTCATCGTACATCCGGCAGCGGCTCCTAGAAGACGGGGCGAAGGATCTCCAAGGCACGGTAACGCTCGGCTTTTCTCTCGAAACGGCCCACCGTAACCTCCGTACGTACTCCGCGGACCTTACGAATCCCTCTCGATCCTCTCCAGACTCGGCCACGCTACAGGCCTGTGCCACGCGTCGATCCACTCACTCCGGGGGCTCCCCATGCTATTTCTGTGGGCAAGGCCAGCACCCACGCCAGCGTTGTCCGGCCCGATCCGCGACCTGCAACGACTGTGGGAAGACAGTCCAAAGATGTGTGGGTTAGGTGGATTGGCCATGCTAAATTGCCCGTAGTGTCCTAAAAAGTAAGGTTAAGGGGGGGTTGTTGGGTTACGGGTATAGGGTGGATATGTGGGTTTGAGTAGGGTGATCATTGCTCGGCACAACATCGAGGGCCGAAGGGCCTGTTCTGTGCTGTACTGTTCTATGTTCTATAGGGCACTTTGCGAAAGTCTGCCTGGCTGGGCCCAAAGGCCACAAACAAAAGTCTCACCGGGCCCAGAAATCAAGCTCCCGGCCTCACAGACCCCGCAACGCGGCTGCACTGCGGCCAGACACGCCCACTTCTGACGCGTCATCGACCTCGTGCGAGTCATGGGAGCGGCCATCTTGGCGGCGGCCATCTTCGAAACTCGACACGTGCGACCGGCGGCGGCCATCTTGTGACTCCGGGTGGCCATTTTGTGAGTCCGACTCTGACGGCCCGCACCTAGGAGCGATCACGCTTGATCAATCACGGCCGAAACACCTGCGAAACCCGATGATGCGGGTGCGAATCAACGGCCAAGACACTCCCTGCCTGTTCGACTCCGGGAGCACGGAGAGCTTTATCCACCCAGACACGGTAAGGCGCTGCTCCCTGCGCACCCATCCCGCCTCCCAAACTATAGCACTCGCCTCAGGGTCCCATTTAGTTCAAATCACGGGGTATTGTGTCGCTGACCTCACAATTCAAGGCGCAAAATACTCCCGTTTTAAACTGTACATTTTTCCTCAACTATGCGCCCCCCTGCTGCTCGGCCTGGACTTTCAGTGCAGCCACCGGAGCCTGACACTGAAGTTCGGCGGACCCCTGCCCCCACTCATAGTCTGCAGCCTGGCGACACTCAAAGTTGCGCCACCCCGCCTCTTCGCGAACCTCACTCCCGACTGTAAGCCCATCGCCACCAAGAGTCGCCGGTACAGTACCCAAGACTTGACTTTCATCAAGTCGGAGGTTCAGCGGCTACTAAAAGAGGGGGTCATCGAGGCCAGCAACAGCCCTTGGAGGGCCCAGGTATTAGTAGTCCGCTCCGGGGAAAAGCAACGCATGGTTGTGGATTATAGCCAGACAATAAACCGCTTCACACAACTCGATGCGTACCCACTTCCCCGAATAGCTGAAATGGTGACCCAAATTGCCCAGTATCGGGTATTCTCCACGGTTGACCTCAAATCGGCCTACCACCAACTCCCTATTTGCTCACAGGACCGCCCCTACATGGCTTTTGAAGCAGCCGGTCGGCTGTTTCACTTCCTCAGGGTACCCTTTGGTGTTAGAAATGGAGTCTCCGTTTTCCAGAGGGCGATGGATCAAATGGTGGACCAGTACGGCTTACGGGCGACCTTCCCGTACTTGGACAACGTCACCATCTGCGGCCATGACCAGCAGGACCACGACGCAAACCTGAGGAAGTTCCTCCAGACTGCCCGGGCCCTCAACCTCACCTACAACAAAGAGAAATGCGTGTTCCACACAACCCGGCTCGCCATCCTCGGCTACGTCGTGGAGAACAGGGTCCTAGGCCCGGACCCCGACCGCATGCGTCCCCTTAAGGAACTCCCCCTCCCCCGTAGCCTCAAGGCACTCAAACAGTGCTTGGGGCTTTTCTCCTATTACGCCCAGTGGGTCCCCAGATATGGGGACAAAGCCCGGCCACTCATTAAGACCACGGTTTTTCCTCTGACGGATGAGGCCCAGTCGGCTTTCAACCGTATCAAGGCCGGCATCATCAAGGCTGCCATGCAGCACGGTAGCATAGTGGTTAGCATCAATGCTTCACAGCTCCAGGGTCCCAGGTTCGGTTCCCGGCTGGGTCACTGTCTGTGCGGAGTCTGCACGTCCACCCCGTGTGTGCGTGGGTTTCCTCCGGGTGCTCCGGTTTCCTCCCACAGTCCAAAGATGTGTGGGTTAGGTGGATTGGCCATGCTAAATTGCCCGTAGTGTCCTAAAAAGTAAGGTTAAGGGGGAGTTGTTGGGTTACGGGTATAGGGTGGATATGTGAGTTTGAGTAGGGTGATCATTGCTCGGCACAACATCGAGGGCCGAAGGGCCTATTCTGTGCTGTACTGTTCTAAAAAAAAAAAAATAGAAAGCGATGCATCAGACGTCGCCCTGGCTGCTACCCTCAACCAAACGGGCAGACCAGTAGCGTTCTTCTCCCGAAGCCTCTGGGCCCTTTGAGCGACTAAGCGTGGACTTCAAAGGGCCTCTCCCGTCCAACAACCGCAACATCTATTTCCTCACCGTCATCGATGAATTCTCCCGCTTCCCTTTTGCTGTCCCCTGCCCCGATACTACCTCGGCCTCCGTGATCAAGGCACTGCGCAGCATCTTCGCTCTGTTTGGTTTCCCCGCTTATATCCACAGCGACCGGGGTACATCGTTCATGAGCGATGAGCTGCGTCGATACCTGCTCAGCAAGGGCATCGCCTCGAGCAGGACGACAAGCTATAACCCGCGGGGAAACGGGCAAGTGGAGAGGGAGAACGCAACAGTTTGGAAGGCTGTCCTCCTAGCCCTACGGTCAAGGAGTCTCCCTATCGCCCGCTGGCAGGAGGTCCTACCCGATGCCCTGCACTCCATTAGGTCGCTCCTCTGTACGGCCACGAACGAGACCCCTCACAATCGTTTGTTTGTCTTCCCCAGGAAGTCCACCTCTGGAGTCTCGCTTCCACCCTGGCTGACGACTCCGGGTCCAGTCCTACTCCGGAGGCATGTGAGGAGCCATAAAACGGATCCCATAGTCGAGAGGGTCCACCTGCTGCACGCAAACCCTCGTTATGCCTACGTCGAGCACCCCGAAGGCAGGCAGGATACTGTATCCCTGAGAGACCTGGCACCCGCTGGCTCTCCCACCGACTCCACCGATCCTCCCACCGACCCCCCCCCTTCTACCAACGCTCCCGGCCCTACACCGAACGCCGACTTCGACAGCGCCCCCTCCATAGCGCCCCCTGCCCCCCAGCCGACACCGGCCACCCTAATCACTCCTGATACCCCCCTCTCCAAGGCGGACAAAGCTTCAGTCAACCGTGCTCCCGGATAGACCACCATTGGAACCGACCGCATCCACGGCGCCACCACCGGAGCGGCGAAAGTCAGCACGGACTATCAGACCACCACAAAGACTGAACTTATAATTTAAAAACACTTCATCCCCGACGGACTATGTGTTTTTTTTAAACAGGGGGTGAATATGATGATCGGAATACCTTGCCCCTTTAAGAGGCTTGTGATGATCGGAATACATTGCCCCTTGAAGAGGCTTGGAACCCTGGGGGACTCCGCCTCTGGCTACGCCCCCTGGGAAACAGTACTTAAGATGAGACTCCATTTTGCGAGCACACTTCTCATGGAGGCTGCCATTGTTCACTGCTTATTAAAGCCTTTGATTACTGACCTAACTTTCGTGTCGTAATTGAGAGTGCCTCAGGAGGGTAAACCTCCTGCCGGCCAAATAGTGCCTCCAATGTCGCACCGCTTCGACTATGGCCTGGGCTTCCTTTTCCACAGAGGGGTGGCGGAGTTCGGAAGCCTGGGGAGTTCTGGAGAAGAAGGCCACGGGTCTGCCCGCTTGGTTCAGGGTGGCTGCCAGAGCAACTTCTGATGCGTCGCTCTCGACCTGGAAGGGAAGGGACTCGTCGATGGCGCACATCGTGGCCTTTGCGATGTCCGCTTTGATGCGGCTAAAGGCCTGGCAGGCCTCTGTCGACGGCGGGAAGGTCGTGGTTTGAATGAGGGGGCGGGCCCTGTCAGCGTAGTTGGGAACCCATTGGGCGTAGTATGCGAAGAAACCCAGGCAGCGTTTGAGGGATTTTGGGGTATTGGGGAGAGGGTGTTCCACCAGGGGGCGCATGCGTTCGGGGTCGGGGCCTATCACTCCTTTACGCACTACGTAGCCGAGGATGGCTAGACGGTCGGTGCTAAACATGTACTTATCCTTATTGTATGTGAGGTTAAGGAGTTTTGCGGTTTGGAGGAATTTCTGGAGGTTGGCGTCATGGTCCTGCTGGTCGTGGCCGCAGATGGTGACATTATCAAGATACGGGAAGGTAGCCCGTAATCCGTACTTGTCGACCATTCGGTCCATCTCCCGTTGGAAGACCGAGACCCCATTTGTGACACCAAACGGAACCCTAAGGAATTGGTAGAGGCGCCCATCAGCCTCGAACGCGGTGTACATGCGGTCACTCATGCGGATGGGGAGCTGGTGATAAGCGGACTTAAGGTCCACAGTGGAGAAGACCTTGTATTTCGCGATCTCGTTTACCATGGTGGAAATACGGGGGAGAGGATACGCGTCCAGTTGCGTAAACCGGTTGATGGTCTGGCTATAGTCGATGACCATCCGGTTTTTCTCCCCAGTCCGGACCACCAGCACTTGGGCTCGCCAGGGACTGTTGCTGGCCTCGATGACCCCTTCCTTCAGCAACCTCTGGACCTCGGACCTGATGAAGGACCGGTCCTGGGCGCTGTACCGTCTGCTCCGTGTCGTGACGAGTTTGCAATCGGGGGTGAGATTAGCAAACAAGGAGGGGGGTCCACTTTGAGGGACGAAGGCTGAAGACAGTGAGGGGGGGGTATAGGGCCGCCAAATTGGAAGGTCAAGCTCTGCAGGTTGCACTGGAAGTCCAGTCCTAGGAGTGCCGGTGCGCAAAGGTCAGGGAGGACAAGGAATTTATAATTTTTTAAAACCTTCCCCTGGATCGTGAGGTCCGCGATGCAGCACCCGGTGATGCGGACGGAGTGCGAACCTGAGGCTAACCCGATTTTGTGTGTTACCGGATGGACAGGGAGCACGCAGCGTCTTACCGTGTCAGGGTGTACGAAGCTTTCCGTGCTCCCGGAGTCCAGCAGGCAGCCCGTCTCGTGGCCGTTGAGGTGGATCAGCATTGTCGTTTTGGCGAGCGTGCGTGGATGTGACTGGTCGAGCTGAACGGCCGCGAGCCTTGGGGAAAATCCATGTCCGTCGTTGCCGTCCGAGTCGATGCTGGAGGAACCTTGCGTGCCAGTCCCAGAAGGCGGTGGCCAGGATCCGCACGTGGAGTCGGGATCCAAAGATGGCGGCGCCCAGGATCCGCACATGGAGTCGGGATCCGAAGATGGCGGCGCCCAGGACCCGCACGTGGGGTCGGCGCCCCAAGATGGCGGCGCCCAGGACCCGCACGTGGGGTCGGCGCCCCAAGATGGCAGCACCCAGGACCCGCACGTGGGGTCGGCGCCCCAAGATGGCAGCGCACAGGACCCGCACGTGGGGTCGGCGCCCCAAGATGGCGGCGCCCAGGAGGCCCTCGTGGTCGCTGGGGGCAGAGCTAGCGGTGCCAGCGAGCCGAGTGGAGCGGCTGCGAGCGGGGGAGGTGAGGTGCGCAGGCCAGGCGCAGGAGCCCGGGGGCGGGGGGAGAAGACTCGCGCGGCGGGCAGGTAGGGACCGGGAGGGCCCGGAGAGGCGAGCATGTCGGGTGCCGGGGCCCGGGGGCGGGGGGCGGGGGGGGAGAGGCATGTGCGGCGGGCAGGTAGGGACCGGGAGAGCCCGGAGAGGCGAGTGTGCCGGGGCCCAGGGGCGGGGGGGGAGAAGACTCACGCGGCGGGCAGGTAGGGACTGGGAGGGCCCGGAGAGGCGTGCATGTCGGGTGCCGGGGCCCGGGGGCGGGGGGGGGAGAGGCATGTGCGGCGGGCATATAGGGACCGGGAGGGCCTGGAGAGGCCCGCTGGTCGGCCGGCGGGGCCCGGGGGCGGGGGGGGAGAGGCTCGCGAGGCGGGCAGATCGGGGCTGGGAGGGCCTGGAGAGGCGCGCTGGTCGGCCGGCGGGGCGCGAGTCGGGAGGCCCGGAGGAGAGAGAGAGACGCGTAGGTCGGGCGCCGGGGCCCGGGGGCAGGGGGGAGAGTGCTGCGTGGCGTCCAGAAACTCCGCAGCCAGTGTTTTGGCCTGGCAGACCGTGGAGTAGTGGCCCTTCTTCCTGCAGCTCTTACAGAGGGCGGCACGGGCTGGGCAGCGCGGGCGAGGGTGTTTCGCGAACCCGCAAAAGTAGCAGCGGGGCCCCGTGGACTTGTCGGGGCGTCCCGTGGTACAGGCCTGAGGGAGGTCGGGAGCGGTGGGTGGCGGTTGTGAAGCATGCCAGGAGGCCTGGCTAGGGTCATAGAAGCGGGCGTTTTGATCCGCGACCTCCAGAGAGGAGAGAGTCAGTGTCTCAGTTAAGCTGAGGTCGTCTCTTTCCAGCATCCGCTGGCGGATAGTGGGGGACAGCATCCCAGCCACGTAAGCGTCTCTGATCAGTAGTTCCATGTGCTCCATAGCTGTGACTGCTACGCAGGAGCAACTCCTCCCCAGGGCATGGAGGGCCCGGTAATATTGGTTCAGTGACTCACTGGGGACCTGCTTTCTGGTGGCCAGCAGATGTCGGGCGAATACCCTGTTGACTGGTTTGATGAATTGTCCTTTTAGCTTTTGTATTGCGTCATCAAAATCCGTTTCATCTTTGATTATTGCGTAGGCATCGATACCCACGCTGGAGTGGAGGATGTGCAGCTTCTGTGCTATGGTGGGGGGCTGGTTGCAGATTCCAGGTATCCTTCGAGACATGTCAGCCAGAGTTGGAAAAGTTCTGCAGAGTTCGGAGTTTGCGAGCTGATGCGGAGGCATTCGGGCTTGATCCGGAACTCCATCTTCAAAGACTTAGTCTATTAAATTGATGCGCCATCAATTGTACGCGAGACGAGTGCTTTGCAAAAGTCAGGCTTTAATAGACTAGAACACAGCTCTGCGACCGTCCACAATGAAATGGACGATCGCCGGGCGTTTGTCCATTTATACCTCGTTAATGGAGGCGTGGTTAACTCAGCCTCTCGGCCAATCGGTCGAGAGGCACATGACCGACCAGGGCCAATGGTAAGCCGGTGTTCTGCCCCAATGGCAGACAGGTATGCAGATCATATCACCACACCACCACCACAATTCCTGGCACAGGCAAGACTGGAAAATTCCACCTGTTAACTTTGTTCCTATCTCCATAGGCACTGCCAGAATATTTCCAGGATTTCCTGTTTTTTATTACTTGAACTCCCTACTCTGTAATTACATTTGAATTGCAGTTTTAAGTCATACATTTTTTAAACCTAAGAAATCAAGAAGGCAATCTGATCCCTGTCAGTAATGACAAAAAGCCACCCAATAGTTTACCTATTTTCCGTTGGGAGATTATTCTTCTCAGAAAGCCAATAACACAGGAGGACTTGTAACCCAGAGACTTAAGGGGACCTGGGTTCAAATCCCACCAGGGCAGATTCAATAAAAAAAATCTAGAATTTAAAAAGTCTAACGATGACCATGAATTGTCATAAAAATTCAACTGGTTCACTAATGTCCTTTTGGGAAGGAAATCTGCCGTCCTTACCTCGTCTGGCCTCCATGTGACTCCAGATCCCAGATCCCAGTGCCCACATCTCATAAACTGAATAAAGGGGGGGGGGGGGGGGGGGGGGGGGGGGGGGGAATCATCAGCCTTGTAGTAATCAAAATCAATGGTTTCCCATTACCCTACTTCCATCACCTTTGATAAAATAAATTAGCTCACCTCTGGAATAAAATATATTAATTTTTTATTGCTTTTAATATTAGAAGACTGCTATAAAGCTGAGTTTGTTTGTCTTTTCATTATAATGGAATCTACTATATGCAGCTTTGTAAAGTAGAAAAATAAATTTTAATGGGTGGAGCTGCGGGCTAATGATAATTAACAGTGTTATTGCCAACACATTCTGCTCAGCTCACAGAGTATCATCAGAATGCACTGTTCTAAACTTCTCCTGTAAATGTATGATTAAAATCTTATGCTCATTGCTGCCACCAATGTGATTATTTTCTCTAAAGAAAGTCTTAACCTTCACCTAAACCATACTGACTTGAGCTAGGAATGTTTGTTGTTCATACTGTTGATCAAAATATATGTCTCCAATTTCATGACATTGAAATCCTTCACTGTGATTCACACATTTTTTTTAGATGGTGGACAGGAAAATGGATTATAGACAATTCAGAAAGCCATTTTCAAACTCACTATAAATCCTCTGCAACATATTCATTCACTTGTGTGTGTCCACTCAACCTCACTGTTGCAAACATTAATCACATACTATTGGACATAAGTATCAATCTGTGGATCCGCCATCAGCGAGCAAGAGAGAAATTAATTAATGCTGCTACTGCGAATGGGATCAAATAATAGGTCCAATGTCTGCTTTCAACACTGTCATGTACAAAAAGCAAGGTTTGTGTCTATCTTCAGAGTCAAAAGTACAAGTTGCATAAGGGAAATCTAGGTGTTAAAAAGAGTAAGGAAATGAAGGTAATTAATATCACAGAGAAAAAGTCCTGAAGAAACATAAGGGACTAATACTTGACAAATCCCCAGGACCTGATGGGCTACATGCTGGGGTTCTAAATGAACTGCAGAGATTGTGGATACTTTGGCTATGCTTTTCCAAAATTCCCTAGGTTGTGGAACAGTTTGAAAGTTAACAGATGTAACACCGCTATTCAAGAAAGCAAAGAAAGAGAAGAGGGAACAACAGGCCAGTTAGCCTGACATCAGCCATTGGGAAAGTGCTGGAATGTATTGGTAAGGAAGTCTTCATGATACACTTAGAAAATCATTGGATGATTAAAGTCAACATAGTTTTTCAAAAGGTAAAATGTTATTTGAGTTTTTTGGGGATGTAATTAGTAGGGTAGTGAAAAGGTTAAATGGGAAAATTAGTTAGCTACAAAGGGAAACTTAGCTGAAAGTCTGTAAGAGTCCTGTTCGAAGAGAAACAAGGACATGACAGCAGAAACCAGGCGGGTCATTGTGCATATTAGCAAAAACTAGGAGGGTCTTATGAAGTGATTTGTAAAGCAAATGAATGAGATTATCAGATGTTCTATCTAGATAATGGCAAAGACAAACAGACCAAGTAGCATGGTGGTTAGCACTGTTGCTTCACAGTGCCAGGGTCCCAGGTTCGATTCCCGGCTTGGGTCACTGTCTGTGCAGTCTGCACGTTCTCCCTATGTCTGTGTGGGTTTCCTGCGGGTGCTCCGGTTTCCTCCCACAAGTCCCGAAAGACATGCTGTTAAGTAATTTGGACATTCTGAATTCTCCCTGTGTGTACCCAAACAGGTGCCAGAATGTGGCGACTAAGAAATTTTCACAGTAACTTCATTGCAGTGTTAATGTAAGCCTACTTGTGACACAAATAAAGATTATTATTATTATTGATAAGAGATAACCAAGACTTCACAATCAGCAGAAACGAACAAACAGGAGACACCTGGTCAGCATATGACAAGTCTGTAACTGAGTAATAAGGGGTTGACATGACCAAAGGTGTATTTATGGAAATATATCTTTGGAAGTAGAACATTTCTGTCTTAGACTGCCTAAGACTGTGTTTGCTTGAATGAATGACCGATAACATGTTCCTGAGCCTTCGGGTTGTTTGTCATGTTGCACACAACAGTTTGGCATAGCCAGCAGCATACCCATGTCGTATCATTGGGGCGACGCTGCCAATGGGTGAGCCCAGTTATCTAGGTTCAGCAGTAAGCCAACCCGAATACGAACTGGCCAAGTGTGTAAACAACTGAAGGAGGACTCAGGACAGGAGGCGCCAAGGAGAGGAGGCAGAAAAGGGAAAGAGCATACATGAATGATGATCATTACCATCCTCAACTTATAGTAGTGTAGGTGAGTAAATGCTCAAACACAACAAAATAGAGGGAATGTCCACCAGCAGGTGACTGCAATGTTCATTGATACTGATTAAGTTAACTAGGGAAGTCTAGAGGACGAGGAAGCCTTGTAATTATCCACTGCACTGCTGTGTGAGGAACGGTTAGTCCCAAAGGCATCCATGATATAACTCTCCTAGAAGTAGGAAGCCTAATGTTGCCTATCGATCTGGGTGTGTCAGACTACTGAGGAAAGTATCATGGGGATAGATACTCTGACAAAACTAGGGGATTTAATTAGCCCCCTAAATGGTAAAATCATAATGTGGCGCATGCTCAAGAGGAATCGAACACCAATGCTCTTATGCAACATTGCTGAACTAAGCAATGTCGAACTGGACCCATGGAAACATCATGGGCATGGAGAACAATGTGCCAGCAAATCAGCAGGGTCTGGGCATGACACAAACATAATTGTGGAAGAGTTAACATGACACCAATAGTGAAGGCAGTACAGTCATCCAATATGTGGATGACCCAACTTCCTGATCACCTCTGAAATGGCCAGGGGACACATTGGGGCTTTATTATATCCGAATGTTGCTGGAATCAGCAGGCTTTAAAGTGAGTTTAAAGATGACCCAAATGGAGAAGCAGGAAGTTCAGTATCTGAGATATCTGATAACACAAGGTAAACAGGTGCTCCCCGTAGCAAGAAGGAGGCCATAGAAAGGATGCCAAGGCCTGTAGATGTGCAGGAGGGGGGGGGGGGGGGGATAGGTAGGTTATATACCTGTTTAATTACTGCAGGAACTTTAGTGGAAAATTTTGCAAGGATTGCAGCACCCGTACAAAAGGTGGGGGAAAGTCATCACAGAATTATATAGAATGGGGAGGGGTCTCGGAACAATCATATATTGCAATAAACCAAGCGCTCATCTGGGCACCTGCTTGGGATTAATTTGTATGGGAAAACTGTATGTCCACAATGAGGAAGGGGTTTGACAGTACAGTACTAATGTAGGAACACAGAGACCAGATGAGACCTGTAGGCCACTTATCCATGAGACAATCCTCTGTAGTAAGTGGTATGTCTTGATGCGTGGCAACTATTAATTGTGTGTCATTGGCAGTCAAGGCCTGCGAATCTTTGGGGTGACAGGTGAATTAATCCTGCATATGAGGTCCACCACAGTGGAGCTGCTTATTACAGAAAAGCAAAGAACAGTATCAGATCTTAAGCGGGCAGCATGGGAAACTATGTTGTTGGCAAAGGACAAATCAATTGTGATAATTCATGATATTAGGGTTCATCCAGCAGAGGACATGCTGCCAGGAGAGAAAGCACAAATCTTCAAGCCACAATATAGCTGTTTGTAATAGATAGACAAAGAGACTCCAGGAACGTTAAAGGAGAATGAGTTAGCAGGGGAGGACATGACCCGATTTGAAGATGGGTCTCACAGATACGTGGACGAAATTTTGTCTATTGGGTGGATAGTGGTTGGTGACCAGGGACAGGTCCTTAGTAAAGGAGAATTGACGGGTTACCTCTCCGCCCAGGTAGCAGAGCTGGTAGCATTAAAAGAGGCCTTGTGCATGGAAGGAAACGGGTTAACATTTATATCGACAGTAGATACGTCTTCAGGGTTGTGCGATTGCATGGTAGTCTTAAGCCGAAGGGATATATTACATCAGGCAGAGGCCACATACAGCATGAGGCAATAATCAAAGATTAATGGAGGTCACAAAACTGCCATTCAAGGTGACAGTAATAAAGGTCAAGGTAGATCAGAGGGTCTGCCGGTGTCTGCATGGGTCCCACACCGACAACCCAAAGATGTGCAGGGTAATGGATTGGCCACGCTAAAATTGTCCCTTAATTGGAAAAAAAATGAATTGGGTATTCCAAATTAAAAAGAAAGGCAGGCCGGAAAGGAAAGGCTCCATCCAATTAGGTAACCAGTGGGCAGATGAGGCAGTAAAAGAAGCGGCCACAACTGGCCTAGGGTATCAAGTGGTGGCGGCAGCAATTGAGTCGGAAGAGGTGAACACGGTGAACTTGCACAGGGACATTGAAGAGGAAGAAAAGAGCCAGTGGGAAAGGCAAGGTGTAGTCAAAGACACCAATGGAGTTGGCAGAGGGAGAGGGATGTAGTGCTGCCTGCTGCATTCAAGAACAACTTAGGAAAATATACCACAGGAACTCTCACCACTGGGGAGAAGCCATGATAGGCTGGAGAGGTAGATGCTGGTGCTGGCAAGGAATGGGAAGAGATGTAGCCACATATTTTCAGCAATGCCTGACATATGCTCAACACAACCCAGGGAGACAGATTAAAGTCTTTATGTCATAACCGCCCTGACTGAAAGGAACATGAGAGCAAATACAGATAAACTTTACAGGACCCCCTCTATCCTGTAGTGATCTCTGTATATGTAAATACATGATTGTTTCATGTACAGTCAGATGATCACCAGATGGCAACACTAACAGGAACTATACAAGGAGTTTCCTGCCCTTTTAGGTTAGTGTGTGTGTAATGCAGCTAGAGGATAGAAGTGACCATCTCAGAGTGTAGTGCATTATATTAATTGTTAATTTAATTTAATCTTAGTTAATTCTGTTACTAGTCAAAGTATTAAAGTAAAATAACTCAAGTATATTATTTTGTTACTCAACAAATAATTTCTCATCAACTGGAAGACTTCAACTATTTATCATCAAGTTAAATCAACTCGGCAAGACAAATTAGTAATATATATATTACATCTCTGTAATATAACACACCCAAATCGGGGAAAATGACTACTGCTCGGCCATTATTGACAAGGTGGATGGGAGCCCACCCCACAGGACCCCAATAGCGATGATAGAACATAGAACACTACAGCGCAGTACGGGCCCTTCGGCCCTCGATGTTGCGCCGACCCGCAAAACCATCTGAAGCCTATCTGACCTATACTATTCCATTTTCATCCATATGTCTATCCAGTGACCACTTAAATGCCCTTAAATTTGGCGAGTCTACTACTGTTGCAGGCAGGGCGTTCCACACCCCCTACTACTCTGAGTAAAGAAACTGCCTCTGACATCTGTCCTATATCTACCACCCCTCAATTTAAAGCTATGTCCCCTCGTGTTGGTCATCACCATCCGAGGAACGAGACTCTCACTGTCCACCCTATCTAACCCTCTGACTATCTTATATGTCTCTATTAAGTCACCTCTCAGCCTTCTCCTCTCTAACAAAAACAACCTCAAGTCCCTGAGCCTTTCCTCGTAAGACCTTCCCTCCATACCAGGCAACATCCTAGTAAATCTCCTCTGAGCCCTTTCCAAAGCTTCCACATCCTTCCTATAATGTGGTGACCAGAACTGCACGCAGTACTCCAGGAGCGGCCGCACCAGAGTTATGTACAGCTGCAGCATGACCTTGTGGCTCCAAAACTCAATCCCCCTACTGATAAAGGCTAGCACACCATATGCCTTCTTAACAGCCCTATTAACCTGGGTGGCAACTTTCAGGGATTTATATACCTGGATGCCGAGATCTCTCTGTTCATCTACACTACCAAGAATCTTGCCATTAGCCCAGTACTCTGCATTCCTGTTACTCCTTCCAAAGTGAACCACCTCACACTTTTCCGCATTAAACTCCATTTGCCACCTGTCAGCCCAGCTCTGCAGCTTATCTATGTCCCTCTGTATCCTATAACATCCTTCAGCACTATCAACAACTCCACCGACCTTCGTGCCATCTGCAAATTTACTAACCCATCCTTCTACACCCTCTTCCAGGTCATTTATAAAAATAACAAACAGCAGTGGCCCCAAAACAGATCCTTGCGGTACACCACTAGTAACTGAAATCCAGGATGAACATTTGCCATCAACCACCACCCTCTGTCTTCTTTCAGCTAGTCAATTACTGATCCAAACCGCTAAATCACCTTCAATCCCATACTTCCGTATTTTCTGCAATAGCCTACCGTGGGGAACCTTATCAAACGCCTTACTGAAATCCATATACACCACATCGACCACTTTACCCTCATCCACCTGTTTGGTCACCTTCTCAAAAAACTCAATAAGGTTTGTGAGGCATGACCTACCATTCACAAAACCGTGTTGACTACAGTAGTCCCCCATTATACCGCGCCCTGCAATACCGCGGTTCGCGATATACGGATGGGGTGCTTATGGACCCCAACTTTTTTCACTCTTTTTGAAACAACACCTTTTTAAGCCGGTGAACTTGTTTGCCATTCCGATTAGCCGCGGTGATTAGCCCGATTAGCTGCGATAAATAGCTGCGATGATTTGTAATTAAAGCGTATAAATACAAAATGCCTAAGCGCAAATCTTACACAGTAAAGGAAAAGATAAATTTGATAGACCATATTAGAAACGGCAAAACAAAGGCAAAATTATCCAGAGAGACTGGTATGCCAGAGTCAACCCTCCGTGGGTGGGAGAAAGATGAGGACAGTTTGTGAACTTATGTTGAGACAGTTTCTGAGAGTGAAGGGCTTGCCAGGAAAAAGGCAAGGACCGCTAGTGACATTAACTTGGAGAAGGCTGTGTTCGCCTGGTTTGTCCAGGAACAGTCTGGTGGCACCCCCCTATCTGGACCTATCATAAGGACTCAGGCTGAGAAGTTCCATCACCAGCTCCACCCAGAGGACAGGGATGGGCAGATCCAAGTGCTCTATCTCCCAAAGAACACCACCAGTAAGATCCAGCCATGTGATGCTGGCATCATTCAGACCTTCAAGTCTGTGTACAAAAAGGAACTGATCCTGGAAATGATAGACTCTCCTCTCACTGTCCCAGATTACCTGAAAGCCATCACTTTCACTATCGCTAATCAACTTGTTCTTTTCAAGATGATTATAAACCCTATCTCTTATAACCTTTTCCAACATTTTACCCACAACCGAAGTAAGGCTCACAGGTCTATAATTACCAGGGTTGTCTCTACTCCCCTTCTTGAACAAGGGGACAACATTTGCTATCCTCCAGTCTTCCGGCACTATTCCTGTCGACAAAGACGACATGAAGATCAAGGACAAAGGCTCTGCAATCTCCTCCCTGGCTTCCCAGAGAATCCTAGGATAAATCCCATCTGGCCCAGGGGACTTATCTATTTTTACATTTTCCAAAATTGCTAACACCTCCTCCTTGTGAACCTCAATTCCATCTAGTCTGGTCGACTGAACCTGAGTATTCTCCTCTACAACATTGTCTTTCTCCAGTGTAAACACTGATGAAAAATATCCATTTAACGCTTCCCCTATCTCCTCTGATTCCACACACAACTTTCCACTACTATCCTTGATTGGCCCTAATCTTACTCTTGCTGCCCCCACGAGGGGTGCGGGATCGGTTGCTCTCGGGGGTGTGGGTTGGAGGAGGGAGGATTTCGGACATATACCGGGTGATGCAGGAGGTTGACGAGGCCTCGGTGGAGGAACTGAAGAGCAAATGGGAAGAGGAGCTGGGTGAGGAGATTGAGGATGGGACGTGGGCGGATGCCCTGGAGTGAATTCCTCCTCTTCCTGTGCGAGGCTTAGCCTCATACAGTTCAAGGTGCTGCATAGGGCCCACATGACTGGGACGAGGATGAGTAGGTTTTTCGGGGGCGAGGACAGGTGTGCCCAGTGAACCACGCCCATAAGTTTTGGGCGTGCCCAGCGCTGGGGGAGTTTTGGAAGGGGGTAGTAAGGACGGTGTCGAGGGTGGTGGGATCCAGGGCCAAGCCAGGCTGGGGACTCGCAATTTTTGGGGTTGCAGTGGAGCCGGGAGTGCAGGAGGCGTAAGAGGCCGGTGTTCTGGCCTTTGCGTCCCTAGTAGCCCAGCGGAGGATTCTTCTTCAGTGGAACGTGGGTTTGTGGGATGTGGCGTGTGTTTTTTCTTTCCCTTTTGTTGTTGGGTGTTTTTTTTTGTTTTTATTTGTTTTGCTTGTCGTTGCCTTTGAAGTTGGGTGGGTATTGTTCTTGGGGTGTTACCACGGTTGCTTTGTTAATAGAGTTGAGTTGTTTATATTTTGTAAAATTTCAATAAAAATTATTTAAAAAAAAATAAAATAAAAACAGAACAGCAAATACTTACAGATAAAGAATCCCATTCAACCTCTTTTAATTCATCCAGAAATCAAAACTCCTACACTCTTCAATGACTCCATATTTCTGCTTCAAACTTTGTCCAGAGGTTCATTGCACGTGTAGGTCGCTTTCCTGAGGGCGGCACGGTGGTTGGCACTGTTGCCTCATAGTACCAGGACCCCAGGTTCAATTCCAATCTTGGGTGACTGTCCATGTGGAGTTTGCATTCTCTGTGTCTGCGTGGGTTTCCTCGCAGTGCTCTGGCTTTCTCCCACAGTCCAAAGATGTGTAGTTTAGGTGGATTGGCTATGCTAAATTGCCCCCGAGTGCCCAAAGGTTATGGATTCTGGGGATAGAGTGGGGTGTGGGCCTTGGTAGGGTGCTCTTTCGGAGGGTCGGTGCAGACTCAATGGGCTGAATGGTTTCCTTCTGCACTGTGATGTCTCCATAGTCCCAGATGATCATAGGCTGTTTTCCCCTATGAGGGAGAGCTGACTGGTGGTGATTTAACCTGAGGATCATAACACCTCAGGCAAGGGGCAAGATTGAGAAGGCGGGGCCTCATGAATAACCTCAACCGGTATGGGAATTCACAAACTACCTGTCCTGCCAATTGAGCTGAACCGGCCCCCTCCCCCCCCCTCCCCCTCCCCCTCCTCCCCTCCCCCTCCTCCCCCCCCTCCCTCCCCCCTCCCCCTCCCCCCCTCCCCCCCCCCTCCCCCCCCCTCCCCCTCCCCCCCTCCCCCCCCCTCCCCCTCCCCCCCCCTCCCCCCCCCCTCTCCCCCTCCCCCCCCCTCCCCCCCTCTCCCCTCCCCCCCCTCCCCCCCCCCCCTCTCCCCTCCCCCCCCTCCCCCCCCTCCCCCCCCCTCTCCCCTCCCCCTCCTCCCCCCCTCCTCCCCCCTCTCCCCCCCTCCCCCTCCCCCCCTCCTCCCCCCCTCCCCTCCCCCCCCTCCCCTCCCCCCCTCCTCCCCCCCCTCCCCTCCCCCTCCTCCCCCTCCTCCCCCTCCTCCCCTCCCCCCTTCCCCCCCTCCTCCCTCCCCCTCCTCCCCTCCCCCTCCTCCCCTCCCCCCTTCCCCCCCTCCTCCCCCTCCTCCCCTCCCCCTCCTCCCCCTCCCCCCCTCCTCCCCCCCTCCCCCTCCTCCTTCCCCCCCTCCTCCCCCCTCCCCTCCCCTCCCCCCCTCCCCTACCCCCCCTCTCCCCCCCTCCCCTCCCCCTCTCTCCCCCCATCTCCCCTCCCCCCCTCCTCCTCCCCCCTCCTCCCCTCCCCCCCTCCTCCCCTCCCCCCCCTCCTCCCCTCCCCCCCTCCTCCCCTCCCCCCCCCTCCCCCTCCTCCCTCCCCCCCCCCCTCCCCCCCCCCCTCCCCCTCCTCCTCTCCCCCCTCTCTCCCCCCCCCCTCCTCCCCCCCCTCCCCCCCCCTCTCTCCCCCCCCTCCCCCCCCCCTCTCTCCCCCCCCCTCTCTCCCCCCCCTCTCTCCCCCCCCCCTCTCTCCCCCCCCCTCTCTCCCCCCCCCTCCCCTCCTCCCCCCCTCCTCCCCCTCCCCCTCCCCCTCAGTACCTACTGCACTGTCTGATTCTATCAGCTGAAAAGCCCATATTTTCCCAATTTTCCCTCAGAACTTCTTGACCCCAACATTAGCGATCAGCTTTGTAGTTCTTCTTTGAACTCTCTTCATTTCTCAGCAAGCAGAACTGGACACAACAATCAAGATGTGCGAGTCGAGCAACAATACAGTTTAGTCATGTCTTCTTTGGACTTAATAGACTGCAGTTTTAGGTGAACATTTTACTGGAGGACTGGATAGCCACTCTGTAATGAATTGGACATTAAGTGTAAGTGCTGCAATTCTGGAGGTTTTAACCCTCTCCACCTACAACAGCCCACAATGATACTTGTAAGCACATATGATTTGAGAATAGTACCTATTCTATAATCCCTCCTCAGAGGGTCATGCCTAATATTACTCCACGTGCAGTAAACTTCGACAGAACATAGTTTTAAGCAATTCTCTTCAAAATGGTAGAGAAAACCAATGATTTACAAAGTACAGTTACCAACAACTTTATTTTCAAACAAACAGAATAACAAAGCTCAAAAGCAATATTAAAAGTACAATGCACAAGTAAGAGAAACATAATGAGAATGTCTTAATTCTTCTTATTTCGGTGAATTTTAATTAAGTCCATACATCTTTATCCATTACAAAATCTAAGGACGGGATTCTCCGATTTGAAGACTAAGTGCTGACGCGGCGTGGAGACAGTGGCATTTAACGCCCCCAAAAAACGGGGCATAAGCTGCACCGAACCTCCGTCTGGTGCGGGGCTAGCAGACATGCAGCGTAAAGCCCCTGGCTTTACCTGCAGATACGGCCGGAGAATTGTCAGATCCGTGGTCGCACATGCGCACGCCGTTTGAGAGGGCGGAGCATTGCAAAAACAGCGCCTCCCCCGATTTCGGAGCAAACGGGGATTTTCCGACTCCAATCACCGAATACTGTTTTGGCGTCGCTGACCGTAAAATCCCGCCATAAGTCTTTCACAACATGCTGCAAATTCTATCCATTCTCCAATCCAGCAGAAGTCATTCACAATCACTACGGGTCATTCATTTTTTATATCAAAAGCAATATTTCTGGAGAATAGCATCTTTTGCATTTCCAATAAAAAAAATATCCTTGTGAATAATAGATTTATAAAAGGTGAATATTCTGCATAAAATAAAATTAAACAGATACAGTTTCACCTGATTTTAACTTACAGGAGTTTGACAGAGAAATGGAAAGTTTGTATGCATGCATTGAAAGTTCAAGATTTTGCAATGGATCATGTCAGTTTTTTTAAATCAAAAGAAAAAAATCTATTTTTTACATTTTCATCTGTGAGATGTGGGCATCGCTGGCTAAGCCAGCACGTTTGCTCATCCCTAATTGCCCTTTGAAACATTTAACATGAAATTAGCTTTTGAAACTAAGAGAGTGGAATTTCACGAATAGTTCAGCAAATTCATATACAAAATATCAGTCATTCTCACCAGAATCATTTACACCAGCGAAGTTCCCAACTTGATTTCCCAAATCTGTGCACGGATGTAGTCATTCAGTAAGGACAGTATCTGCCTTGGCCATGAATTCCCCATTCTTGAACAATCTACTTCCACTCAATGTCATGGCTTTCATTTAAATATTGACTACATGATTCCACCAAGGAATCAAGAACTTGGGAGGAGGGAGAAAACTGGTGAGTGAAAACATCTTTAAAAGTGGTCTATGTAAGGCAGCATAGTGGTGCAGTGGTTAGCACTGCTCCCTCACGGTGCCGAGGGCCCGCGTTCGATCCCGGCTCTGGGTTACTGTCCGTGTGGAGTTTGCACATTCTCTCTGTGCCTGCATGGGTTTCACCCCCACCACCCAAAGATGTGCAGGGTAGATGGATTGGCCATGCTAAATTGCCCCTTAATTGGAAAAAACTGTGTACTCTAAATTTATTTTAAAAAAGTGATCTATGAAAGCTCATCACAACAACATTGAAATTAAAGACAGTTAAAACTTTCAATCACTAATAATTTTAAAAAGTCAGAAATTATTACTAAGCATTTACTCATATAAAATTATAAAACTTGAATAAGAAATAAAGCATGCATTTTTTAAAAATGCTAATCTTTGAATATCTGCTTGAAGTCCCAAGATAAATGGACATTTTAAAAAAAACTGGGACTAATTTAATTGAGGCTCAGTCATCAGATAAGACATGTATTGAGTAATGTAGTATGATCACCAATTGGAGCCTGTCAAAGACTGGTGTACACATCGCAGTTCTCTTGAACTGAACTCAAAAGTATAAATAAGTAACAAGGTTAAACCTTATTAACCAATCTAACTGGTTCTTCACCAATGTGCCCCATAACACTTATTGGGTGTGATTGGTGCACGTTGAGGATCTTTCTTAGCTACCTTTTGAAATGTAAGTATTTCACTAACGTGGTGTGGAATTCTCACCAAATTATTTTTTACCGGATGGTCTGAGACAATCTACTGCTGTCCACATCTCGCCTATAATCTCACATTGTCATATCTGTGAAAGTCTATGGTGGTCCTACATCACACTCTTCAGTCATGACTGGACCCACAGAAGATGATTAAATCACTTACAGCTTGACTTACGTAAACATTGAGGTGTCTTATCATTTTGCCAAATCTGGTCTCATCAATAATTCTGTATAGAGGACTGGAAAAGTATTATCTTTTCAGCATGGCTCAGTTGTATCACTTTCATCTTTAAGCCAAAGATTGTTGGTTCAAACTACACCACAGGACTTGACCACATAACCTTGACTGAGATTTCTGTGAGGTACTGATGGAGTGCTTCCTTGTTGGAGGTGTTGTCTCTGAACTGAGACAGTAAACCAGGGCTCCATCTGGCTGTTCAGATAGGCATAAAAAATGACAGAGGCCTCCCATTACTCTGGGCAATATGTATTCCTCAACCAAAAACAAAAAAGAAAGCAAGGCAAGGAACCAGCAACGTCACTCTTCATTTTTTTGTGATGATACATCATTTGTAATGATGCAGAAAACATAGTTTGCCAAAGTGCTTTTGAGTCAGAGAAGTCTCACTTTATATCAAAAATATATTAGAAGTTATTTGATGTCTGACTAACAGAATATAAGGGGAGACATTCCTGGAAATGCTCCTCGGATAAACTGGATCATTTGATGCAGTATCTAAAAAATTGAACAAGTTGGGGGACACACTTGCAAAGTAATCTGGATGACTTTCCTCCCAATCAGGTTGATGTTAGAATTCACAACAATCTGACTGCATGGATCTCATTTTCAGTGAAAAAATAGTTACATGTACCTGGCAGTACATTGAACATTGTTGGGATAAGAGGGTTGTCCTTTGATGAGGCTGAGAAAATTGGACCTACCTCAGGATTACAGAAGAATGAGCGGTGATCTCATTGAAACAAACACAATTCCAAAGGTGCTTGTCGGGGTAGACACAAACTCGTTTCAGCTGGCTTGGGCCACCTGCGCACAATCTCAGGATAAGGGGTCAATCATTAAGAACCGAGATGAAGAGAAATTTCTGAACTTAAAGGGTTGTGAATCTTTGGAATTGTCCAACTCGCAAGGTTGTGGATGCTCCATTGGGAGTTTATTAAAGGCGAGATAGCCAGCTTTTGTTCTCTTGAGGAATCAAGGGATGTGGGGCGTAGGCAGGAAAGTAAAGTTGAAGGCAGAAGATCAGCTTTGATCATACTGACTGTTATAGTAAGCTGAAGAGTCATATGGTCCAATCCTTTTCCTATTTTATCCATTCAATCTATTGTATAGAAAAACATTTTAATGTATTTGGCATTTTGGTTAAATGGCATTCTAAAAGAACTGCAATTCTTTAGATGTTTCACTCGAAGTGATCATAAAATATTCCAAGATAAAATAATGAACAGTAGTATTGGCATTTTATTTCATTTCTCTTTCTTTAAAATATTGGAATTTATTGCTTGATATTTATCTAAAAGCATGATTCTGACACAATCAGTGCCAGGTTTTCACACGGTCCTGTTGCTACTTTGAATCCAGGCTCCAGGGCGGTCTGAAGCCCAATTTTGTATTATTATTCATTAATGGGATGTAGGTGTAACTGGCCAGGCCAGCATTTATTGCCCATCTCTAATTGCCCTTGAGAAGGTGATGGTGAGCTGCCTTCTCGAACAGCTGCAGTCTGCGATGTGTAGGTACACCACAGTGCTGTTAGGGAGGGAATTCCAGGAATTTGACTCAGCAACAATGAAGGGATGGTGATATATTTCCAAGTTAGGGTTGTGTGTGGCTTGGAGGAGAACCTCTAGATGGTGGTGCTCCCGTGTATTTGCTGCCATTGACCTTCTAGATGGTAGTGGTCATGGGTTTGGAAGGTGTCACCTAAAGAGGCTTAGTGAGTTCTTGCAAAGCATCTCATCGATGGTACACACGGCTACTACTGTGAGTCTGTGGTGGGGGGGCTGGATTTGCAGATAGGGTCCCAGTCCAGCGGGCTGCTTTGTCATGTATGACGTTGAGCTTCTCAAGTGTCGTTGGAGCTGCATTAATCTAAGCAAATGGAAAATATGCCATTACAGTACTACCTTGTGCTTTGTAGATGGTGGACAGGCTTTGGGGAGTCAGGAGACGAGTTCCTCCCTGCAGGGTTCCTAACTTCTGACCACAGTATTTATATGGCTAGTTCAGTTCAGTTTCCGGTCAATAGTAACACCCCCAGGATGTTGATAGTGGGGGATTTCAGCGATGGTAATGCCACTGAATTTCAAGAGGCGATGGTTAGATTCTCTCTTGTTAGAGATAGTCATTATCTGGAGCTTGTGTAACGTGAATGCCACTTGCCACTTGTCAGTACATTTAAAACAAGGGTTTAAAAAATGACTTTTATCCAATTCAAAAGTTGGGTAGATATTTTAAGTTTCATACTAAGTGCTTTCATGCAGTTATTTGCTAGATTTAGAAAATGCAAAATCTGGCATTTCACTCATTTGGTGGTGCGTGACTAAATTGCCTCAATTTTAAATCCTGTAATAGTACAATACCTACTGGATGAAAGCAAACATTTCGCTCATGTTAAATCGTATTATTTCAGTGTCTATCTCGTCAGGTCTTGATTTATCAGAGGTTGAGTGATTTTTCTTCATGACCCAGCAACGTATGTCTTGTGTATCTCTTGTGTCTTTACTATGTTATTTTACTTGTAAAACAAGGAAGGCCACATTAAGACCACTGTACCACCAGTGATGGTATTACATTACCCTGTTCACTGTTTGGGAGACATAAAAATAATCAGATGTTTTGAGTCATCATATTAACAGTGTAAACACCAATCTATCCAGTCATGATATAATGCTGCTGGTATTTGATGCCAAGGCTCATATGATATATGTATGATACCTGGTGGTCCAGTCCAATCCTATTGCTATATGCCTAGTCCAGTGCTGGGACAGAATATACCCAATATGCCTGACATCTTTTGGTTTGCAGTTAATGTGGTTTTCTGCTTCATGGTACCCTGGTTCTGGAGCAGTATATTCTTGCTGTGTAATAGATGAGTGGACCATGGAGTACTGTGACGAAATGTAGATTCACTGCCAATAAGACAGGCCAGGAAGACTATGGAGAATGAATAATGGTGGCCAATTAGGCTACAAATATGTGGTCACAGTTTTCTCTGATTGAGCAAAAAAGAGAGTTATTTTGTGAACCAATCAGTCATGATGAAGAGACATCAGTTCCCTTGATTTGGAGCAAGTGTATTTTGTTGGATGAATCCAAATACAATTGCGCAGAAGTTGCTCAGCTGCCTTCAGTTGACTGGATTGAATCCGCTTTGAGAATAAAAAGGGAGGAGATAGGGGATGACCTCCCTCCACGTTGATCGTAGAGTTTATTCCATCACCATCAATGTGATTCCATGAAGAGATTTATGAATTCTTGATTTAAGCTTCGAAATGATTTCTCTTGGTGAACTTTTGGCGGAACATGGGAGTGTAGATTTTCATTTTCTGGTAACCTTCTTTGCACGAGGGAGTACATGGCTCAGTTGTTGGGTTTACTGGCACCGGGGAGAGTTGTGCTTTGGCACCTCTCAAACTGGAATTAGTGGCAAATTTTCTCTGTCATCACTTTCTGTTGGGGAGAAAGGGAGAAAAAGAAAAATGAAGTTATCTTTTCTTATTAACTGGGGCATTTTACAGTTCAGGGGTGTTTTCAAGCACATTCAATTTCTGGGACAACCAAGCTGTTGGAAAATTCTGCATCAGAGTGGATGCTATGAATGTCACAGCACAACCAACAACAGCTTGCATTTGTGTAGCGCTTTTAATGTACCAAAACATCCCAAGGCATTTAATAGATTTAGCAACAGCAATATGATTATACCACTACCACTCAAAAACTTAGATTAAAAGGAATTCACTGAAACCTCCAACAACCTCCATTTTGGGGTGACGCCCAGATGTTTGTGTTATTTGGGAGTCCTGATCCTGCAATATGTGGGAGACAGTCATCCGGTGTGATGGCTCGGAGCGTGATGCTGCCGGCAAACTGGCAGACCGGTTGGTGAAATAAATATGTACACCCGGCAGCTTCCTAATATGCCCCACCGTGGGGACCAAAAATTATGCCCAAGAGGGTTTTAAAGATTTGTTCATGTGGTAGACTAGTTACATTGTGGCTGTCCAACACAATCATATAAACTGCTGCAAAATATTCTTCTTCAGTTTGACAGGCTCACAGAAGAATTTAAAAGGTGCAATTTTTTTTAAAAATTACCGGTGTGATTAATAAGTCAACTGCAGCATAGGCTAAACCAGAGACTGAAGTGCATAGTCAACACAGGTAATGGATTTATTATTTAAATTGTCACGTTTCCCTTTTATGATATTGTTTTCTGCCATTTGGTGCTTTATCCACCACTGTTTGATGATTGTCCCCTTAAAGAGGGATTCATTGATTGAAGCCCCATGCCACTTACTTCTCATTATCCACAATCAATGTAACCTTTTATACATTAATTACTTGGTTTGGGATTTTGTGGCCACTTCTGATCTCATTAACAATCACTGGATGGTTCAGATTACGCCATTTAATAGATCATTGACACCGATGAGTAATTTCCAGGTATGGACATGAATTCCTTTATGTTTATGCTTTAGTATGATGTTCGCTTTTCATTTTCAATAAATGCCTTCCTGCTAAAGAATGCTTGTTTTTCCTCAGCAAGAAACAAATGAAAGTTTGGAATTGCCTGGTTTCAAAATGTACCTTTTCGCAAGCAATTATTACCTGTTTTAAAAATACCAGACCCATGTATTACTATTTAAAACTTTGAAAATATACTTTCAGAGATGACCATTCTCAAGCAGCATATTCAAATATATTGGGTGCAATTCTACACCTCGCGATGCCTCGAGCGGAACCGGTCTTGGGCGGGGAATCGAGTGCCCTGTCCAGAGCCTCAGCCATCAACTGCATGGTGTATCCCAAGCCTTGGACATCTTGACCCATGGCTGTGACTTTTTAACCCAAGGCTTCCACTGCAGACGCCACCCATTCAGTGTTGGCCTGGGTCCCACACACTGCCGGCACTGTCTCCTGAGCCTGAATGTTGTTGCACTCCTCCAGCTGCATCTGCAGGTGCTGCAAAGTTGCTGACACCGCCTCCTGTACATCGTGGCTCTGCATCTGCATCAGTGAGGGGATCATTCTTTCCAGAGGCGCAATACCAGTCTGAACTACAGTTAATTCCTGGGATCGGCCAGCCCTCTGACTGCTCGCTCCCTCCGGAGTTCCTAACCCCACCTGATGTGCTGCAGCATGTGTGACGTGCGCACCAGAAGGTGACCCAGGAGCCTCTTCACTAAAATGCCCCACCAAGGTGATAGTATCTGCGATGATGGAAGGTGCAGGTGAATGCAGTGCCGAGAAGTCAGCGTCAACCCCAGACTGGTTCTCTGGGGTGTGCTGGATTGTGGCTGGGGGCAAGGGGGCAAGGTACCCCAGAGGGGCCGGTTTGGTAATCCTGCAAGACAAAAGACATGACACATGGTGAGATCTTGGGCAGGAGTGGTCTGGGGGAGAGGGGTGACTCACTTGCTGTAGGGACATCATTTTGCATTAGGGGCTCACTTGAAATGAAATGAAAATCGCGTATTTTCACAAGTAGGCTTCAATGAAGTTACTGTGAAAAGACCCTAGTCGCCACATTACGACGCCTGTTCAGGGAGGCTGGTACGGGAATTGAACCCACGCTGCTGGCATTGTTCTGCATTACAAGCCAGCTGTTTAACCCACTGTGCTACAGAAGGACTTGGACAGGCTTGGAGAGTGGACAAAGAAGTGACAAATGGAATACAATGTGGAAAAGTGTGAGGTTATGTATTTTGGTAGGAAGAATGGGGGCATGGACTATTTTCTAAATGGGAAAAGGCTATGGAAATCAGAAGCACAAAGGGAATTAGGAGTCCTTGGTGCTCAACCAGTCCTTTGCAGACACAGAGAGAACGTGCAGACTTCGCAGACAGTGAACCAAGCCGAGAATTGAACCTGGGATCTTGGAGCTGTGAAGCAACAGTGCAAACCACTGTACTACCATGACAGGTTGGGGCCATCCTTGCCCAGTGCAGAAAGATGGACCGGAGCGCCCCATTGTGTTCGCATCCAGGACACTTGCCATCGCGGAGAAGAATTACACGCAAATCGAGAAGGGATGGTTTAACCGTCGTCTTTGGATTAAAAGAATTTCCCCAGTATGTCTACGGTTACGAGTTTACGGTTTTCACAAACCATAAGGCTTTATTAGACCAGTTGTGGAGAATTGGGCGATTCTCCCACACTCGGATCCAACGTTGGGCCCTGTTACTTGCCACGTATGAGCTTGAACACCATTCGGAAGCAAAGACTCCCCACTCGGATGCACGTATATCGTGAAACGTTGTGGTCCCAGCAGACACCGGAGGTACACCACTAGTCACCAGCTACCATCCCGAAAAAGACCCCTTTATCCCCACTCTCTGCCGTCTGCCAGTCAGACAATCCTCTATCCATGCCAGGATCTTGCATACAGCTGGGGGACTGGAGAAGCCAGCCCGAGATTAACTTCAGTACTGTTGTTAAAGATATTCCTTCTGTAATGTACCATTCCTTGTTGATGATAGTTTATGTGCAGAGTGGAAGGCAACCACTTTGATCATGCACTATTTAATTATTCATGTAGGGTTCCCCTGTGTACTGTTGTTAGTCCATTTGTTTTAAATTGGTGAACAAGAGTGTTAAAATAGTGCACCAGGGAATGGGTTGAACAATTTGTCCCATGGTGACAGTGCAGAGTGTCTAAATTCTGATGGGGTTATTGGAACCTTCTTTACACTGAATCCCAGCTAATTCAACAGTACAATTAGCTCGAATGCGCCATTCGATTTGCACAGCTGCCCCCACAACTATATTTTTATTCTTTGTGTGAAAACGTATCAGGCAAGATTTTTCAGATGGTGGGGCTCCCCACACAGCCACCTGAGGAGTCGGCGAGGACATTATCTTGTCAATCAAGGCAGTCCCACAGCTATTTAATGTTCCATAGTGGGTTAATTGGTTGGAGGCAAGACATTCTCCCCGCACTTTGTGCCAGGTTCCCCCAGACCAAGTAGATGCACGGTCTCACAGCAGGGAAAGAAGGGGAAGCCCAGGGTAAGGGTGAGTGGTAGTCATGATAACAGGCCTAGTGGGAAAGAGGGTGTGGGCGAGGGAGCAAGGTGGTGGAGTCCTAGGTGTGGGGGATGGGGGACGCCCGATGTCGAAATGGAGGCCCCTTGATGGAGGCTGCCCTCACACCTCCCTGCCAAATTGTGGACAGGAAGGCCAGTCAAAGGTATTTTACAGCCACCCAAACCCCCCACCTGCAAGGGACTGTAAGATTGGCCCCATAGATTTCTGTATGCCGATGCTAGAATGTGTTCCACAACAGGAAGTTACAAAATATACTGGTCAAATGGGTAGGACATGGGTGCAAGTTTCTGGAGATTGATTGTGCTGTTCTACCGTCGGAACATTCCTTGGGTTCACTTTACTTTATCCTTGGGTTGATTTACAGTTGCGGAAATCTGGTGAGTTTACTGTTGCCATGTTTGCACTGGCTTGTAATTGGTAAGCAACATTGCTGAACCAGCATCTGGATTTATATAAAGCCTCTGATTCACTTGAAGTATGTCTGTCTGAAGTTTTCCAGTCTTCCCTCCCTTTAAATTTTTTTTATATTTTGGCCTGTGATATGAGGATGTGCTCTTTAAAAAGATTTCCCTGCTGTATCGTTCCCCCACATTCAGATTTCCCCCATCGCTGATGTGACTTCAGGTCGGCAGGGGTTACAGCGGTTCTGGAGAAACAGGAACCAGGCAAAGAGAACCCGTCGTGGGCACACAGGTAATAATAGCCCCCAGAGGGCGAGGGACATGGCCAGGCAGTACCCTGGCACTGCCAAGGGCTGAGCAGGGGGGGGGGGGGTACACGGTGTGTGTGTAGGTCTGTGCGTAACTTACCTTGTTCTTTGTTTAACCTCAGAGAATTGATTGGATGGGGGAAAGTTGCAGCCAATCCTGATGTCTTATTTTGCTATGGTAGCTCATTGCTGTGGATTACGCTATCTTCTAACTGACAAATAGCCACCTGTGACTGCAACTGAGAATGGCATCCATGATTCACTATTGGCTAAAATACAAGGCAATACAATACATTGAAGCCAACAGAAACATGAGTTCACAGACAGAAACACAACCATGCATGTAAACAAACATTACCAGTGGCTCCAGTTCCCGTTCGTCAGTCAAGTTAAATTCTGTCACAAAGTAGTAAAAATGCTTGTAGCAGGTGTTGACATGGGCTTCAGCTCCCATGGTGGTAATCCGATCAAAATGATGGATGTAAACATGAACGAAGACTCGGAAAAGTCTAGTGAGAATCTTCTTACAGAGTTGCATAAAATTCTTAGGGAACGGGACACCTGTAGAAAAGAAGACAGCAAAGTTAAAAAAAAAGGTTTTGTTGGAAAAAAACCTTCATGGACAATTTATTTAATGACATCATATGAAGTTGATTGTGGAACAGCATACAGACAAATGTCAGTAAACATTGCTAAAAAAGGAGACCTTTCTTGTTGAAGCTTTTCATCTTGCACTCATCAAGATAATTTGCAAGAATGGAATCATAGAATTTATAGTGCAGAAAGAGGTCATTCAGCCCATCAAGTCTGCACCAACCCTCCAAAAGAACACCCTAACTAGGCCCAATACCCTGCCCTCTCCCAGGAAACCCACCTAATCTTTAGACACTAAAGGGCAATTTAGCATGGCCAATCCACCTAACCTGTACATCTTTGGACTGTGGGAGGAAACACAAGCATCCAGAGAAAGCCCACACAGACACGGGGAGAATGTGCAAACTCCACACAGTCACCAGAGATCAGAATTGAACCCAGGTCCCTTGCGCTGTGAGGCAGCAGTGCTAACCACTGTGCTACCGTGCTGCCAATGTCAAATTAAACAGATTTATACTTTATGAGAAGAGCATGTTGATTGGTTGGAAAGTAGACTCTGATTGGTAGAGACATTGCCATGGAGAATGCGCCTGTTGATGGTGACTGACAGCTAACTGCCAAGCATGCTTTGAAATTTAAACCAGGCAGCTTGACCTCGATTGGTCAAGGCATTGCCCTGAGAAATTAACCAGCAAATAGCTGTCATTTATTCTGTTTACCTGAAAAGGTGTCACTGTAATGTACATGTTCTGTACTACCAAACATAATTCAGTAAAGGTAGGAAGCTGAGGCACCATTCATATCAGTCAAATGTGCTACTTGCTGCTCACTAGTCTCCAACCACCAAAGTGACAAGATAGTTTGTTGTGATCACTAAAATACGAAGGGTGATTTCAGTTCATTTCCAAAGCTTACTGTTTATCTGGAGGGGGAATGGGCCAATTGCATTTGCTACATGTACACTGCAGGCAATGCTTATTATTTCAAATTATTTCTGGTGAGTAAGCTTTTGAAAGCTCATTGCCCTGGAGTTATCTGAAATAGTAGCTTACAAGGTAATTGAAAATCAGTTGCTTGAAGCAGCTGCATTGAAATACTGGAGCAGCAAACTCCAATGAAAGGACAGTCTGACTATCTTCTTTAACACACAATGGATATAGTTTGCTGCAAAGTTAACACAGGTTTTGTGTATGCCTCATGATGAAAAAGTCTTCAATCTTCCTGATATCGACAGCACTCTGTCCTCAAATTAAAGTAGAACATAACAAAAATTGATTGGCCTCACCAAATTACAATCAGAATATATACTAGAGACTACGGGGTAATTAGATGATACATTGTAGTCTTGGGTAGACAACAGTTCACAAAGGCAGCTCACCGCTACCTTCTCAAGGGAGGTTAATGATGGGGAAGACATTCTGGCTTTGCTAGCAATACCCACACCCCCTGAATAAATTACCAAAGAAAATAACAATGGAGCACTGGGCAATCACAAAATGTTCAATGCACCATTCTTCCCAGGACTGTAACACTTCTTCAGAAGTCAGAACAAATTCAAGTAACAGTAATATTTAAATTTAACGTGACACTCTATATTAGGCACACTTTGGCACATCAGCAGACCGTGAATATGAAGTGAATTAGAAATTTCCGCTAAATATGCTAATGTGATCATTTTGGCCCAATGGAATGCGGTTTCATTACTACACGGCCAATATCATTCTCTACCAACTTCAATAGGAGGGTACAATCAGGCTGGGTATAAACCAACATTGCACCCAATCTTCGGAAGAAAGGTTCCAAAGAAGAGTCCTCTTGGGACTCGAATTATTCCTCTCTCTCCACAGATACTGCCAGACTAGCTGAGTTTGTCCAGCACTATTTCTATTTCACATCTCCAACATCCGCAGTATTTTGCTTTTATCATTACCTTCCATCATCTTGTATAGCTTAATTTTTTGTTAAAAGGGGAGTAAATAAGGGGCTTAAGGGTAATCCTGGCAGGAGAGCCTGCCAGAGCATGATATGCTCCTCCTGTACTGTGGCAATCGTGGAAGCTTTAATTATAGCTGGTGACCACGTGTGCAGGAGGTGTCTCCAACAGCAGCTACTGGCTAACCGCATTTTGGTGCTGGAGCTGACGGCAAATTCACTGTGGAGCATCTGTGATGTTGTGCAAGTCACGGATAGCACGTGCAGTGAGGTGATCACACCGAGCTGAAGATTGAACAGGCAAAACGGACATGGGTGATCACCAGGAAGAGTTGAGGAAGACAGGTAGTGCAGGGGTCCACTGTGGCCACTCCCCTTTCTAACAGATATAACATTTTGGATACTGTTGGGGGAGATGGCTGTGTAGGGGCAAGCAGTGGCAGCCAACTTCATGGCACCATGGGTGGGTCTGATGCACAAGAGAGGAGAAAGAATGCCAAGGCCAGTGGTAGGTGATTCAATTGCGAGGGGAACAAACGGGCATTTCTGTGGCCACAAAAGATACTCCAGGATGGTATGTTGCCTCCCTGGTGCCAAGGACGTCACTGAACAAATGCAGAGCATACTGAAGTGGAAAGGCAAACAGACAGATATTGTGGTACACATTGGTACCAACGATATAGGCAGGAAAAGGGTTTAGGTCCTGAAAGCAGAATTTAGTAATCACTGAACTACTTCTGGTGCCATGTGCTAGTGAGTACAGAAATAGGAGGTTAGTCCGGATGAATGCATGACTGGAGAAATGGTGCAGGATGGAGGGCTTTAGATTTCTGGGACATTGGAACCATTTGTGGGGATAGTGGGACCTGAACAAGGTGGATGGTTTGCATCTGAACTGACATGGGACCAGTGTCCTTACAGGGAGGCTTCCTAGTGCTGGTGGAGAGGGTTTAAACTGAATTGGCCAGGGCCTGTGATCCTGAGAGAAGGTTCAGCAGGGATAGATGCACAACCAAAATTAGAAGAGACACCGAGTCAGGTAGGCATAAATGTCTCGACCTGCTAAGTCATAAGGGAAGATTGGATGGTATTTTTTTCAATGCAAGGCGCCGGACGGACAAGGCTGATGAATTGAAGGCACAAATTAAAACATGGGGGTATGAATCATCATAGAACTTAGTGCAGAAGGAGGCCATTTGGTTCATTGAGTCTGCACCAGCCCTTGGAAAGAGCACCCCACTTAAGTCCACAACTCCAGCCTAGCCTCGTAACCCAGTAACCCCACCTTACCTTTTTGGACACTAAGGGCAATTTAGCATGGCCAATGCACCTAACCTGCACATCTTTGGACTGTGGGAGGAAACCGGAGAACCCGGAGGAAACCCACGTAGACACGGGGAGAACGTGCAGACAGTGACCCAAGTCGGGAGTCGAACCGGACCCCGGAGCTGTGAAGCAACAAGCTAACCACTGTGCTATCGTGCCGCCCGTGTCATGCACTCGGGCAGCCTGGTAGCACAAGAGGATAGCACTGTGGCTTCACAGGGCCAGGGTCCCAGGTTCGATTCCCCGCTGGGTCACTGTGCGTGGGTTTCCTCCGGGTGCTCCGGTTTCCTCCCTCAGTCCAAAGACATGCAGGTTAGTGGATTGGCCATGATAAATTGCCCTTAGTGACCAAAAAAAGGTTAGGAGGGGTTAGTGGGTTACGGGGATAGGGTGGAAGTGCGGGCTTAAGTGGGTCGGTGCAGACTCGATGGGCCGAATGGCCTCCTTCTGCACTGTGTTCTATGTTCCATGGTTGGAGGTGCAGGGGCAGAATTGGCAGCTCACTATTCTCGGATGCACAGGAACCTTCAGGCAAGCTAGGGAAGAAGGAGGGGGGTGTCTCAGTTTTGATCAGGGAGTCAATTACAGCAATAAGGAGGGATGGCATCTTAGAAAACTCTTCAACTGAAGCCATATGGGTAGAACTTAAAAACCAAAAAGGAGCGATCACATTGCTGGGTGTACCATAGGCTCCCTTACAGTCCGAGAGAAATAAATGAGTGATTTGTCGGCAAATTGAGATGTGTAAAAGTAATAAGATAGTGGGAGATTTCAACTGCCCCAATATTAACTGGGGTATCCATAATGTGAAATGTTTAGAGGGAGCGGAATTCTTAAAATGCATCCAGGAGAACCTTTAATGTCAGTACGTAGAAACGTAGAAAATAGGTGCAGGAGTAGGCCATTCGACTCTTCAAGCCTGCATCACCATTCAATATAATCATGGCTGATCATGCAAATTCAGTCACTCATTCCCGCTTTCTCTCCATATCCCTTGATCCCTTTAGCCGAAAGGGCCACGTCCAGCTCCCTCTTGAATATATCCAATGAACTGGACCCAACAGCTTTCCGTGGTAGAGAATTCCACAAGTTTACAACTCAGAAGTAACTCTGCTTCATCTTTGTCCTGAATCGCTTACCCCTTATTCTTAGGTTGTAACCCCTATTTCTGGACGTCCCCAACATCGGGAATATTCTTCCCGCATCTAGCCTGTCAGGATTTTATGGGCGGAATTCTCCGCTCCCCACGTGGCGTGGGAGAATCGTGGGAGGGCCTCCCAACATTTTTTACACCCCCTGGCGCCCCCAGCGATTCCCCCCCCCCCAGCTCGGAAAAATCGCCGCTCGCCATTTTTCACGGCGAACGGCGATTCTCCGAGCCCAATAGGCCGAGCGGCCGGCCCTTTACGCCCGTTTCACCACGGCGGCAACCACACCTGGTCGCTGCATTCGTGAAACGGGCACCAGATGCCCATTTGGGGCAATTAGGGGCCCAATTGGCACGGGAGCACCACGACTATGCTCAGGAGGGGACAGACCCGCGATCGGTACCCACCGATCATCGGGCCAGCGTCCAAAACGGACGCACTCTTTCCCCTCCGCCGTCCGGCAAGATCAAGCCTTGCCGGGCGGTTGAGGAGAAAGACGGCCACCACGCATGCGCGGGTGCGTGCCGTCTGCGCGATGAAGTCATCCGCGCATGCGCGGGTTGGAACCGGCAACCTGCGCATGCGCGGATAACTTCACATTCTCGGCGTGACGAGGTCGCTGCCGAGAAAGACGGAGGCCCACTCCTAGCCCCACGGGTGGGGGTGAATTAGGTGCGGGGAGCGGGCTCCGAGGCCGTCGTGAACCTCGGCCGAGTTCACGACGGCCTTCATGAATTCGGCCCCCTGCGGAGAATTCCACCCCATATGTTTCTATAAAAGATCCCCTCTCATTCTTCTAAACCCAGTGAGTCCAATCCCAGTCGATCCAGTTTTTCTTCAAATGTCAGTCCTGTCATCATAGGAATTAGTCTGCTGAACCTTTGCTGGACACCCTCAATAGAAAGAATGTCCTTCCTCAAACTAGGAGACCAAAACTGCAACACAAGGTGTGGCCTCTACACTCCGGCGCATTTTCGTGTACACAAGGAGAATTGTGTTGCATGCCAACCTTTAGCAACTGTTCCACCATGACACCCAGGTCTCATTGCACTTCCCCTTTTCCTAAACTGCCACCATCCAGGTAATAACCTGCCTTCCTGTTTTTGCCATCGAAGTGGATAATCTCACATTTACCCACATTACATTGCATTTGCCAAGTATTTGCCCACTCAGGCAGTCTGTCCAAGTCACCCTCTTTGCATCCTCCTTCCAGTACACACTGCCACCCAGCTAGTGTCGTCTGCAAATCTGGAAATATTGCATGTAATTCTCCCAGTGTCTGCGTGGGTTTCCTCCAGGTGCTCTGGTTTCCTCCCACAAGGCCTGAAAGATATGCTGGTTAGGTGAATTGGACATTATGAATTCTCCTTGTGTACACAAATGTGCGGCGAAGTGTGGCGACTAGGGGATTTTCACAGTAACTTCATTGCAGTGTTAATATAAGCCTACTCATGACAATAAGATTATTATTAATTCCTTTGTTCAAATCATTAACATATATGGTGAACAGCTAGGGTCTCAGCATGGAACCCCGCAGCACCCCACTAGTCACTGCCTGACACTGTGAAAGGGACCCATTTATTCCCATTCTCTGCTTCCCGTCTGCCAACCAGTTCTCTATCCATGTCAATACATTACTCCCAATATCCTGAGCTTTAAATTTGCTCGCTAATCTCATGTGGGAACTTGTCAAGTCCAGATACATAACATTCACTGGTTCACCCTTGTCCACTCTCCTGGTCACATCCTCAAAAAATTCCAGAAGATTTGTCAAGCATGATATCCCTTTAGTGAATCCATGGACCAATCCTTCCCCACTTTCCAAATGCTCAGTAATTTTATCCTTAATACTAAACTCTAGCATTTTCCCCACCACTGATGTCAGACTCTAAATAATAACTCTAAATAATGGTCTATAATTCCCAGTTTTCCCTCTCCCTCCTTTTTTAAAAAGTGGGGTTACAAGAGCTACCCTGCAACCGATTGGAACTCTTCCAGAGTCTATAGAATGCTGGAAACAGACCACCAATGTGTCTACTATTTCTAGGGCCACTTCCTCAAGTACTCTGGGGTGCAGAGCATCGGACCCTGGGGACTTATCTGGTTTTAATCCCATCAAATTTCCCCAATGCAATTTCCTGATTGAGAAGGATTTCCTTCAGTTCCTCTTCATGCTAGACCCTCTGTCCTCTAGTATTTCTGATGTTATTGGTGTTCTCCTTAGTGAAGACAAATCCAAAGTAATTGATCAACTGGTCTGCCATCTTTGTTGCCCATTATGAATTCATCTGATTCTAACTTTATGGGACCTACTTTTGTCTTCACCAGTCCTTCTCTCGTCACATATCTATAGACGCTTTTGCAGTCAGTTTTTAAGTTTTCTGCAAGCTTACTCTCATATTCTATTTTCCCTTTACGAATTAATCCCTTTTGCCCTCCTCTGCTGAATTTTAAATTTCTCCCAGTCCTCAGGCTTGCCGCTTTTTCTGGCCAATTTATAGCCATCCTCTTTGGCTTCAACATGATCACTGATTTTGCAGAAGGGCCTACAAGAGAGGAGGCAGCCCTGGACTTAATTTTCAATACTGAAGCTGGGCAAGTTGTTGAAATGTCAGTGGGGGAGTACACCCTTCAAACCTGCTGTCCCACAGCATAAATTAAAAGTAGACAACAATCCATGACTTTTCCCAAAGAGGAGGTGAAGGCGTAGACATATATAACTTGTGCTACTTACTAGGAGTGGTAAAGTGAGAAAGGAAGACCCAACTGCAACTTCATGGGCACAGGTCCCATAGAATTACCGTGAGGCAATGGTGTATGCCAGTGTGAAGGCAGGTTCATATCTTGAATAAAGATACAGATTTAGCACATTTCTTATTGCTATGAAAAATAACTTGGTGTCCTTTTGAGGTTGTGATGAGCAAGTCCATTACCGTTTTCTACAACTGAAAATAGAATTCCTCAGCTTCCCTTTGCTCACAAACATGTGCAAACTATTCCACTAACTTTCTCAGGCTTGCCACTGACCCAGTCAATATTCCAAGCTCAAGAGCCATTTTCTGACAAGTCCGCCAGGATGCCAACCAGAGGGAGGCGGAGGTTGGCTCTGGTTTTTAAATCAATTAAAATTACATCAGTCATTCAGCCCAACTAGTCCATGCCAACGTTTTTATTTCACTTGAGCCTCCTCCCATGCTTCCTCGTTGTATCAGCATTTTCTCTTCCTCAGATGTTTATATAGCTCTCCCTTAGCTGCATCTATACTACAAACCTCAACTACCTCCTGTGGTAGTAAGTGGTACATTCTCATCACACTCCGAGGAAGGAAATATCTTCTGAATTCCCTCTATTTCTTGCAGATGACTATCCTTATGGTCACTACTTTTGTCCTTCTTCACAAGAGAAAACTCTCTGCATTGAATTTTGGCCTGTTCGGGCACACCAAGGGAGAATTCCCGCCGGAGATCTCTGCATCCCATCAAAATATTGGTTGTCGGTGTTTGCCCTCTGCTTGGCTAAGGTTTAAACAATGGTAAATAAATTGTGCGTTTTCTCATCATTTGCACTTAATTATGGAGTGGGTGTATTAGACATCAAATGTCACTTCTGATAGAAAATTATAGAAGTGGTAGGAGTGAGCATTCAGAAGATCCTAAAAGAAAAAAAAATGCCCTTGCATTCCTATGGAGCTAGGTCATTGCCTTTGCTCTGACTTGACTCTTTCAAATTGCTTTATTTGGAATAGAGTCACAGAGCAAGATTTTCTGACAGTGGAATTTCCCACAGTCGTCAGGGAATGCATCCCTACCAATCACGGCAGCCTTGCAGCACTGTATGGACATCTGTCCCTCACACAGTAGGAAGCCCCTGCCACAGAGGGCTGCTGGCCAATCTCAACCCTGGAGCGCTGGATACTGCTGGGACAATAAGCAGGCTCCCAGTCAAAGTGCCAGGGTACATTGGTAGGTGCAGGGTCTTGCAGGAGGTAGGGGGTGAGAGGCTCAGGAGGGGAGCAGAAATGGATGGTAGCCATGGTGGCAAGGCCACGTGGGGGAGGAGAGTCAGAACCTGATTACCTGCCGGGCATCCCCACTGTCCCCAAACTCTTCCGGTCATACTCAGCCTCATCCTTCTCTATAAAATCGTGGACATGTTGGGGTTAGGTGGGAAGGCGCTGGGAAGACCACTTGGAAATTTTACAGGCACTCACTCACACCCTTGCACCCACCCATACGCCTGCTGGCAGGGTCTGTGAAATTCTGCCCACAGAATGCGGCCATTCAGTCCATGCCTGCTCTCTCTACTGCAATCCAGTCAGTCTCCCACTCCTGATCTATCCCCATAGCCCTGTAGTTGTATTTCCCTCAAGTTCCCATTCAATTTCCTTTTGAAATTATTGATCATCTCCACTTCCAGAACCTTCAATGGCAGCACAATTCAGATAAGTATCATTCACTGCATAAAAATATTTGTCCTCACATCTGCCTGTAACTCACGTGACAAGTCTTAAATCTGTATCCACCATCCTTGTACCATCAGCTAATGAGAATAGTTTTTCTTTGCCTACTTTTAATCTATTTCCCTCCATTTAATCTATGTACCCTTGCCTTTGTACCACCAGCAAATGCTATCATTATCTTGTATATTCTTTTGTCGGTCATATCGAAAACTATCATAATCTTGTATAATTCTATCAAATCTCCTCTTAACCTCCTTTGGTCCAACGAGAACAACCCAGATTATCCAATGTAACGTTATAGCTAGATTCTCATTTTTAAACCATTGTGCGTATCGCCATCCTTTCCAGGAGCCTTACATCCTCCTTAAAAGTGTGGTGATCAAAACTGGAAGTAACACCCTAGTTGTGGACTTTATAAAGATTCAGCATAACTTCACTCCTTTTTTACTCAAGATCCAATAGGGTTTGCTAACCACTCTCTCATTACATCCAGTCACCTTCAAAGACCAAAGAGGGGCAGTATGGTAGCAGAGTGGATATCACAGTTGCTTCACAGCTCCAGGGTCCCAGGTTCGATTCCCAGCTCACTATCTGTGCGGACTCTGCACTTTCTCCCAGTGTTTGCTTGGATTTCCTCCGGTGCTCCGGTTTCCCCACAGTCCAAAGATGTGCAGGTTAGATGGATTGGCCATGCTTAATTGGCCCAAATAAGGTTAGATAGGGTTACTGGGTTACGGGGATAGGATGGAGGTGTGGGCTTAGGTAGGGTGATCGTTCCATGGGCCGGTGCAGACTCTTTCTGCACTGTAAATTCTATGTCTATGCACATGAATACACAGGTCCCTCTAACACAGAACATTTTTAGAAATGTAGCACAAGTTTGTATTGCGTCTCTACCCATTCTGTTAAAATTTATGGCCTCATTTCTCGGTATTAAATTCCATCTGTCACTTGCCTCCAGCCCGTCTATGTCCTATTGTAGTCGACTATTAAAATACTCCATTTGCCACACCTCCAAATTTGGTATCATTGGCGAATTTTGAAATTTTGCTCAATATTCCACTATCCAAATAATTTTCAAATCGTGACCCTGGGAGTAACCCAGAGATTGCTGCCAACTTCCTGCCCAACTCCTGAAAGTCTGGCCATGAGGTCTCAATACCTGCCCTCACCAATACCGACATGTACCTCACCTTCTGACTTGCTTCCTTCCTCTTGCAGAATATTCTGCACCGGTGTTGTCCTTCACTTTGACACCCAGAAGCAACATGTGAGACTGACGATGATTGTTACAGAAAAGTCTGTCCGTCTCCCAATTCAGGAATCTCATGGAATGATTGCATTTCTAAATTTGATTGAACAAGGGAGAACAATGGTGCCATGGTCCAGACCGCATTCCTTTAAGGTGTTGTCACACCCTGCAGTCTCCAAAGCTGGGTACCGATTTGAGAGTGGCAAGCACTTCAGCACTTGGACTCTTCCTACTCTTTTGCATGGCCGCCTATCTACTAATCAGAATTCTTTCTCCCTGCGGAATGGCTACTTCCTGGACCACAAAGTCCAGGAAACGTCCAGCCTACTGTTGTTCCGCATAGTGACCCCAGGGTACATGAATTGCAAGATGTCAGATGACCATCTATAATCTCAACAAAGGGAAAACAATCCCTATTCCCTCTTTCAGAATCTAGTTAGTACCCATCTTAAACTACTAATTTTAATCATTGCCTCCAGAGACACTTTGTGCAAATACTGTTATTTGCTTTTACATCTATTATCTTGTTTGCGCTGATGTGGAGACCACATTGTAACGTGCAGATGGGAACATTATGTAGAAAATAAATAGGTCAGGATATTTTCCACTTACTGAGCAAACGGTGATAATAGGATGAATCCTCCTTCATCATTACCGTCATGTGACGTTTAATTTTCACACATTATTAAATAAAGCACGCATTCTGTAAACAAGGTGATCCATTTCACAAGGTGCAATTATTGATTTCACTGATGGCTGAGAAAGGCTTGTGCATTATTGAGTTCTATGCTGAAGTAACAAGCAGGGTTGAGGGTGGTAGATATATATGGACTTTCAAAAAGCATTTCATAAATTGATAAATAACAGACTTATTTGGAAATTCAAAGCACGTGTTATTAAAAAGATAGTGGTATCTTGCTTACATAATTGGTTCAGGGATATAAAGGCAGAGAGTGCTGGTAAACAGATTTTCTGGACTGGAGAAATGGATGTAATGCTCAGTGGGCTAGACAGCTGGTTTGTGATGCAGAACAAGGCCAGCACCGCGGGTTCAATTCCCGCACCAACTTACCCGAACAGGCACCGGAATGTGGCGACTAGGGGCTTTTCACAGTAACTTGATACTCGTGACAATAAAAGGTTATTATTATTATTTTAGGGATTTTGCAAGGATGGATTTTTTTTATTATTCATTTACAGGATGTGGGTGTCACTGCATATATAGCCCATCTATTGTTGCCCTCAAGGTGGTGGTGGTGAGCTGCCTTCTTGGAACAGCTGCAGTCCCCAAGGTGTAAATACACCCACAGTGCTGTTAGGGAAGAAGTTCCAGGATTTTAACCCAGTGATAGTGAAGCAACAATGATTTAGCTCAAAGTCAGGCTGGTGAGTGACTTGGAGGGGAATCACCAGGTGGTCGTGTTCCCAGGTATCAGCTACCTATCAGTCCTTCTAGACGGTAGTAATCGTGGGTTTGGAAGGTGCTGCCTAAGGAACCTTGGTGAGTTCCTGCAGTGCATCTTGTAGATTGTACACACAGCTGCTACTCTGCGTCAGTGGTGGAGGGAATTAATGTTTGTGGAAGAGGTGACAAGTAAGCTGCTTTGTTTTGTTTGATGTCAACCTGGAGTGTTAAAGAACAAAGAAAAGTACAGCACAGGAACAGGCCCTTGGGCCCTCCAAGCCTGCGCCGACATGCTGCCCGTCTAAACTAAAATCTTCTACACTTCTGGGGTCCGTATCCGTCTATTCCCATCCTATTCATGTATTTGTCAAGATGCCCCTTAATCATCACTATCGTCCCTGCTTCCACCACTTCTAATTACCAAATGCAAATTTTCCTGAACAAGTACATTTATTTCAAGTCATGCATATAGCTATGAGAAGTTACATTTATATAGAGCAAATTTAGCCAGGATTTATCCTGAGGAGTAAATACCAGACAAGAAAATAGTTAGATCCACTGACCAAATCTAGCCAGGAGGTTGTGATGAAGAAAGGCTGATGGCACTCCACTCTGACAAATGACACACCGCACTATGGCAACCTCCAATTATTTCCTCAATAAATTTCACTCCAGGTTACAGGATGGAACATATGAGTTCAACATCTTTAAAAATCCACAAAATAAATTGAGCATTTGGATATCTGGTTAATAACAACTTTAACTTTACAAAATGAAGCTCAATACTTAAATGTAGTGGAGTTGAGTTGATATTATAGAGGGTGATCCATTACAAGGTCATTTTCCATGCAACTGCCATTCGCACAAGAATGTGCCATCTCCTGATCTGTAGGTGTTGGACGCTTAGTTAACTCATCAGAGGATGACTGTGATAATCACATTTTAGCGCCTTAACTGTCATGAGATGACGTCATGTCTCCTGTAGTGCACGTGTCAAGCAAACAGATTCACCAATTAGAAAATTACTGTATAACTTGTCATAGAATTTACAGTGCAGAAGGAGGCCATTTGGCCCATCGAGTCTGCACCGGCTCTTGGAAAGAGCACCCTACCCAAGGTCAACACCTCCACCCTATCCCCATAACCCAGTAACCCCACCCAACACTAAGGGCAATTTTGGACACCAAAGGCAATTTAGCATGGCCAATCCACCTAACCTGCACATCTTTGGACTGTGGGAGGAAACTCCCGGAGCACCCGGAGGAAACTCACGCAGACACTCTACAGTGGGAGAACAGCCAAGATAAGCATACATGTCAGGGGGCATTTTCACTAGAAAACTTCTCAATTTGTGTATTTAAAAATTATG
Organism: Scyliorhinus canicula; assembly: GCF_902713615.1. Taxonomy (NCBI): domain Eukaryota; kingdom Metazoa; phylum Chordata; class Chondrichthyes; order Carcharhiniformes; family Scyliorhinidae; genus Scyliorhinus; species Scyliorhinus canicula. The sequence continues at coordinate 35,422,653 of NC_052149.1, read as the reverse complement.
TCTTGTGATTAATTTCAAATGCTCGAACTTTTAATAGTTTAAAAAAAAACAAATCCACTCGAGATTTGGATTTCTACCGTATTATGAACAGACTTCTACACGGGGCCTCACGGTAGCATGGTGGTTAGCATCAATGCTTCACAGCTCCAGGGTCCCAGGTTCGATTCCCGGCTGGGTCACTGTCTGTGTGGAGTCTGCACGTCCTCCCCGTGTGCGCGTGGGTTTCCTCCGGGTGCTCCGGTTTCCTCCCACAGTCCAAAGATGTGCGGGTTAGGTGGATTGGCCATGCTAAATTGCCCGTAGTGTAAGGTTAATGGGGGGATTGTTGGGTTACGGGTATACCGGTTACGTGGGTTAAGTAGGGTGATCATTGCTCGGCACAACATCGAGGGCCGAAGGGCCTGTTCTGTGCTGTACTGTTCTATGTTCTATGTTAGACCATTCCCCACATCCAAATATTCCACTCGCCCTAGTTCACAATGGTGCTCTCTCAACTCTGGCCCCAGGTCACAGAAACACAGGGCAGCACAAGTGGATAGCACTGTGGCTTCACAGCGCCAGGGTCCCAGGTTTGATTCCCCGCTGGGTCACTGTCTGTGCGGAGTCTGCACGCTCTCCCAGTGTGTTTCCTCCGGGTGCTCCGGTTTCCTTCCACAGTCCAAAGATGTGTGGGTTAGGTGGATTGGCCATGCTAAATTGCCCTTGGTGACCAAAAAAGTTAGGAAGGGGTTATTGGGTGGAAGTGAGGGCTTGAGTTGGTCGGTGCTGACTATATGGGCTGAATGGCCTTCTTCTGCACTGTATGTACTATGTCTAATGTACCAGGAGGAACATTGCTCTGCCGATCCCACAGGGGTTGCATTCGACCTATTTCATGCCCATCCCTTGCAGATAGTCGCCCGAGCAATGGCTGCCTCAACAACAGCCCAAATACATTGATGAAGCCCCAGAATCAATTTCCTCCCATGCTCAGGCCTCTTTAGTTCTTGCATATGCTACTCACACAGTGCCAAATGTCAATGCTCTGAAGAGTTCTATGGATTAGAAATCGTAACTCTATTTCTCTGTTCACAGATGCTGTCAGACCAGAGTTTTATCCATCAATTTCTGTTTTTATATGGGGCTGGTTTAGCTCACTGGGCTAAATCGCTGGCTTTTAAAAGCAGTCCAAGCAGGCCAGCAGCACGGTTCGATTCCTGTACCAGCCTCCCCGGACAGGTGCCGGAATGTGGCGACTAGGGGCTTTTCACAGTAACTTCATTGAAGCCTACTCGTGACAATAAGCAATATTCATTTCATTTTTCATTTCATCTGGGATTGGAAATAAGCCCAGATGAATTTCTAGATTTGGAGCACCAATCTTACTGTGCTCTTCTCTAACAGTTGGGTATGCCTAGTTGAGGAAGTTGATCTCTGATATTTCACCCCAAATTAATTTTATTAACTTTATCATTCATGTTATTGAGGCAGCACGGACATTGGGGGAAACCTTTCACCTCTGTTTGCTAGATACTGGAGTACACTGATCCAGTTTCTATTTAAACAAGAGCTGAAAATATTATCTTGACGGCGAATGCCACTATAATGTGCATCAGTTCTCCATCCCTCAGGACAGTGTCTCACTCAGCATGACTGAATCATAATGGTGCTTAGTCATCCAGTGCTTTGTAAATTGGATACAGGAATTATACGACTTTACAAAGAGGTTCATGAAAGTTATTTTTAAAACATTGAAAATGAAAGATGATAAAAATTATATTTCTCGGTAGGTAACAAATGTGGCCATGTCATTAAATGCCTCGGTCAGATAGATCAAATTCAAAATCGGAAGAAGAGTAAGATTTTAGCCCTGAGAGGGGACTAAATCCAGGTTCAAATCAATGAATCATCAAAATACATATATAGGGGCTGGTTTAGCACAGCGGGCTAAACAACTGGCTTGTAATGCAGAACAAGGCCAGCAGTGTGGGTTCAATTCCCGTACCAGCCTCCCCGAACAGGCGCCCGAATGTGGCGTCTAGGGGCTTTTCACAGTAACTTCATTGAAGCCTACTTCTAACAATAAGCGATTATCTTATCTTAAAACATTATTTTCCTTTCATAAGTCACATTAGTGCTGCCTAGTCTGAGCCTATTGACACTGCAGGCGGAATTTTCTGATAAAGTGTCAGTTTTGGCGGAAAAAAACACGAGAGAATCACGCTGGCGTGAAAAAGCACCAAACCTTCAGCCACTTGGGGAACAAGAAATTTCACACCACGCTCATGGCAGTCTGCCCCGATTTGCTCGCCTGTAATTACTTCATCTCAGCAATCAGCGAGGGAGCTCTGTTAAACCCAGCACTCGTTCCAAGTCCATTCGGTGGATGGGGGGGGGGGGAATAGCCGCCAGGAAGACAGCTCCACATTTCTGACATTGACCAACCTTGCCTGGGAGGCTGTGGACGCGATTGTGCGTGCCAGCTCACTCCATCAGAGGACGGACAGATAGTGTCGAAAGAAAATGAATGACACTGTTCATGCAGCTAGGGCAAGTCTTCCCCCTCATGTCCAGCTGCACCCCTCAACTCACCCATCACACTGCCATGGTGATCTCACTCCCAGCCACCCAATGGGATCCCAGCACTCACTCGGCCATCGTCCCCCATGTGGCTCCTTCTGCCTCACATCCCCACTCCCACTCAGCCGGAATTCATCACCACCTGACCTGGCATGAGTCCTACCTACGTTCTTCCCATCTGTCTCATTGCAGGACAAATGCAATCACAACTGGCGTGAGCTGTCACAGCCAGCCGATTGGATGCCGGAGCTGAAGGCCTTCATCCCGTTCGAAGAGAGAGAGAGCTAACCGTTGAGGAGTAGGACTGCATCTGTTCAGAGGGCGAGGTGAGAATCCAAAGCACCCAGCCATGGCGCAAGCCTCACAGGAGTTAACCTTCTTCTATCAGTCTGTCTCAGTCATGGACCAATACCATCTTGCTTCTCCCATTGGTCAATCAGTCGACCAGCCCGGACCATCCTTGCACCTTCTGGAGATGACAGACACAAGCAGCTTTGAGGGAGACATCTCGGACGCCAGCATTAAAGAGCAGTCACACGCACCCTCCACTAGTACATAGCTCACATCTCGGTGGAAACATTTAGTAGGAGGGCTTTTGGTGAGTACCTCACAGCTGGTGATCCAGAGCAGGCAGAGGCAGGATGTCCCAGGGATCGGGCACTCGAGGGATGCTAGAGCTCAGGACTCTGGAGTCCTGGTCAGGTGATGTGACCCTGGATTTGGTCGTCCCACAACTGCTGGAGCTACAAAGGCAGAGTCGTGAATATCAGAAAGGGATGTCAGCACCCACACCCCTCCTTGGACTGCAAGGCTGGAGTCATCCCTTTGCATTCTGTCCGTGGAGATTGTAGTGTCACTCCAAAGCAACGAGGCCAACAGTCCGAGGGTGGCATCTGCAGGATGGCACAGGATGCAAGCACAATGACGGGGGATGTCCACTCCGTGGTCTAGGGCATGCACTTCATTTAGGAGGGCAAGAGCTGCATGATTCAGGCAGTGGTGGGAATCCATGAGGTGTCAGCACCAGAGGGCAGTAGGCTTTCTGGATCTCACTCCAGCTGTCCCTCCCTCCCACAGAGGAGCCCAGGGACCCCCAGGCACCCACAGGGAAGAGGATTGGTAGGTGTCCAGCCATCCACCCAGGAGACCCTGGGGGTGACTAGCCCATCTGAATCCCCTCTCACTCTGACCGACACACTTCCAGCCTGCACACCGGGGAGTGCAGCCCAAAAGCTAGCCAGGACTCTCATGGTCCTGGCCCTCCAGGGGACACACACCAAGGTCATCTCAGGCAACAGGGCACAGAAGTCAGCAGGCTGCCTCAACCTTAGCAGTGGTTCCTTGGGAGACACGTAGACGTAGTGCAACGGTGAGGAAGGTAAAGAATAGATAGTCACTTTGTGGGCATGGGTGAATTTAGACACAAGTAGAGGTAATCACTGGTGTCAGCACCATTAATTGTAATAAGCGTCACGTTGACAACCATAAAGTGCCTCCCCACTCTCTTCATAGCAGCACGCTCTGCCAACCCCCCAAGCAATGCTGGTGCATTCTCCATTTTCTCTGGCATTTCAATGGTTCTCCCTCCCCCCTCCCACTGTGACGATACAGTCATGCTGATGCTGTGCCCACACACCAGGGCAACACTAAGCAGTAGCATTCTTTCATCATGAGGAAACCCTGACATTGGAGAAGGCAGCAGCAGCCAAGATATATCATTCAGCATCTCATCACCCTTCGACCACCCTGCACAGTGGCAGGTTACTCTCAGCTTTCAGTCGGGAAAGAGTCAGCCAGTTGCAGAGGATAAGAGGAGCATTGGTCAGTTCTCACTGAAGTCATCCTGGTTCAGTCATATCGCTTTTACACCCTTTCCATGAAAGGAAAGATCAACACAATGACCTCCTGCTGGCAGGATGCAAATGAGATGGTCTCACAACCCATGGGGAGACATATCGGATGACTCTTCGTCTCAGTCCTCCCCAAAGCAGGAGACAATCTTAAGTGTCCCTCGCCCTGCGGCCCTTGGTCATTGCCCGCGGTCCTTCTTCACCTCCTCCAGGAGATTGCTCCTTGCCACCCTTTTAAACATCCTCCTCATCTGAGGATATGTGGTGCTCCTCCATTTCCTCCTGGTCCAGCTGCTCTCCCCACTGCAGTGCCAGGTTGTGCAGAGCGCAGCAGACAACTATGATGTGTGACACTCTCTGGTGGTTTTACTGGAGGGTTCTCCCTTACCGGTCCAACCAATAATGATCTTTATTAGGGTCACATGAACATTGTAATGAAGTCCAGACAGTGGAACCGCATCTTTCGCAGGCTTATTGCATGCTCAACATGTATAGATGCACGAGCCTGGTTATATTGGGACTCAGCTCGAGTTTGGGGCCTCTGCAAATGGTATCAACACTTTCTTAGTGGGTACCCTTTGTCTCCAAGGAGCCATCCCCCCAACCGCTGGTCCCCCTAGAAAATGGCTGGGATCTGGGAGCTATTGTGGACGCTCCCTGGGAAACAGGCACACACCTGCAATAAGTCCTCTTCTCTTGAACACAGGTCTCAATGTTGTCTCGACTAATCACACTGCTTTCTTTTTCTTTAAATACCAAAGTCTTAACTTGTCAGAGAAGAAAACAAACAGTTTCAAGGGCAGCAAACAGTGGCAGGGAAATAATTAGGTACCACAAAGAAGTGGATTATGCTGGTGGTTGGACGGCAAGGTGCTTTTCAACAGATTCTGAAGAGGACTAGTTCATAAAAATAAAGGAAAAATGTGTTTATAGTGGGTGAAAGCTTTTCTTGCCTTCCAAAGTGTAATCTCTTGGTTGATGATCCCTCAGTGGCCAATTAAGCCTCAAGACAACACACTCATACGAGACAGAATCCCCAAAGTAAAGTAAATGCAAAATACTTCAGATGCTGAAAGTCTGAAATAAAAACAGAAAATATTGGAAAAACCCATCAGGTCTGGCAGCATCTGTTGAGTTAATGTGTCAAGTCCGTATGACTATTCTTCAAAGTTAAAGACAGCGAGGAATGTGATGGATCACATGCTGTATAGTTGGGAGTGGAGCAGAGGAGAAGATGGGAGCTAGGAGAGATTGCAACAAAGATATGTAGGTCATGGGATAGAAGAAATGTTAATGGCCAATAGAATATTCTAGTAGCGGCATAAAGGTGAGATATCAGAATGGTTAACGGGAGAACAAAGATCAGTGCTGAGTGAAAGCAAAACTAAAGAACAAGTGACAGATGGCCCAGTGGGGGAGGGGAGAGTCAATGTTAACACTTTGCTCCTGAAACAGCACCATTTGGAAGACAGAACAAAAGCCATTCAGGCCATCTAGCTGCCCCTTCCATGAAACATGTTCAATTTTGTACCATTATGGAATCCACCTAATTTATTTAAATTGCCTGAGGGAAGCAGTTGTGTTCAAGTATTAGATTTAATTTGATTCCACTTTTGAAAACAGAAAGATGAATTGCTTACAAAATTACAGATGTCATTTTCTGCCACACAAACAGCTTGTCTGAAATCTCAGTGACAAAATAATTAATGTGCGGTTTGCATAACTTTATAAACCTATGTCACAGTGGAAATCCTCAGCGTCTTGTGTAATATCAGAATTTGGCACTTGATATTGTTCCAGCCAAACCGAATGACTGGAATTCCATCACTTTAAAAATATCATTCCAGAAAGGATGTGAAAAACAAACTAGATTCAATCCCAGGGCAAGTTCACAGAGGTGGCGTTCTGCTGAAAACAATTGTGTTTGTAAGGAAGGTTCACCTAGCATGGAAACAAGGAAAGAATGAAGAACTTCTGCTAGGTGATACAATGCTATACAGGAGATTAATAGGATGACTGATTGCATTCTCATTGGGACATCACTTTTGGTTGATAATCTTAGAAGAGCTGAGCAAAGGACAAGCATTTTGTTTTAAGAAAGGGAATGCATAATGCAAGACCAGTTGAAGTAATAATCACTTCAAAACTTCTCACACACCTATTTGTATGAGTTCATAGATTTTTTTTGTTTCTTTTCCTTAAATATTTTTTTATTCTCCTCCTTTTTCAGTTTCTCCCAAATTTACACCCACCAACAATAAATAATAATCAGTAACAAATATGTCAATCCCCATATCAATAACACGATCCCATCCTCCCACCAAACATTAGCCTGCATGTTCACACAAACAAATGACAAAAAGGAATTAGGGATCACCCATAGTCGCCATTAACATACACCACCCCCCCCTCCCCCCAACCCTCCCACCAACACGCCCCAACTAATGTTCAATGTTATCCAGTTCTTGAAAGTGCATAATGAATAATGCCCAAAAACTATAGAACCCCTCCATCCTTCCCCTCAGTTCAAACTTAACCTTCAAGAGTCAAGAATTCCAACAGGTCCCCCCACCACGCCAGTGCACAGGGTGGAGAGGTTGCTCTCCAACCTATCAGGATCCACCTTCGGGCAATGAATGACGCGAAGGCTTCAACATCTGCCTCTGCACCCGTTTCCAACCCTAGCTGGTCCGACACCCCGAATATGGCCTCCCGAGGGACCGGGTCCAGTTTCACTTGCACCACTTTAAAAATTACCCTAAAAAAACTCCTTCCAGTAATCCTCTAGCTTTAGACAGGACCAAAACATATGATCGGCTCATCCTTGCCCTCGTGAGGTGTTCTCTGTATATCACCTTCAGCTGTATCAGCCCCAACCTCACGCACAAGGTGGAGGCATTCACTCTCCGGAGCACCTCACACCAGAATCCCTCCTCCATATCCTCTCCCAACTCTTCCTCCCACTTTGCTTTGATCCCTTCCATTGGTGACTTCTCCTCTTCCAAAATAGCTCCGTAAACCGCTGACACTACCCCCTTCTCCAGTCTCCCTGTCATCAGCACCTCCTCCAGCAATGTGGAGGCCGGCTCCTCCGGGAAGCTCTGTATCTCCTTTCTGGCAAAATCTCGAACATGCATGTATCTAAACATTTTCCCCTTCTCCAGTCCATACTTGGCTTCCAGCTCCTTCCATCCTGCAAACCGACCCCTAAGAAACAAATCTTTTGGTGTCTTAATCCCCTTCTCCTGCCATTTCCATCCCATCTTCCTGGCTCAAATCTGTGGTTCTTCCAAATCGACATTTCCTTTGACCCTGCCCCCAACCCAAACTGTTGGCGAAACGGCCTCCAAATTCTATTATTACCGGACTGGAGTTCATAGTTGTAATGACCAGAGGCCAGGACGCCAGCCTGCTTACTGGACCAATCAATCCTGACAAAATGCATGGCAAAAGACCTGCCAAGCAAGCACAGTATAATTTTGGATGCTGTATTCCAAGTACTCAAGACATTTTTGTTTGCCTATTTACTGAATGGAAATCCTCACTGACTCCATTTCAACAATGTCGGTGATTTTACTTTCTCTGTTTACTACAATGATTCAATTAACAACTCGACCCTTAGGAGGAGAGGAATTCTGGCCATTTAACAGATTTGTTCACAGACATGTTACAAATATTGAGATTCCGAAATTCGTCTTCTGGGATTTATAGGCGGAATTTCCAAAGATGTGTGGGTTAGGTGGATTGGCCATGCTAAATTGCCCGTAGTGCAAGGTTAATGGGGGGATTGTTGGGTTACGGGTATAGGGTGGATACGTGGGTTTGAGTAGGGTGATCATTGCTCGGCACAACATCGAGGGCCGAAGGGCCTGTTCTGTGCTGTACTTTTCTATGTTCTAATTTCCCCAGTTCTGGACATGCGCTTGAGGGAGTGGAAGTGGCTGTGAAACCCATTTCCATCCAACATGCCTGAAAAAAAATTGACAAACGCTGGTTGGCTGAGACTGTGCAACAAGGTTTGGGAGCGGGAGGGTAGGAGGATGTTGGACACCACGTCCAGTGGTATCCCCTAGGACACTGATAAATTCAATTAAACGTCCAGTGGAAAAACAGATAGGTCCCACAACGTGGTCTGATCTTGCCTTGGCTTCAGGATACAGAGGATATTTCCTGATTTGGGGGCCATTATGTGGAGTGATCTGTAGCCCTTTCGGGATCTTGTCTGCTTTCTTGCATCTTTGCAGGAACTTAATGTCCGTGTCTATGTGGTGCTCACCCCAGTCCAACGCTGGCATCTCCACATCATGGCTACCATCGACAGCGCAAACTGCCGGCTCAAAGTGGAGAGGATCTCCAGGGAGATTGCGCATATCATCCGTGGGGATGTGATTCAGGGCATTCACCACCAAGGTGAGTGCAGGCGAGACAAGGGCATCCGAAAAAGGAACCTTACAAACTTCTACAGTGACAGACCCTGGATGGTATTTAATGCTCTCAGTCTGTGGCAAGTTTGGTGGTGGGAGACAATTAATCAGGTGAAGAATATTAGTTGGGGACCCCGTCCATTCCTGTCACCAACCCCCATTAAGTCAGTGTCAGGAAGGCCTGTGGACAGCAATCCCACCCTGCCATCAATTAGTGGGTCCCTTGTTGAAACTCAGTGGCTGATCGAGGGTCCTGGCAGGGGAAATGAGGAGTGTTTGTGTCCACAGAGCCAATCATCCCCTGTCTTTCTGCTGACCCTCCCCCCAAGTTTCTCTCAATCTACCAGATTAAATCCTTTTTTTAGGGAGCCTTAAAAAAACAATTACGATTTATAATTTTTTTTGTTGATTGTGATTTGTTGGATGATGTAAGGATTTTTGATTGATATCATTGAGACACATTCTGGACATAGGATTGGTGTTGGTGACAGGATGTGTGTGGATCTGTCTACACAGTTACACCATGATATATAAAATGTGAAATTCTAACAGGTCTGGACAGACCAGATGCAGGGAGGATGTTTTCCCTGGTTTGGGAATCCTGAACTAGGGGACACAGTCTCAGGATATGGGGTTGACCATTTAGGACTGAGATGAGGAAAGATTTCTTCACTCAAGAGGGTGGTGAACCAGAGAAGGCTGTGGAGGCCAAGCCACTGAATGTATTCAAGAAAGGGATTGATAATTTTCTAGATTTTTAAGGGCATCAAGGGATACGGAGAGAAAGCAGTATGATGGCATTGTACAATTGGTGCAAACTTTAAGTGTCCTTTTCAAAGATTCTGGAAAATTATTAGATTCCACAGTCATTTTAAAGAAATTACAGACTTTCCGGATTGCTTTCAGGTCAAATGTCATTACACGTAGCTTGCCAGCATCAGGTCTGCAAAACCATTGGTCGGACTGGAGAGTTATGCACACAATTCCATTGAGAATACAGTGCCATGACATGCAACTGGAAAATGATAGGCTAACCAAGAGACGAAGTAGAGGTGGATGGTGGTTTTGTATTATTTCCTCTGGTCACTCTTTGATGTTGCTCGATTTAGAGATCAAGAGTTAAATATAGAACAAGCAAGGATAAGTCAAGTAACAGGCGTATTTGTCCAAGAAGAACTCTCCAATTTACTTAAATTCCCAAATGAACAATGGTAAGCTCCCACGTTACACATAGCAAGTGAAATTCTAAAATTGCAATTCAAACTGCAAACCATGTTATTCACTCAGAATGTATTCCGCAGATGATTTTGAGGATGGCCCTTGGTTGAGTGGAGTACCTGTGGCAGTCAGGTTTTAGCTTCAGCAGCAGTTTCTCAGCAAGCTACAGTTGCCAAAGCAGTGCCCATTGCAGAGAGAAAATCGTTCAGCTGATGCGCATAGATGGTTGCCAGATATAGGCCTAATGGAAGGACACAGATGCCGAGGAATGAGAAAACTTCAGCAGTGGACTGGAATATTGGGAGGGAGCTAGAACATTCCTACTTTCCCTGACCCCTCAAAACCATTGTTTTTAAAATCCACCTGTGGGAAGAGGCCTCCAGTGTCCCTTTTCGATGTTTGGCGAAGGAAGGGTTTATAAGCCCTTTTGGGGCAGCACAGTAGCATGGTGGTTAGCATCAATGCTTCACAGCTCCAGGGTCCCAGGTTCGATTCCCGGCTGGGTCACTGTCTGTGTGGAGTCTGCACGTCCTCCCCGTGTGTGCGTGGGTTTTCTACGGGTGCTCCGGTTTCCTCCCACAGTCCAAAGATGTGCGGGTTAGGTGGATTGGCCAGGCTAAATTGCCCTTAGTGTCCTAAAAAATAAGGTTAATGGGGGTTGTTGGGTTACTGGTATAGGGTGGATACGTGGGCTTGAGTAGGGTGATCATTGCTCGGCACAACATCGAGGGTCGAAGGGCCTGTTCTGTGCTGTATTGTTCTAAAAAAGCATGCTCTGCTCACTTCTCCTTGGATGCTGTGATCAGGGTCCTACAACAGTGATGGGACCTTTCACATTTCAAATAGCCTGCTTAGAGTCTCCCTGATATTTAGGCAATACACAAAATTCATATTTCAAAGCGTCCCAATGAGTTCTGTGAAGTTAAAGTAACCTATTTTAAAATTTTGAAGTACATTCCACAAATTAATAAAAGCAACGAAGCTTAGGAATTCATTGGCATCTAAAATGCCCAAGCTGTGAAGTGACCCCTGTCCCTTGGCAGAAGTTGCTGCCAGCTATGTAGTCATGCAGAACTGATCAGCAGTATTCAGAAGTGCAACTTAAATATTTAAGGGTACTTAATGGGTGCCCAATAACAGCTTGATGACACTCCTGCTCCTCCAGGCCCCACAAAAGAGTAAAATACAAAAAAAAAACTTGCCTATTGGGAGAGGCTGCCTTCTGTTGTGGTCTTTCACTTTTCCACTAAACAAGGAGTCTCAGGTGCAGAATGATTGTTTATTGACCATCATGTTGGGAGAGCCCAGCTTCAGAGATAGACCTCCGGAGCTGACTCTGCCAGCGTACAGCATCAGGTGATATTTATACCAAATATGGTTACATAGGTTACACAAGTAAAGATATTGTTTACATTAGATCATGACCATTTTAAATTTTACATGAAACAAGTCATGTGTACCCAGGCAGAGTGAGTGTTATCTACCCTTCAGCTTTCCATGGATCCCTCCCTAACCACCCTACTTGGTGCCAGGCCTAATGGACGTGTCTGGTACTTAGGTTGAATTAGAAAAACATGTTTGTTAACTTTGTGGTATGTTTCCTGTATTTCTCCCTATAATCGGGACCCAACATTAAAACAGGTGTAGAAACCCCATTTACATCTGTCCTTCTGGGCAACACGGTAGCATTGTGGTTAGCATAAATGCTTCACAGCTCCAGGGTCCCAGGTTCCATTCCCGGCTGGGTCACTGCCTGTGCGGAGTCTGCACGTCCTCCCCGTGTGTGCGTGGGTTTGCACACTCCGGTGCTCCGGTTTCCTCCCACAGTCCAAAGATGTGCGGGTTAGGTGGATTGGCCATGCTAAATTGCCCATAGTGTCCTAAAAAGTAAGGTTAAGGGGGGGGTTGTTGGGTTACGGGTATAGGGTGGATACGTGGGTTTGAGTAGGGTGATCATGGCTCGGCACAACATTGAGGGCCGAAGGGCCTGTTCTGTGCTGTACTATTCTATGTTCTATGTTCTGTCCATTTTGGGAAGAGGTATAATGAGGCCACTTAAGAAACCTGTTTGAAACTCTGTTGAGCCGGCGAATGACTGCACAAGGTGTACACCAGGTAGTCATCTGCTGATCATACATTTATCAGGTGAGAAATGGGTAGCCGTCAATTGAAAGTCTCCCTCTTTTTATCAGAACAGTCTCAGCAAGACTTTCCTTATAAACTGATTTTTTGCAAGAAAGAAGCCAAAACTTACTCAGAAAATGTCATTCTCATCACGTTCACTCCCCAACAGTCAGCACCGAGTAACCCAGCAGCAGTTCTATTTCAAAGGCTTTAAAACGTTCATATTATGCTTCTTATTTACCATTTAGCTAATTGTACAACTCAATCAACGTTAATCTCTTCAATCGCAAATTCTTATTTTTCTCTCAGAAATCTTACCGACTCGAGTGGGGAAGTTGTCCTCATTATTGATCAGGGCCTCAATCCAGTCCATGAGCAAATTCATGTACCGTGGTGCAGTTACTTTGGTTGGCTTCTTATACTTGTGTTCATCCTGCCACCGATATTCATACTTCAGCCCACCTGACATGACAGGACAGCTCCTTTCGGTGCAGTACTCACAAATGGTGCCGTAGATTAGGTTGATGCGGTTGAAGAAATCTACAGTGTTGACTGCAATCCAATCATTTAGGTTTTCCCCAGCAGGCAGCTGAACCACAGTCTTGAGATCGACACCAGATTTAAGTGAGGCCTGTGCTTTTTTGTACAACTCGAAGCGTTGGGTTCCAGGCTCAAACCTCTTTCGGGGTCGGAAAGTCCTGTCTTTATTAAAGACTTGCTTCAGGCAAAGGGCCATCTTTCATAAACGACCCGAGTTGCGACCGTCTCTCCCTTAAACACGAGTCAATAACAAAAAAGGTTTGTTTTTCTTGATTAAGTTGACAGTGTTTATGAACTTCAGATATCTTGATGGTAGTTTGTCCTCTGCAATGTACTTCAGCAACCTGAGTATTCTGTAAGAGAGAAGCATTTATTGTTCAAGGGGTTCCAAAACTTTTATCGGAGATAACCGATTAATTGTTCCACTGACTTAAATTAAAGCTTCCGTTACATCAGAACTTGCATTCGCATGGTGTAATCCTGTGGTGAATGTAATTTAGTAATTCACACTGTATTTACCAATACCATTGTAAGCGCAGTAGCGTTATCTGACCACTAGGGGGAGTAGCTCTGGGAATGCTCAGGAGTTTGTACAGGGCTCCACCCTTGGCTCCGTCCACAACTCCTCCCCCTGGACTGCTGTATAAATACCATTGTCCAGAGCCAGCCTGCAGTTCATCGAGAGTTCAACGGGTAACAGGCTGGCTCTGTAGTAAGTAGATTAAAACCACTGTTCATATCTTAAAGCACGTGTCTAGTGAATTGATGGTTCCATCAAATCCTAAGGTTAAAATAAAAATATTAAATTCTGTGAAGGCTCTTCTTGAAGAGAACATGCTTTTCTCACTGCCAATTGGAATGTGAATGAGGCACCTGCAGTTTTGACTGTATGAACTAGACAATCTCCCAGGATGTTCCAGATGTGGAGTGACTCTGGGTACCAAGACATAACTTCACCTTCAGAAATGAGCATTTCGACCGGGGGGAAAGAAATCGGGGATGACGAATAGAAGGGGTCAATGGGGAAAGAAGACTGTGCAAGGGGAAAAGTGGGCCGATGGAAGGTTAAGGGGCAGGAGGATGAGGAACAATGGAAGGCAGGAGGTAGACCCAAGGGTGGGAAGCTGGAGCTCAATAAAGGCACATGAAATGCTGACAAAAAAGGGAGTCAAAGGGATAATAGAGTTTTGACTGGAAGGGGATGCATGCAGACCCCAGAATGGGTGGTGAACGGGGGTGTCGTTAGATGTGTCACATGAGGGATGGGTCACAATCACTCAGAAGGTAGGGGTGAGGAAGTTATTGGGGAGGGATTACAATGGGCGCGATATACCGGTCACATATCACCAGAATCGTGATGGGAGGCAGCCGGGAGAGTAATCTCCCGGATTCTCAAACGTTGTTATGTCTTGCGAGATCTCGCAATCTGGATCCTACCCGCAGTGTGCGGGACCCAGTCTCACACAATTAAGTGCGCTTAAAAACTCACTTAACATTTTGCTGCCAGATCAAATGGCCATCCGGCATCTGCCAGCCTCAACGAGACGACAACAGCCAGGCGCTGTTTAGCACTGGTCCCCACAAATGAGGACCCGGTGGAATGGCAGTTGGGGAGGGGTCTCCCAGGTGACCAGAGGCCCCCAGGTGGTCAGCCTCTTGGCAAGGTGGCATCCTGACACTGCTGATATCACCCAGGAACCTCGGCACTGCCAACCTTGCACTCTGACAGTATCACCTGGGTGCCAACCTGGCACTGTCAGAGTGCCCAAGTGGCACTGCCAGAGTGCCAAGATGCGAGGTTGCATTCTGCTCACGCCAGGGATTAGGCCCAAGGGTGCCCTGCTATTATGTGGTGGGGTGCAGGGGGGCTCGAGGGTGCCCCAACAGGTGAGTTGGGGGAGGCGTGTTAGGGGATCAAGAGATCAGGACACCATTTAAAAATGGGGCCCCAATCTCCTCCTGCACTGAGCTCAGCTTGTTGGAGCTCCTCAGCACAGGATATGTGACCAAATGTGGACTCGAAGGTCCTGGGCCCACAACATAGTGTAGAGGTAGAGGTGTTCCCTCAGCCTCCAGGAAGTGCGTGCTGCCTCTCAGGAAGGGATAACAACTGGCCCATTGCCCGGGAAAAGCTCCTTCCTGTGACATTCAGGAGCCTTGTTCCTAGCTCTATGCGGGCTGCCACCGTCTGGGCATGTTGGGTCGCTTTGGCGGCAATTTTACAACTTGCGATGGCCCTCACCCTGCAATAAACCCAGTTCCTCATTTCTAGTAGCTGCCTGCTGGCATTCCCACCAGCATCGATGTTGAGGACTGCCATGCCCTGGAGCCCACGTTCGGTGCTCTCCTGGGAAATCACCACATCTTTGGCCCACTTCAGGGTTATGGGTGATTCCATTTGCACTGCGTCTCCTGGTCTCGCAATCCACAAATTAAGCGGTCCCATCGGGATTCAGCCAGGGAGACTCAGAAGTCACAGGGGGCAGAGAGACCCAATAGGCGCATCAAATAATCCCTGTTCGACTCTGTTGGGGTCTGCGAAGCTGAACGAAACCAGTAACAGCGGACTATAATGTGGCGGACTATAATGTGGGCTGCGGATTCAGGCAATGGCCGACCAGGTCAACCAACGTATCGAATGCTAGTTTGTCAGGCTTGTCTTGGTAAGCAAGGTCCTTAATCAAGGCGCAGGTAGGGCCACCCCCGGCGGTTAGCAAAGTCACAGTCTGCCGCTCGCTGTTCACAAAGGCATTGGTTCGAAAAAACAGTTGCATCCTTTCCGAATGCTAGGCCCAATCGTCAGTATCAGCATCAAAGGTTTCAAGCATACCAATGAGTGCCATTAGTTTGCCTGAAGCGAAGGCCTCTCCAAGCCCATCGGAGGTAGGCCGGAAGCCTGGAGTCCTGTGGTTGCGGCAGCTCCACTTAATCCTCATCACCAAGTGTTGTAACCGAAGGCAATGACATCCACATGTAGCCAGACAGACAGGATACAATTAAGTTTATTCTACTACTCCTCAACACAATACTCTCTCACTCTCCACTCCCCCTCAGGGTCCGCTTCCCCGACCTGATTGCGGGCCGGGGTTTATAGCCTGTGAAGGATCCTCCAATTGGGAGGAAGCTCCGCCCCCTACTCACTTGGGGAGTTCATATTCCAAGGTGTCGGAGGGGAATCTAATACAATGCACGTTCAAGCCCCTTTGGCGGTCATTACATTCATTTTTACTCAAATTGTTACACTGCTGTAGAGTAGGAGGGAAAATATGGCGGGTAGTACCGGTGGGAGGGGAGCGGGCTTGTGCAATATGTTACGATGGAAGTATTGAAAGTACGTGGATGTTTGCACATTTTTGCCTCCTTTCTGATGATGTCTGTAACTGTTTATACAGCCAAAAACTACCTCAATAAAATTGTTTATTAAAAAGAAATCTACTCATTTATTTCTCTCGGACTGTAAGGGAGCCTATGGTACACTCAGCAATGTGATCGCTCCTTTTTGGTTTTTAAGTTCTACCCATATGGATTCAGTTTATGCCTTTCTCCTCACTCGGGCCTCACTCAACCTCTTTGGTTTAAAGCTGTATCTACTACCAGAGTTACAGGACTTGCCTGACATTGTTTTAGTTGAGCCTGTCCCAACAGTGGTGTTCCCCCTTTTCCCTGTAGTGGTGCCAGTTCGCATCAATCATAAAACTGGTCTCCACACCACTCTCTGGGCCATACATTCAACACTTCGATATGTTTGACCCTATGCCAATTTGCACATGTCTCAGGTAGTAATGCAGAGATTATTACCTTCTGATATTCCGGAACCTCGCTCCTCAAACTCATTCAGCAGAAATAAAAACAACAGAATTGGCTCGGAAAATTCAATAGTTCTGGCAGCAGAGAGGCTGTTAACATTTCAGGCCTGTTTCGTCAGATCAGAGGTGTTTCCAGCATTATTCTTTTCTTTATTTCAGATTTCCAGCAACTACAGTATTTTGCTTTCATATTATTCCTTAGCAGAACATAATTCCTCCTTTGATAGGAGGTCATTGGTTCTAACTTGGACCATAACAACTGGATCCTTCCCCTCCCATTCCAAGTTCTTCTCCAGATATGAGGAGATATCATCAACCCTGGCACCAGGAAGGCAACAAAACCTTTGAAAATCCTGATCATGGCCACAGAGAATAAAGATTCCCTGACTATACTGTCCCCTCCCAGCACTACATTTCTTTTCACAGTCCCACCTGAATGGTCCCCTGCACAATGGTGCTTTGGCAGTTTGTTCTTGGAGCCTGCAGATTTTTGCCTTCACCCCTACAGACGGAATGAACCTCATACCTGTTGGTTAAGGGCAAAGGCTAAAAGCTCCTCCAGCTCCACATCTGGGATTGCCTTATCTGCCCGACTCATTGTAAATTTGTTGTACTTTGGGGTTCCCGAAGGAGGTTCAATTTTTCCACACGCCTAAAAATTGAGGCTGGACAAGTAACGGCCCTCAAAAGGTCATCTATAAGGGATGAGTTAATTCTCCTCACTGTGAGGATACTTGGCAGCCTTACAGGGCCAGGATGTTTACTGGAACATGAGGCACCAGATGTCCAAACTCAGACAGCATCATGTATTTTGCTGACTTTCCTAACTGCTTATCTTATCTATTAGACTTATTTACTTCTCTGGTTAAATATCAGGCCTTTTTGCTCATTCGTTGGAGTTCACCTCGGACCAGAGTTGCGACAGGTGCCAGGAACCAAATCTCAAAGCCGCTGTCGACCCCAGGGTCCCCGACAAGCAGATGGGCGAGAGATTCTGGTGTTATCTTATTACATTATATTCTTATTTGTATTATTCTTTGCGAATAAAGTAGAGTAGAGTAGCATATAGATTGCTATATGCATTGAATATACTGAGTATATATTGTACACAAGGTATCACAATTGCATGGGACAGGCTGGGTGGACTAATGGGTATTTACCTCTCTCTGTCAGTGATCATGGGTCAGATCCTTCTGTCCCCTAACCGCATGTTTCTCTGCAGCGCGCCGTTCGCTGGCGGCGGGATTTCCTTTTCCCGTCACTTGTCAATGGGATTTTCCATTGCACTGACCCAGTCTTCCCCAAAACCACCAGGAAACCCACAGGTGTGGGTGCGCTGCCAGTGGGAAAAGAGAATCCCAATGGCTGGAGGATTCTGGCTCATATGTCATTCTAATCTTGGATTTCCACTGACTGTCTAGCCACCAACACCTTGACTTCTAAATCCGCATTTTCATCATCTTGTCTCCATTCTCCCATCCTGTTGCCCAGTTCACATTAACCATTTATCCAACTCTGGTCAAGGGTGCATGGTCTTATCCCCACACTGCCACTGACACCAGAGGCTTAAGTTATCGTGGCCCTGGGCTCTGGAGTTCTCGGCTTAAGGCCCTCCTACCTCTCCCCATCTTTAACAAATCTCTTCAAAACTGAACTCTACGATCAAAACTCTTTGGCTAATCCCTGTTTAGCATCTAACACAGCGTGAGGCTATTTGTTGAGGTATTTTAAATTAAAATTTAGGTTAAGTACATTAGTAGTAGAACTAACACCCACGAGGAAGCGTGACACATCATATTAAAACCATCAATGCATTCTGTCAATTTTCACTTTCATTTTTACAGCACAACTACATTTCCTCTCTGACAAGACTCAGGGGGCTTAATATTACAGGGAGCGAGGCGGGGGAGGTCTCTCTTCACCCCCTCCCCTGAAGCAAAGTGGGTGTAGACATAACACACTTTGGGTGGGCTAAACAAGGACCAAGTGGACTTCTGCCCATCACTGAGGAGGAAGTCCTGTCCTCAGGGGCTGTCGGCCACTGAGGTTGGCTAGCAGCTCCATAAAATCCTGGCAGCACCAGGAATGTTTTAGTAGGTCCTGCAAGATGAAAGCCCCAGGATTCCCCAAAAACAGGGGGAGGGGGGAGAGAGAAGTGGCAGCGGGTGTGCTGGGGGAAGGGGTGGATTTAAGGTGCAGACAGGGAGGAAGAAACGGGTTTCTATCTGGGGGGGGGGGGGTCTATCACCCCTCCCCATCCACAAAACGCAGCAAAGACAGAATGCCCCCTTCTTTCCTGCCCACTCCCACCCAGCTACCCATGCTATCAGGTCAATTGCCTTGACAACCAGCCTAATTAACCCTTGACTATCTATTTTAATATGGTGGGTAGGCTGCCAATTTCAGCACCTGCACCCCCCTCCTCCCCCCGGGTAGCCTGTGAGTGAGCACCCACCCTATTTTATATGCATACCCCCGCCAAAAACACATCTAGCAGGAGCACATAAAATGCAGCCCAGAAACTTTGAAAAATGCTTATGCACTTCTGTAAAATAAGTAACATTGAACAAGTGTGGAAGGTCAGGAATTGTTTAGCATCCCGAATTTGGATGCTATCTATCCTGTCTCCTCTCGTGTGTTTTGTCTAGAGTCGCCCTTGGGCAAAAATCCAATGTTAATAGTTAGTAATATCCTAGAGATGTACCTCATTGAAAAAAAATAAAGCAGATTAAAAACCGTTTTAAGCAAGTTGCCACTTTCCCCCACCAACCTTTTTCGTTAAAGTCCAAAAAGAAGTTGTTTAAATTCCATTGCAGCAGTATGAATGCACTGAGACAGCTGTCTTTCTGTTTAGCTGGCAGGCCATGGATCACTGATCAGTTGATTCCAGCCTCCCGATATTCAGAGTTGAACTGGGCAGATCATTTTCCGGGAAAAGAATGCAAGATTTTACGCGAAAGTTTTTTTTTCCAAAAATCAGAGAATAAAAGTTTGAGACCAGGACTATCTGAAAAGAATTGAAACTTCCATCACTTACCCCACACGTGCACTGTAAGAAGTGCTTATTTCTCTTCTGCACACAGGATCTTCCCAGTTGTTACAGGAAGCGGCAGCTGTGGGGGATTTACATTGTTCGGAGGCTCAATTTAACACAGCCATTATTTGCGTTTTCCTGTGCAGAGGGCATTTGACACAGTGCTGGGATAGGAGAGGGTTACATAAGAACTGGCTGGCTATTCTCCTGTCAATGATGTCACATCCTGAGACAACCTCCCCCCATACACATCTGTTGATTTTTTTTGGCTTTTTAAAACAAAACTGTTTAAAGAGATAGTTCCCTCGTTCAGTTTGGCTCCATTGAAAATGCCAAAGAATTGTTTTTTTTTTAAATGGTGTGCTTTCATCAACCACTTCAGCCCAAGCATTTTTCTTTCAAACAGTTAAATAAAACTGTCATTTTTTTGAAGCTTCTCCATTTTCACCCACTTTAACTGCTGAACTTCGGAAGAGACGTGTCAAGGCGACAGAGGGCAAGGAGCCACACCCATAGCAATCTGCTTCTTGTCATGGGTTTTTGGAAAGTACACAGCAATTTGAGAACTCGTACAAGTTATATACTGGTATCTGAGATCAGAGAAAGTAAACTTGAAGTAGCTCGCACGGTGGTGTGTTTTAAGGTCCAATCAACACAATAGAATAACAGAAATTAACTCAGGGACAAATTAAAAGGGCCACACTGGTCTTGCAGAGTAAGAGCTCCTGGGCTAGGGGTAGGGAGCTCTATTATCCTCTGTATCAAAGCTCAGTTAGTAAGGCACTGACCAGAGCAGGAACACTGGTGGGGATCTACCATGCAGTGTACATGGTGTATTATAAATAAAACTATGTTTCTTTATTTTATTCAGTGTGGACTCTCCTTATTAAACTGGCAATGAGAAATAAACTGTTCGCTGGCGATGCTCGGCGAGCCACCTCCCCGATTTTCAGGACCCAGGTTTGGATTTATTTTATTCGCCATGCCTCTGTTTGGGCAGTTAGATGCAATTTTACGCCTGTGTTGAAGACTGGAACCAGTACGCAGAGAGGATGCGTTCACAACCCTATCAACCTGGGTGGCAACTTTCAGGGATCTATGTACATGGACACCGAGATCCCTCTGCTCATCCACACTACCAAGAATTTTACCATTAGCCAAATATTCCGCATTCCTGTTATTCTTTCCAAAGTGAATCACCTCACACTTCTCCACATTAAACTCCATTTGCCACCTCTCAGCCCAGCTCTGCAGCTTATCTATGTCCCTCTGTAACCTGCAACATCCTTCCGCACTGTCTACAACTCCACCGACTTTAGTGTCGTCTGCAAATTTACTCACCCATCCTTCTGTGCCCTCCTCTAGGTCATTTATAAAAATGACAAACAGCAACGGCCCCAGAACAGATCCTAACATTGAGGGCATTTAAAAATTTATTGGATAAGCATATGGATGATAAGGGCATAGTGTAGGTTAGATGGCCTTTAGATTTTTTCCATGTCGGTGCAACATCGAGGGCCGAAGGGCCTGTACTGTACTGCGCTGTATCGTTCTATGTTCTATGTTACTTCTTCCGGGCCAACAACATCACGGAGAATGAGTGCCAGACGGTCATCCTGTTGACGGCCTGTGGAGTGCACACTTTCAGGGTGATCCGAAGTCTCACACACCCGGCTGCGCCTGATACACAGTCGCTGCATCAGCTCGTGGTACTTGTGGCACAACACTTTAACTCAACCCCTCACCTGCTCCTTTTTTACAATAATAATAATCTTTAATATTGTCACAAGTAGGCTTACATTAATACTGTAATGAAGTGACTGTGAAAAGCCCCTAGTCACCACACTCTGGCTGTTCGGGTACACTGCGTGAGAATTCAGAATGTCCAATTTACCTAACAACATGGCCGGGATTCTCCACCACCATGATTCTCCGCTTTGCCAGTGCCCGGGGGTTTCCCGACAGTGTGGGGCTGCCCCAAAATGGTAAACCCTATTGACCGGCTGGCGTAACGGAGAATCCCGCCAGCCGGTCGGGGCAGAAATGTGGTGCGGCGGGGCAGAGAATGCCGCCGTCTTTCGAGACTTGTGGGAGGAAACCGAAGCACCCGGAGGAAACCCACGCAGACACTGGGAGAACGTGCAGACTTTACACAGACAGTGACCAAAGCGGGAATTAAACCCGGGAACCTGGCACTATAAAGCAACAGAGCTAACCACTGTGCTACCATGCTGCCTCAAGAAGCACCAGCCCTGGAAATGGAGCAAGGCCCAGGGTGAGGAATTTGAGAAGGTAAAACAGCAGTTGTCCTCTTCAGGGGTGTTGACGCATTTCAATCCCTTGAAACCATTATATGTCACATGCAATGCTTTGCCGTAAGGAATTGGGGTGGTCCTGTCTCATCGGATGAGCGATGGTCGTGAATAGCCGATCGCTTTTGCCTCCTGGATGCTGGCCGTGGATGAGAGAAAATATGCCCAGATAGAGAAAGAAGGTCTGGCGGTCGTATTCGCTGTAAAGCAGTTTCATCAATACATCTTTGGCAGGTAGGATCAAGGAAAACCCAAAAGCTTTCTATAGGTATGTCAGGAATAAAAGAATGACTAGGGTAAGAGTAGGGCCAGTCAAGGACAGTGGTGGGAAGTTGTGTGTGGAGGCTGAGGAGATAAGCGAGATACTAAATGAATTCTCTTCGTCAGTATTCACTCAAGAAAAAGATAATATTGTGGAGGAGAATGCTGAGACCCAGGCTATTAGAATAGATGGCATTGAGGTGCGTAGGGAAGAAGTGTTGGCAATTCTGGACAAGGTGAAAATAGATAAGTCCCCGGGGCCGGATGGGATTTATCCTAGGATTCTCTGGGAAGCCAGGGAAGAGATTGCTGAGCCTTTGGCTTTGATTTTTAGGTCATCATTGGCTACAGGAATAGTGCCAGAGGACTGGAGGATAGCAAATGTGGTCCCTTTGTTCAAGAAGGGGAGTAGAGATAACCCCGGTAACTATAGGCCGGTGAGCCTAATGTCTGTGGTGGGTAAGGTCTTGGAGAGGATTATAAAAGATACGATTTATAATCATCTAGATAGGAATAATATGATTAGGGATAGTCAGCATGGTTTTGTGAAGGGTAGGTCATGCCTCACAAACCTTATCGAGTTCTTTGAGAAGGTGACTGAACAGGTAGACGAGGGTAGAGCAGTTGATATGGTGTATATGGATTTCAGTAAAGCGTTTGATAAGGTTCCCCACGGTCGGCTATTGCAGAAAATACGGAGGCTGGGGATTGAGGGTGATTTAGAGATGTGGATCAGAAATTGGCTAGTTGAAAGAAGACAGAGAGTGGTAGTTGATGGGAAATGTTCAGAATGGAGTTCAGTTACGAGTGGCGTACCACAAGGATCTGTTCTGGGGCCGTTGCTGTTTGTCATTTTTATAAATGACCTAGAGGAGGGCGCAGAAGGATGGGTGAGTAAATTTGCAGACGACACTAAAGTCGGTAGAGTTGTAGACAGTGCGGAAGGATGTTGCAGGTTACAGAGGGACATAGATAAGCTGCAGAGCTGGGCTGAGAGGTGGCAAATGGAGTTTAATGTGGAGAAGTGTGAGGTGATTCACTTTGGAAAGAATAACAGGAATGCGGAATATTTGGCTAATGGTAAAATTCTTGGTAGTGTGGATGAGCAGAGGGATCTCGGTGTCCATGTACATAGATCCCTGAAAGTTGCCACCCAGGTTGATAGGGTTGTGAAGAAGGCCTATGGTGTGTTGGCCTTTATTGGTAGAGGGATTGAGTTCCGGAGCCATGAGGTCATGTTGCAGTTGTACAAAACTCTAGTACAGCCGCATTTGGAGTATTGCGTACAGTTCTGGTCGCCTCATTATAGGCAGGACGTGGAAGCTTTGGAACGGGTGCAGAGGAGATTTACCAGGATGTTGCTTGGTATGGAGGGAAAATCTTATGAGGAAAGGCTGATGGACTTGAGGTTGTTTTCGTTAGAGAGAAGAAGGTTAAGAGGTGACTTAATAGAGGCATACAAAATGATCAGAGGGTTAGATAGGGTGGACAGTGAGAGCCTTCTCCCGCGGATGGAGGTGGCTAGCACGAGGGGACATAGCCTTAAATTGAGGGGTAATAGATATAGGACAGAGGTCAGAGGTGGGTTTTTTACGCAAAGAGTGGTGAGGCCGTGGAATGCCCTACCTGCAACAGTAGTGAACTCGCCAACATTGAGGGCATTAAAAAATTTATTGGATAAGCATATGGATGATAAGGGCATAGTGTAGGTTAGATGGCCTTTAGTTTTTTTTTTTCATGTCGGTGCAACATCGAGGGCCGAAGGGCCTGTACTGCGCTGTATCGTTCTATGTTCTAATGTTCTATCTATGGCCGCCATTTCTTTATCGTCATGGATCATAAGCCGCTGCTGGGCCTCTTCCATGAAGACAAGACGATCCCGCAATTGTGTCTGCGAGGATTCAGCCCTGGACCTCATTATCAGCTGCTTACAAGTACTCTTTTCAGCACCGCCCAGGAACCCAGATTGCACATGCTGATGCATTGAGCCGTCTTCCCCCACAGACTGAAACCACTAACCTCCCCTACAGCAGACAAAGTGGTCGCTGCCCTGAATTTTATGGGCTCCTTTTTTTATTTTAGAGTATCCAATTCAGTTTTTCAATTAAAGGGCAATTTAGCGTGGCCAATCCACATACCGTGCACATCTTTGGGTTGTGGGGGTGAGAACTACGCAGACACTGGGAGAATGTGCAAACTCCACACGGACAGTGGCCCAGGGTCGGGATCGAACCCGGGCCCTTCTCCAAGTTCTCAGAGCTGTCCATGGAAGATGGTATCCTTCTGTGGGCATGAACGGACAGGCAATCGCATTGAAGGACCTTCAAAACAGGCACCTCGGAATATCTAAAATGAAGATGCTGGCGAGAAGCTCCATCTAGTGACCTGGATCAGACATGGATAACGAGACATTGGCTCAACAGTGCTCAATCTGTCAAGATCACATGAAGCTCCCACAGACGCACCCCTTCACCTTTGGGAGTGGCCGGGACATCCTTGGGCTCCCGTAAATGCTGATTTCGCTGGTCATTCAATGTTTCTCATCCTGGTGGACACCCACTCAGTGGCTGGATGTCCACAAGATGGTGACAATAAGCCCCCTAGCAACGGTCGAGCAACTGCGCATTTCTTTTTCCATCCACGGTCCCTGAGGTGCTCATGATAGACAACCAGGCCTCTTCTACCAGTGAAAGGTTTGCACCTTTTGTAAAGGGCAATGGAATTCGCCATGTCCACATTGCCCCATACCATCTGGCATCGAATAACTTGGCAGAGAGGGCCATTCGCACAGGTAAACGGGGCCTAAAGAAACAGACTTCCGGCTCCACGGAAACCAGGCTGGTAGGATTTCTATTCTCGTCCAGAACCACGTCGCACGCAGTCACTGGGGTGGCCCCAACTGAGATGTTAATGGGTCATCGGCTTTGTACATGACTGAGTTTGATTATTCCGAACATAGGCATGAAGGTGTGCCATAGCCGAGATTTGCAAGGACGCGTCCAGTTCCACATCAACCTCTTCGACACTCTGCAACTGACGATGCAGTGTTCATTTGTAACTTCAATGATGATGCTTGCTGGCCCTCTGGGATTGTTGTTGTCAAACACGTCTGGACACCTACCAGGTTCGGGTCCGGGGTCAACTGATGCAACAGCATTTGGACTACCTTCACTTGAGGAGGGTGCTCCCACGTGAAGTCCTCAAAAGAAACCTATCCTGGATCCTCCGGCTCCATAATAATACTGACCTTTATTGTCACAAGTAGGCTTCCATTAACACTGCAACAAAGTTACTTTGAAAAGCTCCTTGTCGCCACATTTTGAACCTGTTTGGACACATGGAGGGAGAATTCAGATGTCCAAATTATCTAACAGCACGTCTTTCGGGACTTGTGGGAGGAAACTGGAGCACCAGAGGAAACCCACGCAGACACGGGGAGAACATGCAGACTCCACACAGACAGTGACCCAAGTCAAGAATCTAACCTGACACCCTGGCACTGTAAAGCAACAGTGCTAACCACTGTGCTAATGTGCCAACCTGCTGCGATGCCTCCAGTCTCTCTCGACGTCGTATTGTCAGATTCTGAAAAGGTGATGAGGACTCCTGAGGTTACGGACACTGATCAGCCACCTTCTCCTGATGATCCGCCACGGCGTTCCTGCATCAGACGGCTTTCCCCAGAACTGTATACACCGCCTAATCCAGCAAATCAGCTGAATGATGAATTGCCAGGGCCGAAACAAGACAACAGCCACTGCTTGCTCATCCTTCTCCGTCTCATCGGTCTTCAAGGGGGTGTTCAGACTTTGGGGAGGGAGCAATATAATAGCCTGCATAGACCTAAGGAATTGGAATGATTATCTCCTCCATGGTCCTCGCAGAGTACTAGCTCCCCCACTATGGGTGGGGGATCTCTATTAATTGCTGTATAAAGTCGGCCAGAGAAGGAGCACAGTACGGATCTACCAGGCTGTGTACATAGTGCATTGTAAATAAAATAACATTTCTTTATTTCACTCGGTGTGGACTCCCTTGTCTTTATTAAAGCACCCATCAAGGCAGTGTTTAAGGTGTCTGTAAACCTCCCCTCAGTGCATATACTGAAACACAAGCAGTTCATGAAAATCCGCAACTCCTCTGAATTATTATAAAGTCTAATTTCTAATACCAGAAATGGTGGGGATCGCAGGGATTATTGGGAGGGAGGAACTGAAGGTAATCAATACTAGTAGAGAAATGGTATTGGGCAAATTGATATGATTGAAGGCTGATAAATCCCCAGGGCCTGATAATCTACATCCCAGAGATCAAACCACTGACCACATGTGTCAGCATGAGATAGATAAGTTGAAGTCGTAATTCCAGATCTGGAGGGATCCGATGTGCACCTTTGGAGCTGTAAGAATCAAAGAATACGGAGGA
The DNA here is from genome assembly GCF_902713615.1 of Scyliorhinus canicula. Lineage (NCBI taxonomy): Eukaryota > Metazoa > Chordata > Chondrichthyes > Carcharhiniformes > Scyliorhinidae > Scyliorhinus > Scyliorhinus canicula. Next base: position 35,396,100 of record NC_052149.1, on the reverse strand, counting down.
AGGTGAGGTAGATTGGGGTGTACTGGGCGAAGCCGCGCAAGAATCCAGCGATCTGGAGGAAGTCAAGAGGACTGACCCTCCTCCTCCTCGGTCTGAGGATCCTAGCCTCAGTCTCTCCTCTCCGCAGGGAGAACCAGTTCAAAAAAGATCACGTTATATGAACCATCTGCAGATGCTCACAAGTTCTTTAATTAAATCCATCAACAGGGGTTTCTTCGCAGTTTAGATGCAAATGTGGAGAGAAAACGCCTGTTGATGTGATTAGTTTCGGCTGTTTGCTCAGCCTTACGAGACCCTGGGGGGTGGGGGGGGGGGGGGGGGGGACACTTGGGGAAGTGAAGATGGTCATACTAACGGCTGTGGGACCTGGTAGAAGGTCTGAATGAGTGCAGACAAAGGAAAGGGGAACATCACACATCCTTTTCTAACCACCGGTTGGCGCTAATGTCCCAGGGATGTGACACTACAGTTGAGAGAATCAGAACACCCACCTTCCTCGCAGACAATCCCGTTTAGGAAGGGGAACAGCATGAATGTCAAGTCTTGACGGTGAGCAATCCCAAGGGACCATTCGTGTCAAAACAAAAAGGGGAGAAGCCTGGGGCACCAATGCCTGGGCTGGGCAGCCTGGAGCCTCCGCCGCCCCCACCACTAAAAACATTTGTTGAAGCACAGCAGGCAGTTGAAGATTTTAATCAGGTCAGGAATGGACTGTTTCCAGCATCTTAGAACAAATGCAATCTAAAATAGTGATAGAGGTTGGTCTTGTCCTTAAGGACGCAAGTTATGTGGTGCCGATCCAGGATCGGAACCAGATTATCAATCAATGTCATGTTGTCCAGGGACACCGAGGTGTGGAAACAACAACGAATGAATTAAAGGTTTATGTTGGTGGCCCAAAGTAGATGGAGATGGAAAGCATTATGTGGAGAATTGTCTGGATTGTGCCCAAAATAATCCAGACAAATAAGCCAAGACAGGAGAGTTTAGACACCTCAGGCCGGTAAATGGGCGGTGGACAAATTTACAAATAGACTATGTAGCTCCCTTGCCACCATGTAAGGAGGGTTACATTCTGGTCATCATTGATACCTTTAGTAAATGGATTGAAGCATTCCTACCAGGGTGAACACGGCAGAGGTAAAAGCCAATGTGCTGGTACAGCAGGTGTTCACTACATGGGGACATCCCGCAGCATTGAATCAAACCAAGGAACTCATTTCACTGCCCAGGTGATGCAGAATGTAATGACCCTATTCGGAATGAAACAGTAATTCCACATAGCCTATCCCCCACAGTATAGTGGTATAGTGGAAAGATTGGAACCAGATTTGAAAAACATGATTTGGATAACTGTCCAACAAAATACCTCCACTTGGAATGTAGTCTTGCCCTTTGTCCTAAAGATAGTACAATATCCAGCTCAACAGGTTTTACTCCCATTGTCCTGACGATAGGACGCCCCATGAGAGGGGTGAAACTTTTGTTGGGCTCAGATATGTCAGAGGCAGAATTGGAGGCTGTCAGCCAGGAGAAGGCTGTACAACAATTGATGGATAATATCCAAGCTGCTCTTATAGCTGATGCAGTGAAAATGGAACAGGAAAAGAAGGGGGCGAAGCACATTTTGATGAGGAGTTCAAGACTGTGGAGTATGAGATTGGGAAAAAAGTCATGCATTCAAAAGGCATCTTGACAATACATGGATAGGATGGGTATAGAGGGATATAGCACAAGGAAGTGCTGAGGGTTTTGGCCAAGGTTAGTATCATGACCGGTACAGGCTTGGAGGGCCAAAGGGCCTGTTCCTGTGCTGTATTGTCCTTTGTTCTTTGTCCAAATCCACCAACTGCCCATAAATATAGTGGACCACATTCTATAGTAGACAATACACATCCCTCGGTTTACAAAGTCTTATTAGACTATGATAAAACCGGGTGGTACCATTTACAGCTATTCAGCCCTCAGGGTAATCACCAGCCCCATGTGGATGTGGGTGAGGAAGAAACAGTTACACCTCCTGCTCCTTCCGAGTACGGACTGGAGCATCTGCAGGTGCTGCCGCCAGCTCTAATCAGGCGCCAAGAGGCAAAATCTCGAGGAGATACCCCCAGTTTGAGAAAGCGATAAAGGGAAAGGGGAGAAGATTAAGCCGATAAGATCCGAGTGAAGAAGAAAGTTTGACCGATTGGTTTGCAAGATCAAAACTGTAAATAAGAGCATATACTATCTTGACCTCAATAATAGGTACGGAACAATGGACTGTGGCACTATAGCATTAACAGAGATAATCATCTATGCAAATTACACCACGATATCCGGGATTCACAAAGCAAGAACTGTGAAAGCATGAAACAATGTCCGATGGGGAAACAACAAGAATTAATAGACTGGGAGAACTGTAACAGGACCTAAAAATGGCATTGTCTTGAGGAATATTGGAAAAACACTGCATGATGATGTACACCATGAATTAGTATCAGTAGTTTTAAATGTTGCAAAGTTAGGACTCCTGAATTGAATTCCTGCCCAGATCAAGAGATTATATAACCGACAGACTAAAATACTGTTAAGCCAAGAAACAAGGGATGACGAGAAAGGGAGATGAAATGTCGAGTACAACAATGTTAACATTTTAAACTTGCAGAACCTGGATGAAAAATTAAGAGTTTGAACAAGGCAAGTGAAAAGTATGTTGGGAAAATTAAACAACAAAACATCTTTAAAAAAAAAACCCCACGAATAACCAGATAATAAAAGAGAACGCTAATGATTGAGATCAGAATTAGAATCAAATTTGTTGCAAAATTTGTTTTATGGAAATTGGATGATAGAGCAATTGAGGGGTTTTATGGACGAAGTGAATAATGAATTCATTTGGAAAGGGAACTAAAATCCATTTAATTTGAAATGCTGCAAATTTCTGTGAAAAGAAATTCAGTCTGTGAAAAAAAAATAATTTATGCAAACCTCGAAAGGCCAAGTAAGTAATCCATGTTTAGGGAAGATGTCACTATTCCATTACACAAGATAAGGCAAATTTGGCAGAAATCCAATTCGAGTCTTCCAAAGCATTTGGAGGAACAGAAGTTTGGCGTCTCAACTTTCTCTGCCCACTCTCCACTCCTTTAGGTTCGGTAGGAAAATTAACCAGTTCAGCAAACAGCTGATTTGTTCTAAATTGCACAGAGAGTTGTGTGTCTTTGATTATGTATTGCGCTATGTTAATTTATATAAAGTTTAATTGTGAATTGGTGGGAATTCAGCAAAACCAGTTAAATGTGAAATTTTAAGCATGGTCCAGAGGAATTTGGAATAAGTGTGAGAATTATAATATGTTTGTCGCATCCCCCTAGGTAACGGAACAAAACATTAGTAGGAACCATACTGGACAAATGTCAGCAAGCCAGCAAAATTATAATCGGTCCCTATCCAATATACCTCTCCAATCAAGCCAAGTATGGATTTAAAACAAATGAGAAATGTTGAATCCCTGGTAGGCAGAACGCATAGTCGAAAGTAGAAATTACAGAACAAGGTTTAATTCGATACAATTACAATACTTCTCCATTCCATTAAAGGGCTCCCAACCTGCAGCTGGGCAGGGTTTTTTATAAAACTGGGCTCACCGTGTAAAGGGGAAAGCTCTCCCCCTTAAAGGAGAAGGCCTGCCTGCCTGAATGGAAAAGTACATATTCTGGGGAGGTCATGGGAAACCATATAGTCCTGATCCCAGGACTTCCATTGCGGTATGACAAGAATATCACTTGTATCCTAGAAGTTAGAAACCTAAAAGCAGAGATCACAACGGTTGCACATGTGGGTGAAAGAGAATATTGTGTTACCACCTCACTGAGAATACATTGGTATGGTACCAGAATATGCCCTGTTGAGAAATTCACATTTGGTGTAAAACCCCAAGTTTCAGTGAGAATTGGTAAAACTGAGCTGGTTGATATTCATACACGAAAGCAAGAGTGAATTGATGTCTCGGACAAAATTAAATCTGTATTTAAAGATTATTGGGGAAAATGTGCAACAAATGTACAGCTGTTGCCAGAAACGTTAAGAAATATTTTTAAAAGTGCCTTAAATATGCTCATATGACATATCAGAATGTGTTAGAAGGAGTAAGTGTAATCAAAACTGATTCAAATTAAATTAAAGAAACTAGTTGGTGGGATGATATTTGGAACTGGGGAACAAATATACAGCTGTACCCATGGGAATGAACTACATCACATTTAGCAATAATAGCCAGGCTTATTATATCAAACTTATATTAAAGTGGTGGAAAGTTGGGACAAAAAAATTAGAGATGGAGTTGTTTTTATAAAAATGGGAATGATTGATGGGAAAATGAGATGGTAATGAATTATATATATGTTATATGAATGCACGTTAATATTATTGCTTTAAGAAGTGATAATTAGTTGTAACAATTTTTGAACCTTTAGTGTCTGCCTGATGGATATGGGTTAGCTCAGGTTCTTTGTGATCCATTTTGTCAAATTCAATGAATCAAAGGGGGAGTGCTGAGTGGGAAAGATGGCCAACTTGAGCCGTAAGGCATGATGGGAAAATATGTCAATGACTATCTTTAAAGAAGCCAACAAGAAAAATGTTGCCCTGTGCAAAATGGATTTCATGAGACCCAGTGACAATAACATCACTGATAACGCCCTTGTTTTCAGAACACGGGGATATAAAGTGCGGTAGCACCGAGATTTAATCAAAGATAACCTGGGATCAACCGCGTATGTGCAGACCTGACTTTCGAAGCTCATCAGCTCCTAAGAGTGAACCTGGCAAAGCTCTCTCTAATGGAAAGTATACTTGATTCAAGCTGTGAGTCTTGAAAGTTTTGTAACTGCATAAATAAACACATAGCTGTAGTCTTGGTGAAGTCTTAGCGAAATAAGAAAAGTTGTATTTAAAGGTAAATCAACCTTACTGAGAGTACTCAATCCTGACTGCATTCATCAGTTGCGGCCAACAGAGGCACAACTTGCCGAATGGCCTCCTTCGGCACTGTAGGAATTGTATGGTTCCATGATTCCCACTGTCACCGTCATTTTATCAACCTGGATGGGTCTCCACTACTTGGGGACTCTGGTGTACCTTGGCAGTCTCCCTGTGGACTGTGGGCGGGGCCCTGTGGACTGTGGGCGGGCGGGGTGGGGGGGGGGGGGGGTGGGGGGAGTCCCTCCCTATTTGGGCACTTTGTTTCCCGCAGAGAGGCCCTTGACGGCAATGGCCAGCCTGTATAACAACACACCAGCCCTCATCAACCCACAGCAAGGGCCTTTCTGAATGGCCCCGGCATGTCCATACCCCACTCACCTGGTTGAGAGAGCGGTCCGTTTCCATCGCGTCCTCTTCTTCCAGTCACCATCCCAGTAGTGCCCACCGCTCCCAGGCAGCGCCTGCAGGTGGGCAAACATCCTTCAAAAGGATGGCAGCCCTGACAGCATGTAACATAAAATGAGCCCAAGGGTCCCACAAACAGCCAAGACAAGCCCCTGGCTTGGGATCCCATCATCAGGACCCCTACTGCGGTGACAAAAAACAGCTTTGAGAATTGCCTATTCATTTATCTCTAAACTCAGAGTGCCCCAATGAGACAAATGATCCCTACATTTTAATTACAAAACTGTTATAGTGTTGATGCAGTCTCAGAACATTCCCTGACAATTAATTGTCTGCTTTTGTTGTCCATTTATTAAATCCAGCAGGTTGTTAGCTTGGCACTTTGTGTGGCTGTTTTGTAAGCGGGCTAATCTCATCAGGCACTCACAATCTGACTTTGTTCTGAAAAGAGGATGGATGACAGGACACAGCCTCTGCGACATCAGTTTTGTGTCTTTCTACCCGACTATAATTGAGAACTTCACTGTGAACGATCTCTCGTTTGCTCTGAAATAAGTGCTTATTATCAGCTCCTCGCCCAGGCAGAGAAATATATTTGGCAGCGTTTGCTCGTTTAGTAGTTTTTCTTGCTCCATCAATGTAAAAATGAATCTGCAAAGGTTCCATGGATCATATGAAATGTGATTTGCAGCAATGCATCTTTGGTTATGATGTGAATTAAGGTACAGTATCTAAAAGTTGTAACTCAAATTTGTATCGACCATTTGCTTTTTAATTTGAATCAGTCTAATTCATTGTTGATTGCTGTTTACCTAAGCTTTGAAGTTTCACATGATGATTCATCTTTCATTTCCCAAAGATTGGTCGGATGCTAAAAGGCTCATGATATTCCATTGAGAACACTGCCTGCCCTAGGGCAGTACTACCGTGCTGGGTATTCTTTTTTTAAAATTTAGTGTACCCAATTCATTTTTTTTCCAATTAAGGGACAATTTAGCGTAGCCAATCCACCTACCCTGCACATCTTTGGATTGTGGGGCCAAGACCCACATAAACACGGGGTGAATGTGCAAACTCCACACGGACAGTGACCCAGAGTCGGGATCGAACCTGGGACCTTGGTGCCGTGAGGCAGCAGTGCTAACCCACTGCGCCACCATGCTGCCTCCGTGCTGGGTATTCTTCATGTAATGCCACATTTCGGTTCATATAGAATAAGAGCTTGTTTAGTCTTCAGTTCTGCCCTTTCTTAACATGACGGGCCAGATTTGAAGCTTGACGCAGGTGAAACTATGATCTGAAGCCAATGCCCACTATTCTGCAGTTTGTTTTATGGAGCTGTGCCACCTTCATCCTGCACATTTCAGCCCCATACCTTTTCCCCAAAAAAGTGAGGAAACAAGGAAGAAAATCTATTTCAAATGTAGTAAATCAGAAACTTCTGATAGGTTCAAAGAATTGCAGAGGTTTAATAATCATGAACAGAAGTTTGATCTAACCATCTTAAAATCTTAAGATCTTCTCTTAAAATCCTCACCATTTTTCACTTAACTTCATATTCTAAATCTCCTCAGAGGGACACCTGCTATGGACAGACATCTGGGGCTGTATTCCCCGATCCTGCGGCTATGTCCACAGGGTCTGCCTGGTCTTACGACCAGAAGGTCGGCGCCACCCCTGCACCGATCCTCCGTCCAGTGGGGGCCCAGCAGCCATGCAACGTAAAGCCCCTACTTGCAGATAAGACTGGAGAATGGCTGGGTCCGTGGCCATGCATGAGCACTGCGGAACCTGCGGCGTCCATGCCACGCAACATGGCGCCGGCAGCATGCGGACCCGGCCTGATAAGAACTTCCCCCCTGTAACCAGCCTTGGAACCCCCGGCCCACCCCTCACCAGTTCCCCCAGCCCCCGTCAAAGTGGAATGGCTCCCCCCCGACTGTGGCAGTGCTGGACTCAGTCCGTAGCCGCCATGTGAGGTCCCCGAACAGTGTGAGCACAGCACAAGCGAATGACGCTGTCGGGGACTCAGCCCATTGGGGCCAGAGAATCGGGGGAGGGCCTCAGGTGACGTCCTGAAGCTGGACATACGGCGTGCAGTGTACACCCCAAGTATGCCGTTTTTGAGGGGGTGGAGCATCGCAAAACTGCGCTGCCCCCATTCCGGCATAAATGGAGATTCTCCAGGCGATTGCTGAACGCGATTTTGGCAATCGGAGAATCCTGCCCATGATCAGCTCTCAACAGAGACTAAGAGACTGTACCAGGACAATAATTTTTTAATGTTTTAAGACGGTGCGGAAAGATTGATTTGTTCCAGGAGTGAAAATATAAGAAACCGGGCTTGGTTGTTTTATAAACAAACTTTATTAAAAGAAAACAACATTTAAACTTTTAAACTTCAACCCTAACAAGGAAATATTACATGGAGTGTCTTAACCGTAACACACTATTTCACATTAAACAACACTGTAACAGAACATGCAGCTCTCATGCCACTTTCACAGGCAGACAATTTCATAGAATTTATAGTGCAGAAGGAGGCCATTCGGCCCATCGAGTCTGCACCGGCTCTTGGAAAGAGCACCCTCCCCAACCGCACACCTCCACCCTATCCCCATAATCCAGTAACCCCATCCAACACTGAGGGCAATTTTGGACACTAAGGGCAATTTAGCATGGCCAATCCACCTAACCTGCACATCTTTGGACTGTGGGAGGAAACCGGAGCACCTGGTTCGATTCTGGCTTGCGTCACTGTCTGTGCGGAGTCTGCACATCCTCCCCGTGTGTGCGTGGGTTTCCTCCAGGTGCTCCGGTTTCCTCCCACAGTCCAAAGATGTGCAGGTTAGGTGGATTGGCCATGATAAATTGCCCTTAGTGACCAAAATTGCCCTTAGCGTTGGGTGGGGTTACTGGGTTATGGGGATAGGGTCGAGATGTTGACCTTGGGTAGGTTACTCTTTCCAAGAGCTGGTGCAGACTCGATGGGCCGAATGGCCTCCTTCTGCACTGTAAATTCTATGATAATCTATGAGACATCCTGTGTATTCCCACGAACGAGTTTAAGTCTGACAGAGCAATGTAACTTGGCCAGGCGTGGGTGTATCCCTCTGACTCTGAATCAGCAGTTTTTTTTTTCTCCTCAGTCTGTTTAACCTCTAAATTGCCTTCTACAATGAGGTCTCATTTCTGAACCCAACTTCTTAATATTTCCCTTGCGAGACACACCTGTTCCTGCCCACAGTTCGCGCTGGCACATACATTAAGAATCAGAAGGTAATAAATATTTCTGTTTCTAAGTCATCTTAAACATAGATTTTGGACAGTTTGGATCAACTATAGTTTTCTTCAAGCAGAAGATCAGAGGGATTGTTCCATTGACTCTGAAGGAATGTTTTTCGCTCTAATATAGTTCCTTCCTGTGTGAACTTGGATCATTAGGAATTGCAGCAATTATCATTTCTCAGCTCCTTCTTGCCTCTGCATAAATTCTCAATTAACTGGTTAAATTCAATGTACCTTTGAAATGTATTCTTAGCAACTGAGCTTTGCAGATTCGTCATGTGCTAAAACGGAGAATTGCTACACAGGATATATCAACCTGACTTGAAATGGAAGAATTTTGCTCTCTTCTCGAGCTCTTAAAACAACTTGCATTTATACAGCACCTTTAACTCAGTAAAACATCGCAAGAATTTCATGGGGATATTTTCAGACAAAATCTGACAGCAAGTCATATAGAGAGATATCATGCCAAGTGACCGACTGCTTGGTCACAGATCTAGGTTGCAAGGAGCATCTTATAGGGATTTCCAGTGCTCAGTCAAGGAATCAATGGTTATAGGGATAAGGCAGGAAAATTGAGTTGAGGATTATCACATGAGGTCAATCACAATCTCATTGAATGCTGGAGCAGACTCGGCGGGCCGAATGGCCTACTGCTGCTCTTACGTCTTATGCTCTTAGGCCCATAGATAGCTGAAAGCATGGCCATCAATAGTAGGGTGTTAGAAATCAGGAATGCAACGTGCCAGAATTGGTTAAGATTTCATGGGTGGTTCTGGGGATGGAGGAAGTTAAGGATAGCCGTGGTGGATTTGAAAAGTAGGAAACAAATTTTAAGATTGATGGAATGCTGGACCGGGAGCCAATGTAGGTCACTGAACACAGGGTGCGAGACGAATGGGACTTCTTGTGAACTGGGATACGACAGAAGCGTTTTGGATGAGCTGCAGTTTATGAAGGGCAAAGACTGAAAGCAATGGAATAGTCAAGTCCAGAGATGAATGAAACCTAAAGCGGAATAATAAGATCTCTTGCTATTGGCAACACGGGAGATCTGCAGCAACACGGGAGATCTGCAGCAACACGGGAGATCTGCAGCAACACGGGAGATCTGCAGCAACACGGGAGATCTGCAGCAACACGGGAGATCTGCAGCAACACGGGAGATCTGCAGCAACACGGGAGATCTGCAGCAACACGGGAGATCTGCAGGAACACGGGAGATCTGCAGCAACACGGGAGATCTGCAGCAACACGGGAGATCTGCAGCAACACGGGAGATCTGCAGCAACACGGGAGATCTGCAGCAACACGGGAGATCTGCAGCAACACGGGAGATCTGCAGCAACACGGGAGATCTGCAGCTCAGAGGGAACCTGGGTTTAAGTTTTCATATGTAACACGAGAAGAGCACAGATTGCAGTTGTGTGGCCTAGGAAGACTATAACACGGACTCCCCCTGCTGTTTATTACTTTAATCCTCAAATAATTTCCATGCAAATAACTATCCAATTATCTAGATATTGTTCACACTACCTATTTCCATTGCAGGACAATCTTTTCCAACTTTTACTAAAATCTGAGTAAAGAGTTCAGTCTAAATGTTGCATTATTGTTCCCTATCAATCCTATATGCTGCTTTGCATTTCCAGCCAGTTTTGTTGTTACATGAGATCTACATATTCGATCTAAAGCTCTTTCCTTTTAAAAGACGTATGCAAGGATTCTTCAGAAAAAAATAAAACTGACAAGAAAGATATTCTCTAGCTCTCTGAATATTTATGCATGATTGACTGCTCCTTCCACATATTTTGCAAATTACAAATGTGACTATCTCACTGGGGCCTGTCTGTCATCAAAAATAAAACAAATTCATGACAGTTCTAAACAATAATTAAAATTAAAATAAAGTGTAAAATAATAAAAAGACAATCATGAACGTTGCAATACGCAGGTCTTCTCAATTTACAGAAGGTGTACTCCACTCGACATTTTGTGTTAAAGTCCAGACATCATGGGCTGGATTCTCCATTTTTGGGACTAAGTCCTCAAGCTGTCGGGAAAACTGGTCTTTTCCGCCAGGAAACCTGACGCCAAAAGGGCACCGATTCCCCGTTTTGCTGGGGGCTAGCAGGCAGCTGTCGTAGAGCTCGCAGCTCTAGCTGCCAATACGGCTCCTCGCACTTCCGGGTCAGAGACCGCGGATGCGCACAGCGGCGGCCTCCAGAGGCTGCGCTGTACTCCATGGCGGATTCAGCCCATGGATGTGGACCGGCAAAATAGTACCCTGCATCGGCTGCTTGCGCGCCATGAGTACTCCACGAGTGCGCAGATTTTCAGTGGGGTGGAGAATTGAAGAACCAGCGTCGCTCCTGATTTCGTGCTCCAAAACGGATTCTCCGCCCCATCATCAAACGCAATTTTGGCGTTGGGGTGCGGAGAATCCAGTCCCATATGTTGACATGCTGGGTCCATTAAATTTTCAATCATTTACATGATACTTATTGTAATAACCTGCATGGAGCTCACCGGGCTGGCTTATCTTCCCAGTGTGGCTCGAGCTCCCCTGCAAGCTACGGGGCAAATACTATGTTTATATAAGGTCAGTCCGATAGGACCGGACTGACAGAGAGAGGACCTGGTGAAGTCTAATCGGGTCCCTTTGGACATAGTACGTATTATAAATAAACGTCTTGTTTATGTTACTCGTCTGACTCCCTTCGCCATTATTAAACTTAGGAGTGATATGTAGTGGCATGCAAAACTGGCACTTACATTTGTTTACCTGTCATTAGCGGGTTGGACGTGGTGTGCTCCGGTCCTCCGCAATTCTCTACCCCTCTCAGGTGGAAGTCACGCGGGTAAACTTGTGGTTTACTACAGGTCTTTACCAGTGGGGATTGGGCGCCATGGCTGCTGAGGGGGAGAGAGAAGGTAAGTGTAGTGTTAAAACTGTTAGAAATTGTGGGGTTTGCTGTCAGGGCCAGGGGGAGTAGCAGGGAGCGACTTGGTGAGACGCTCCGTGGTTTTGGGGGGTCCCCCTTGGGATCGGGGTGGCCTGGCTCAGGCTGCCATTGCTGCAGTATTTGTTTTAAACATCCCCATTTTATACAAGTTACAGGCCCCTGGCTGCTCACTCTGCTAACTGCTCAGTGTGTCCTGTAAAGGTTCACAGAGCTTCTGGTCATTTGGGAGCCCACCCAGACCACCCCTCTGGAAACCCTCAGACCCCAGCTGACCATCACCAGGACGGGCATGGCCAAGCTCAATCAGTGGCCCACCAGGTGCTGCCACTGCTCAGCGCACTCATCAGAAGCGCAGCCCCACTGCAGGGGACAGCAGAGCTTACCTCAAACAAAGGACATGCAGTGTGGCCTTTGGCACACTGCCCCTCTCAGGGCAGAGGCCTCATCAGTCACACTATCAGCCACTCCACCGAACCACCAGCTGGCTCTAAGCCCTGCCTGCCCCCTGCGCTCCTGCTCCCACCCATCCTGCCCCCAGTCAGGTTGGCACAACCTGTGTGTCACACCCAGGACTCACATCACACTGCAGCTACGCTCCCAGCAGACACACACTTCCCTCGCTCTCCCCTACCTGCAGGACCTGCCCACGCACAAGCACCTCAACATGGGGGCTTGATGGCACACCGTGACCCTCTCCACTGGGCAACCAGGTGCCACCCTGCTGTCGGGATAACACACGGCCCACCCAATGAGGACACCCACAGTAGACCACTGAGGAAACAGGACAAGGGCCGCAGAGGGCATCATTGCTACAGGTTGTGCAGCCACTGTTACCCCTGTTGATAGGGACGGGTGATGAGAATGGAGGCTCCCTGGTGCTACTCATTGCTGGGGACGGGTGCAATGTGGAGGACAACATATCGGAGAGAACGGTTGAGGGGTGGGGTGGGTTTTGGGGGGAAATGTAGAGGATGGATGAATACTCATCTTGATAACATGTCTTCTATTTTGCCTCCCTGCAGGAGATGGATTTTGGACTACAATGCTAGCCATCTACCGGGCCGCAACTGCCATTGTGGATGCACGGTGGCTGGATGCACTGGGCCTGCTTGGGAGGAACCTACACAGGAGGAGCCGCCCCAGAAGTGCAGGGGCCAGCCTGTGAGGCAGGAGAGCTGGCTGTCCAACAGGCTGAGGAAGAGGTGTAAAGGAGGTGCCACATGAGGTCATCTTTATACCATCAGCGCCTGTCCTTTGCGGACCTGCCGGACCACATGTGTCACCAGGGATACCGGTTATTTAGGGCGACCTTGCACCACCAGTGCCAGATGGTGGCACACCTGGCATCTCAGGGGTATGGAGGAGGATACCCCCTCCCGGTGACTGTGAATGTGATGGCTGCCCTGGTTTTTCCAGGCGCCAAGCGGGAACATGTCTCAGATCTTGCAGACATCCGTACACAGGTGCACCCATGCTGTGACAGATGCGCTATTTGCCTGGGCAGCAGACTATGTAAACTTCAATCTGGACCAGGCTCACCAGGCTGCACGGGCAGCGGGATTCGCACCATCACTGCCATGGTCAGGTTCCAGGGGATTATAGAAAGGAAACATCTCTCCCTATGAGCTATGGCTCATCAAGGGGTCCACTTCATCGGAAGGGCTTCCACTCCCTGAATGTGCAGTCGGTGTATGACCACCAGCAGCAAGTCTGCGTCCAAAATCCAGGCAATGCCCATGACTGGGCAGCACCGGAGCACAGTGGTTAGCACAGTTGATTCACAGCACCAGGGTCCCAGGTTTGATTCCCGGCTTGGGTCACTGCCTGTGCGGAGTTTGCACGTTCTCCCCGTGTCTGCGTGGGTTTCCTCCGGGTGCTCCGGTTTCCTCCCACAGTCCAAAGATGTGCAGGTTAGGTGGATTGGCCATGCTAAATTGCCCTTAGTGTCCAAAAAAAAAAGTTAGCTGGGACATCCAATTGTCCTGGGTGCCCTGCCCCATCCCATAACACCCACACCAACCTCCCACACCCCCCAACTGGCACACCCTCTACACCCAACCCCTCCCTCACAGTGGATTGAGGCAGGTTGCAGTTTTGGTGCAGATATTTAATTGTGACTAACTACAGTATTGTGCCCTGACCCCTGTGTCAACCTATGTGCTGCGCCTGTGCCATCTTAACTGGTGTCGAACGTTATCTTACATGGCCTACCACTCCTTCTAGGTTTGACCTGAGACAGCATATCAGACATGGAGACATCTCTCCCTCTGACCGGGACCAAGTTAGACTCGGCTGACTTTTGGGTGTCAAAAGTGACGATGTGCCACCCTGTTCTGCCAGTGTCAGGTGGGGGAGGGGGATTCAACACTTCCCTGCAGGAGTCATCGGCATGGGTCCCATCACGTCCTCCTCCCTTGCTGGCCCCCAGGCTACTCCAAGGGATGGAGGTGAGGCTCAAGTAAGCTCTGGATACTCAACCGTCACCTGGCGCTGCCAGTCCTGGAGGCCCGGTGTCATCTGAGCCGTGGTCCCGATGCCCTCGGCTATGGTGCACTAAGGCTGGGCATGTCCCTCAACGAGACGTGTACCGCACTGCCTCGGTCATGTCCCTCTGGGACTGTGACAGGTGCCAGTTCAGTCAGCACCCCGCCAATGCTCCTGAAGTCCTCAGCCATCACCGTTTGTGACTGGATCAAGCTCTGGAGTGCTGAAGCAATGTCCATGTGGGCCCGGTACATGTTTGCCTGTGACAGGGCTCCCACATCCTGAGCCTCAGGCATCTAACCAGGACGGTGCCAGTGATGTGCGCGGATTGCCGTTGTCCCAACGGCATCCACGTGAGTGGCGTAAAATGCCGTGGCAACATCTTTTTTTAAACATTTTTTTTTTTAAATTTAAATTTAGAGTACCCAATTATTTTTTCCAATTAAGGGGCAAATTAGCGTGGCCAATCTACCTGTCCTGCACATCTTTTGGGTTGTGGGGGTGAAACCCACGCAGACACGGGGAGAATGTGCAAACTCCTTACGGACAGTGACCCAGGGCTGGGATTCGAACCCGGGTCCTCAGCGCCGTAGGCAGCAATGCTAACCACTGTGCCACCGTGCTGCCGCCTTGGCAACATCTAACATTGACTTTGCAGGTCCATATGAGGGGCGGCACATGTTCATGGTTGTCATAAATGCACATTTCAAATACCTGAGGTGCTCCTAATGAAGTCATGGACTTCCAAATAAACCATCGGAAAGTTCAATGAGGTTTTCGCCAGATTTCAGATACCAGAACAAATTGTGAGTGATGATGATCCACAATTCACGGTTCAGGAATTTGAAGACTATCTAAAAATGAGTGGCATCTAACAGTAAAATCAGTGTCTTACCACGCATCCATGAATGGTTTAGCCGAAAGGTTTGTTCAATCCTTGAAGCATGCACTGAAAACCAAGGTTCAATAAATCGCTGTCTAAAGTTAATTTGGCAACACTACACACGTGACTATTCAGAGTTCTCAAACTTTACTATTACTGAAAAGGAAGCTGAAAGCTACATTTGATCCACTTTTACCGCAAGAAACGTCTAAGCTGGTAGGACGCAATTAGCAATTCCTAAGGGAAAGTAATTCCAAAAGACGCTTGTTTTGACAAGGAGAGCAAGTTTTGGTGCGCAGCCATACCACCAATGAGATGTGGATTCCTTCAATTGTATTGGCTCAAACTGGCCTTGCCTCCTATACAGTACAAACTGAAGATGAGCTTGTGTGGAGGTGATACAGAGATTATTTCTGTCAGTATTGTGTATGCCCAGAACTATCTCAGGATGAACATCCATCCAGATTACCGATCGTGCAACTGCAAATTCTGGTCAATCAGCAAGTAGTCATGGCAAATGAGAAGTTTTGTGTGATACTTTGAATGGCCAGAATTTCCGATCGTGTGCAACCAGTATAGTATCAACTAAAGCTCTAAATGTTGCTCAGCATGAAATATTGTTAATCAGTACTATGCTGTCTATGCTTTAGGCAGTAGAAGTGAATTTTTAAGTACTGTGCAAATGTAATCTCTTTTTGAAAAGTATATGTAGCTAGTTTATTACTAAGTTTTCATATGAGATTTGAATAATGTGCTCCTAGGATGAGCATCGCTGCCAAGATTGACATTTCCTGTCCACCCCAATTCCCCATAGTTGGTGATGAGCTGTCTTCTGGTGTCGGTACACTCATAATGCCATTCGGGTGAGAGTTCCAGGTTTTTGACCCAGTGATAGTGAAGGAACAGTGATATCGTTACAATTCAGCACGGTGTGCGATTTGGAGACTATACTCTCTGGAAATTAGAAAAATTAAAACATAAAAGGATTTGAAAAGGTTTGACAGGGAGATGCTGAGAAGCTCTTTCCGCTGATGAGGGGATTTGGAGCTAGGGGGCATAGAGGGATGGACATTTCAGACTGTTATGAGGCTATTTCTCTTCCAATCAGAGGGTTGTCAATCTTTAAATTAACAAATATGTGGATCAGGCAGGAAAGTGGATTTGAGGTTTAGGATCAACCATAATTTTATTGAAGGATTGAGCAGACTTGAGTGACCATAGGATCTGCTCCTGTCCTAATTTCTTAGGCTTTCAATTTCGCCAAAATTGAAACCCTTTACTTTTAGTGAGTCTCTTGCTCATGTGTTAACCTGTTATAGTGCCTCATCTGAAACTCTGCAAAGTCAACTGCTTCATCACATTCAAAGTTTGTACTTCATATATTCCCATGTGGGGTTACCGGTCATGAGTCCTCGGGGATCATTCTTACTTGGATCATCCCTAGTTGCTGGAAAAATGTTGTACTGGACAATGTTGTCCTTCGAAACTGCTAGCAAAAGTGCCAAACTTTTAGTGTCAACCTTTTTAGGTCAATAACAAAGGTCATAAGGATTTATTTATGTCTTCGCCTTTTCTCCAAAGTTACACAAGTCCTCAGTCTTTACACTCTGATTTCCCATCAACGAGGCTCCAATTCCATGCTGCTCGATCTCAGCAACAACTGACATGTGTTTGAAATCACTGGGTTTATGGTTAAACATTTCCACCAGATTGTAGATCTTTTGGCAGTCTGTTGCGTAAAAGAGTTGTGCTTCATTGGCTAGACACTGTGCCTCCTGTACATTCTGTAAGTCAGAAACACAAAGTTCAGTAAATACCAATATTATGACCTAGGTTTTTCAATTGAAATGCTGTCTGTAGCCTTATCTTTTCACTATACTGTTGCATCAAAATTGGAAAATTAAGACTTATTTGGTTGTTACATTTTCTTCTCCCCGAAAGGATGATTCAAACTGAGGCATTTTCACAGGGCAAGAAGCTTTGCAAAATTACTTCTATTTATCCATTTTACAAGTTGCAAAGACTGAAGTGCTCTTGTAAACAAAGGCAACAGCTGCACATTGTAAATTTGCAATCTAGAACATCTTTCAGTTTTAAAAACACTGCATTTGCCACTATTAAAAACTCAAATTAACTGTAATTACTGAAGTAATTGCTTAGAAGTCACTAAAACATCAGGGCTTTATGTTTTATCTTTCTTCATCTTGAATTAAAATTTCCTTTTACTCTGTTCAACAGTTTTGCATGCCCTTTAAAATAGTGGTTTTCTGTGGTACAGCATGCATTTGCATTATTGTTTGCTCCACTTGTAGTGGTGCACCCTCAGTCTCAGCTGACACTCAGGAGTTTGGAGTGGCCAAGGAATGGTGAATAAGACCCTTTACCACAGGAGATGAGAAAATGAATCAAGTACAGATCCTTCCTTGGGTTATTTTCATGATTTTTCTCCAGTTTAAATTGAGTGACCATACAAAGTGATTGTCTGAGTGGAAGGGATACACATAAAAACTGGTACTGTGCAACTCTTAAAGATCGCTGACACTTATCTTGCCTCAGGATGTATTTGTCGTCAGCATTTTCCCCACATACAGGAGATAAAGACTGGATCTTACTGCTTATGAATATTGTATGGTTTTTTCTTCAAAGGCAGCATTTACACATTGGTGAATACCACTGTCAACACTCAAAGAGCAGTGGTGTGCACTGTTCTTTACCTCTGAAATTAAAAAAACTCCAATATCAGTTTAATATAATTCTAACCACACATGATTAATTTGCCCAACTCTATAATTTTCAATTCAACTCCTAGCCAGATATTTAGAAAGGAGTCAATTGCCATAGCAGTCACTACTTTTGATGGAGATTTATTGCACATTTACCAAGTAGTAAAAGGAAATTTCTTACCAGAAATGTTGTGTCTAGTTCTGCAGTAAGAAGCACGATGCCCTTCTCCTTCTTGAGATCAGGATAATGATATATTATAAGCTGACTTGGCGAATTCGCCCCCAAAGACTGCAAGGCAAAGAAAATAAAACTTTGGAAAGGGTACAAAGAGACTTGAGAAGCACGTTACCCCAGTGGTTCTTGAACAGTGGGATAGTTGGTCTATAGACAAGCGGCATAACAAACAAAAAAGATTAAAAACCATCGTGGTTTAATGCAGCCATAATGATTCTTTTTAAATAATGACTTTTCCCTGCACATCTTTTTCAGGATAGCAGCCAGTGATTAGTGGCGTGCCTCAGGCGTCCGTGTTGGGACCACAACTTTTCACAATATACATTAACGATCTGGAAGAAGGAACTGAGGACACTGTTGCTAAATTTGATGTGATACAAAGATCTGTAGAGGGACAGGTAGTACTGAGAAAGCAGGCGGGCTGCAGAAGGGCATGGACAGGCTAGGAGAGTGGGCAGAAAATGTAGCAAATGGAATAAAATGTGGAAAAGTGAGAGGTTATGCACTTTAGAAGGAAGAGTGGAGGCATAGACTATTTTCTAAATGGGAAATGCTTAGGAAAACAGAAGCACAAAGGGACTTAGGAGTCCTCGTTCAAGATTCTCTTGAGGCTAAGGTGCAGGTTCAGTTGGCAGTTCGGAAGGCAAATGCAATGTTTGCATTCATGAGCAGGGATGTACTTCTGAGGCTGTATAAGGTTCTGGTCAGACCCCATTTAGAGTATTGTGAGCAGTTTGGGCCCCATATCTAAGGAAAGATATGCTGGCCTTGGAAAGTTTTCAGAGGAGGCTCACAAGAATGATCCCTGGATTGAAGAGCTTGTCATATGAGGAGCGGTTGAGGACTCTGGGTCTGGACCCGTTGGAGTTTAGAAGTATGAGGGGGGGATCTTATTGGAACTTACAGGATACTGTGAGGTCTGGATAGAGTGGACGTGGAGAGGATGTTTCCACTAGAAGGAAAAATTAGAACCAGAGGGCACAACCTCAGACTAAAGGGACGATCCCTTAAAACAGAGATGAGGAGGAACTTCTTCAGCCAGAGGGTGATGAATCTGTGGAACTCATTGCCGCAGAAGGCTGTGGAGGCCATATCAATAAGTGTCTTTAAGAGAGAGATCGTAGAATCATAGCATTCACAGTGCAGAGGAAGGCTGGAACCACAGAGCAGGGGCATGTCTGCCTGCATTGCTAATAATGAGAAAAGCACGGTAAAATATGCAAAGACATAGCCAATGTTATAATTAATTTACTGTGGATAGTACATCATGGGAAGTTGTGAATTTCTTTTAGTGGCGCATGGCATGAAAAAGATTGAGAGCTTATGAATTAGAGATACTGACATCTGACGAATGCTGACCAAACATCAACATGAAATACAATAGTTAAAATCAGTTCAGCTAACTATGGGTCAAACATTTATCTTTGCTAATCTGTTGAATTTCAGAAAGATATTTTAGAAAAAACCCCTAGGCTGTCTCCTGGGGGGGAGATTTGTTAGTACTCTTTGGGGGGGTTTAAACTAATTCAGCAGGGGCATGGGAACCTGGATTGTAGTTTTGGGGTGCGAGAGATTGAGAGTAGAGAGGTCAGGAGCACAGATTTGACTTCGCAGGAGGGCGGCAGTGTTCAGGTAGGTGGTTTGAAGTGTGTCTATTTCAATGCCAGGAGTATACGAAATAAGGTAGGGGAACTGGCAGCATGGGTTGGTACCTGGGACTTCGATGTTGTGGCCATTTCAGAGACATGGATAGAGCAGGGACAGGAATGGTTGTTGCAGGTTCCGGGGTTTAGGTGCTTTAGTAAAGTCAGAGAAGGGGGCAAAAGAGGGGGAGGTGTGGCGCTGCTAGTCAAGGACAGTATTACGGTGGCAGAAAGGGTGCAAGATGGGGACTCTTCTTCCGAGGTAGTATGGGCTGAGGTTAGAAACAGGAAAGGAGAGGTCACCCTGCTGGGAGTTTTCTATAGGCCACCTAATAGTTCTAGAGATGTAGAGGAAAGGATGGCGAAGATGATTCTAGAAAAGAGCGAAAGTAACAGGGTAGTTGTTATGGGAGACTTTAACTTTCCTAATATTGACTGGAAAAGATATAGTTCGAGTACATTGGATGGGTCGTTCTTTGTACAATGTGTGCAGGAGGGTTTTCTGACACAATATGTTGACAGGCCAACAAGAGGTGAGGCCACTTTGGATTTGGTTTTGGGTAATGAACCAGGCCAGGTGTTAGATCTGGAGGTAAGTGAACACTTTGGAGACAGTGACCACAATTCGGTGACCTTTACATTAGTGATGGAAAGGGATAAGTATACCCCGCAGGGCAAGAGTTATAGCTGGGGGAAGGGCAATTATGATGCCATTAGACATGACTTAGGATGTGTAGGTTGGAGAAGTAGGCTGCAAGGGTTGGGCACACTGGATATGTGGAGCTTGTTCAAGGAACAGCTCTTGCGTGTTCTTGATCAGTACGTACCAGTCAGACAGGGAGGAAAGGGTAGAGCGAGGGAACCGTGGTTTACCAAAGAAGTGGAATCTCTTGTTAAGAGGAAAAAGGAGGCCTATGTGAAGATGAGGCGTGAAGTTTCAGTTGGGGCGCTTGATAGTTACAGGGAAGCGAGGAAGGATCTAAAGAGAGAGCTAAGACGAGCAAGGAGGGGACATGAGAAGTCTTTGGCAGGTAGGATCAAGGAAAACCCAAAAGCTTTCTATAGGTATGTCAGGAATAAAAGAATGACTAGGGTAAGAGTAGGGCCAGTCAAGGACAGTGGTGGGAAGTTGTGTGTGGAGGCTGAGCAGATAAGCGAGATACTAAATGAATACTTTTTGTCAGTATTCACTCAGGAAAAAGATAATATTGTGGAGGAGAATGCTGAGACCCAGGCTATTAGAATAGATGGCATTGAGGTGAGTAGGGAAGAAGTGTTGGCAATTCTGGACAAGGTGAAAATAGATAAGTCCCCGGGGCCTGATGGGATTTATCCTAGGATTCTCTGGGAAGCCAGGGAAGAGATTGCTGAGCCTTTGGCTTTGATTTTTAGGTCATCATTGGCTACAGGAATAGTGCCAGAGGACTGGAGGATAGCAAATGTGGTCCCTTTGTTCAAGAAGGGGAGTAGAGATAACCCCGGTAACTATAGGCCGGTGAGCCTAACATCTGTGGTGGGTAAAGTCTTGGAGAGGATTATAAAAGATACGATTTATAATCATCTAGATAGGAATAATATGATTAGGGATAGTCAGCATGGTTTTGTGAAGGGTAGGTCATGCCTCACAAACCTTATCGAGTTCTTTGAGAAGGTGACTGAACAGGTGGACGAGGGTAAAGCAGTTGATGTGGTGTATATGGATTTCAGTAAAGCGTTTGATAAGGTTCCCCACGGTCGGTTATTGCAGAAAATACGGAGGCTGGGGATTGAGGGTGATTTAGAGATGTGGATCAGAAATTGGCTAGTTGAAAGAAGACAGAGAGTGGTGGTTGATGGGAAATGTTCAGAATGGAGTTCAGTTACGAGTGGCGTACCACAAGGATCTGTTCTGGGGCCGTTGCTGTTTGTCATTTTTATAAATGACCTAGAGGAGGGAGCAGAAGGATGGGTAAGTAAATTTGCAGACGACACTAAAGTCGGTGGAGTTGTAGACAGTGCGGAAGGATGTTGCAGGTTACAGAGGGACATAGATAAGCTGCAGAGCTGGGCTGAGAGGTGGCAAATGGAGTTTAATGTGGAGAAGTGTGAGGTGATTCACTTTGGAAAGAATAACAGGAATGCGGAATATTTGGCTAATGGTAAAATTCTTGGTAGTGTGGATGAGCAGAGGGATCTCGGTGTCCATGTACATAGATCCCTGAAAGTTGCCACCCAGGTTGATAGGGTTGTGAAGAAGGCCTATGGTGTGATGGCCTTTATTGGTAGAGGGATTGAGTTCTGGAGCCATGAGGTCATGTTGCAGTTGTACAAAACTCTAGTACGGCCGCATTTGGAGTATTGCGTACAGTTCTGGTCGCCCCATTATAGGAAGGATGTAGAAGCTTTGGAACGGGTGCAGAGGAGATTTACCAGGATGTTGCCTGGTATGGAGGGAAAATCTTATGAGGAAAGGCTGATGGACTTGAGGTTGTTTTCGTTAGAGAGAAGAAGGTTAAGAGGTGACCTAATAGAGGCATACAAAATGATCAGAGGGTTAGATAGGGTGGACAGCGAGAGCCTTCTCCCGCGGATGGAGGTGGCTATCACGAGGGGACATAGCCTTAAATTGAAGGGTAACAGATATAGGACAGAGGTCAGAGGTGGGTTTTTTACGCAAAGAGTGGTGAGGCCGTGGAATGCCCTACCTGCAACAGTAGTGAACTCGCCAACATTGAGGGCATTTAAAAGTTTATTGGATAAGCATATGGATGATAAGGGCATAGTGTAGGTTAGATGGCCTTTAGTTTTTTTCCATGTCGGTGCAACATTGAGGGCCGAAGGGCCTGTACTGCGCTGTATCGTTCTATGTTCTATGTTCTATGTATTACCACCAAGACTATAGAGCCCTTTAAACACCTGGCCTTAAAAGCACAGAATAAGTTAGCAGTTAAATATCACCACTTTGGTCTAGATGAGAGAATCTATAAAGCAACACCACAAGAGATCTAATTATGAACAAATTCACGGAGATATGCTGCTTTCATTGTAGGTATTTTGAGAACAGCATTAATGCACAGTCTGCAAGGTTATGATTACTTCTGCTACGTAATGCATAAATACAGTCAGGCATACATTAGATAAGTAGGA
This sequence comes from Scyliorhinus canicula, assembly GCF_902713615.1. NCBI lineage: Eukaryota > Metazoa > Chordata > Chondrichthyes > Carcharhiniformes > Scyliorhinidae > Scyliorhinus > Scyliorhinus canicula. The sequence continues at coordinate 35,373,382 of NC_052149.1, read as the reverse complement.
ATATTTTATAAAGTAATTACAGTTTAGAGATTCGGAGACAAGAGTGAGACTCAAATTCAGATTTGCACGTCATTGAAGCACTTTCCAATATAGTTTAATTGTCATAAAAATTGCAATGAATTTACTCAAGAACCTTGTAGGGTAATTTTACCAGTCTCCACTTCCAGCACAAAGCTTCATCCACCAGCTGTACAGATTCAAAGTACAAATATTCTCTATCCTTGTTTTGTACTGATCACCTGGGACTGGGGGTTGCAAGTGCACAATGTAAAATGCCCTCCCTTTGGGAGATACTGTGTTAAAGTTCTATGTGGTATCCCCTTTCGAGAAACTGTGATAGAAAGTTTGATGAAAGCAGGTATAATTATCAAGAGTAATGTTGTTAACACATCAACATTGCAGCAATGAGCTGATAATGAAATGCTTCCCCCAACATCAGTTGTATTTACTCTGGTGCTCCTCCTCCAGTTAGTCACATACCTGAAGATTTATTAAAGAAGAAAAGTGAAGCTCAGTTGCAGACCACTGACCCACAAAGAATTCATAACCTGCTTCTCGTGGTAAAGCATACAAGAACTGGAAAAGAACAGGACAGTTATTAACATATGTGTTCAATGAACTATACGAGGAGTTCTGCTTTAGATTTCTTCGGCATGGAAAATGTTATAATATACAGCCTGAAATCATAGGTTTATACCAATAAATGACATGTTACACAGCTCGGAGTGGGGAAGTCTGTCACCAGAATCCCTTCTAGAATTTTGTCACCAAGACTGGAGAATTATTTTTTTGTCAGGTCATTATCAGAAATGCCAAGGAGATTGGGTAGAATATCATGGGCGGAATTCTTTGTTCCTGCAGCTAAGTGCCGGCTTGAACAGAGAATCCACAGGAGGTTCACATCAAAAGAATCGGCGTGAGCCCCACCGACACCGGCGCCGCGTGAAACACCTTGATAACGGCCGGGTCCCATGTTCATGGCTGATGGCCTGCACCAGTTGTGCTTACAACATGGCGCCGGCCCTGCGTGTAACCTACCCTTCGACCGCAACCCCACCCCAAGCCAGTGGCACGGATCCCGGACGAGTGTGGCGGCGGTGGACACAGTCTGCAGCCAACACTCCGATTCAGACCACACGTGTCCCGTGCCATCGGGGGCGGAGCACCATGAGTGGGCCAGTCGATGAAGTGTCAACGGCATTGCGACTGCGTGTGGCGCGCGTCACGATGATGCCAGTTGGAAGGGGGTGGAGAATCGCAAATTGGCGTGAAATCGGTGACGTCCCCGATTCCAGGGCTGGATTCGATTTTCCGCCCGATCACCGATTACGATTTTGGCGTTGGGCAACGGAGAATCCCGCCCCCCAGCTCTGAACCCAGCCACAGCAAAGCTTTGAACCTGGCTGCAACACAGAGAAGAAATTCATACACAAAAGGGAGGGAAGCCTGATTGCTGGATTGTTTTGACACAACAGCTGAGGTCACTATCTGCCCCATTGCTGGATATCTGACAGCATTTTTTTCCTCTTTTGTACCAAATAATTCTTAGGCTTGAATACTGTTCCCATGTTTCGTGAGGTTCTTCCAAACCATTCCACACACCTGGGCAGGATATAAAAGTAGCTGGCTTGATAGATCCAAACCATCCCGCCTAAATTCCAGCCTCTCGTGATCTTCTCAGCTCTTGCCAATCACATCTGAACTAAAACCAGCCATTAGCAATATTGATATCTTAAAAATGTTTCTATCATATTCCTTCTCAACTGTATATGCATTGTCCTTTCTTCAACCTCCCTCTATCCATTCCTTGGATTCCTATCTATTCCTTGCCCACAATCTCAAAGCTTTGGAATTCTTTGCCTTCTTCAGTTTCTCCTTCCTCCTTTCTACAATTAATTCCTTTTACTCCTCCTAACTGGAGAAAAGTGTTTCCCCAGGAATAATCTGTTGGTCCTGTTTGGAACATTACGAACAGGAGCTGGCCTTGTGCCTCTCGAGCCAACTCCACCATTCAGTAGATCAAGGCTGACCCCCACCTCAAAGGACCCTTGATGCTCTTACCCAAGAAAAATCCTCTCTCTCGGCCTTGTAAGCTCCACATTCGCAGTCTTTTTAAAATAATACATTTCTATGATCACGGTTGGACACTTCTAAGAAATCCTCACCATCATTCAAATCCCGTGCAACCAAAATCACAACTAACCCACCTCACCTTCCCACGATCAAAGAGCAGGGGCTGACAACCCAGAGAGGCAGGCAGCATCAGGTCAAAAGCCAAACTTAAATTACAAAGCAACTGCAAAACTAAGGGCTAGGGATTCTCAGGCGCAACAGCATCACCTACCTTGGACGACTGAGCAGTAAGTTTAATTGTAATGAAAATGTGCAGACTTGTGTGACAGAAATAGCACACTCGCAAATGTGCCATAAACATGACAAGAAAATGTTATGGAAAACAAGTGCAAGACTCTAATATACTTGGATGCGCCTTCACGTTTGTGTTTGTTCATGTTTCCTGTTTTTTCAATATTTGTGATCAATTTGACAAATTGCATATCTGCAGCTCAGAAATATATGAAGCAAGAACAAAATTTCCACTAAAGCAACAAGCAGAATTTGCATTATTTTTCCCACAATGTAACTAGTCAGTCACATATCATATTAAAACAAAGATCCCAATGTGTTGACAATGAACAGTACTGCATACTCACAGTGGGGCACTTCTGTGACCTGCTGTGCATCAGATCAAATGTTGCACCCTTTCAAGAAAAACAAATCTATTACAAAATGTGCAATTTAAAGGCCAAAACAATCAGTTTTCTCACATCAGATTTAAATCAAAGTGCTACTCACAGGAATTACTGCAGAGATAGTATTCCTCAAAGCAAAATACTGATTCCAAATCTGAAAAAAATATAAATATGAATGGAACACCTCAAGGATATCTCCAAGATTTAAACAGCTTTTGAAAGAAGCAAGTGTTATTTTTCAATGGTCTGCGATGAATGTTGGAATTTGAGATGTATTGCATTTTAGGTATTTGGTGCAGTAAGGGGAAAAGCCTGGGTTAGAATGTGTGTGTGACTGCTGCAATTATGTTGTAAAATAAATCCTAGTTTGAAAGGCAAGTATATTTTGGGAGCCAGGGGTGCAATTAAACCATCGAAAAAGGCTTGGGCAAATGCAATTTTGTTTGGATTAAAGGGAGTCCCTGTGGAGTTAATTATATTTCAGCTTGGTAAGATTATGTTGTTGCTGGGTGGAGCTAAGGCAGTGTTTTTAAACTTATTTTCCCCCAGGAATATCTTCTACCAACCGGCTGATCATTGGGACTCATGCTGGCCGAACTTCGCAACAAACCATTTTCACTTACCTTTAATGTGACAGGTGAGCTTGCTTGGTCCTTACGATTTCATTCCAATCAGATTCAATGCGCATATTAGATGCAGAGTTCAGCCGGTCTTTATCTTTGTGAGGGTGGAAATTCCAACCTCACGCATGTAGGTCGTTGTGAACCAATTGCAACAAAACGCTTCTTTTACTCAGCACTGGATACTCTTCAGAAACGCTACTCCGAAGCTACTACCGGGTGCCATGGTAGCACAATGGGTAGCACTATTGCTTCACAACTACAGGGTCCAGATTAGATTCCCGGTTTGGGTCACTGTCTGTGTCGAGTCTGCACATGTCTGCGTGGGTTTCCTCCGGGTGCTCCAGTTTCCTCTCACAAGTCCCGAAAGACGTTGGACATTCTGAATTCTCCCTCTGTGTACCCGAACAGGCGGTGGAATATGGCGACTAGGGGCTTTTCATTTTTAAAAATAAGTTTAGAGTACCCAATTCATTTTTTCCAATTAAGGGGCAATTTGTCGTGGCCAATCCACCTACCCTGCATATCTTTTGGGTGGTGGGGGCGAAACCCTCACAAACACAGGGAGAATGTGCGAACTCCACATGGACAGTGACCCAGAGCTGGGATTGAACTTGGGGCCTCGGTGCTGTGAAGAAGGAGTGCTAACCACTGCGCCACCGTGCTGCCCGACTAGGGACTTTTCACAGTAACTTCATTGCAGTAAGCTTACTTGTGACAAAAAGATTATTTATTTTACTCCAGAATGCTGACAGAGCCTAATGGACTTGTGGTATGTTTTAACGTGCTGTCACAGGTGAAGTGCAGAGTTCAGTTTCTTCATTTGGAGTCAGCTACAAGTTAATAATTGAGTCTGGGGTCTCAAACTCAAAAGGATTCGTCACCCATCTCTTCTCTTTCAAAATCTGAAACTTCTCTGGAAGGAATAAGATTGAAACATAGAACATAGAACACTACAGCGCAGTACGGGCCCTTCAGCCCTCGATGTTGCGCCGACCTGTGAAACCATCTGAAGCCTATCTGACCTACACTATTCCATTTTCATCCATATGTCTATCCAGTGACCACTTAAATGCCCTTAAAGTTGGCGAGTCTACTACTGTTGCAGGCAGGGCGTTCCACACCCCTACTACTCTCGGAGTAAAGAAACTGCCTCTGACATCTGTCCTATATCTATCACCCCTCAATTTAAAGCTATGTCCCCTCGTGTTGGTCATCACCATCCGAGGAAAAAGACTCTCACTGTCCACCCTATCTAACCCTCGGACTATCTTATATGTCTCTATTAAGTCACCTCTCAGCCTTCTCCTCTCTAACGAAAACAACCTCAAGTCCCTGAGCCTTTCCTCGTAAGACCTTCCCTCCATACCAGGCAACATCCTAGTAAATCTCCTCTGAACCCTTTCCAAAGCTTCCACATCCTTCCTATAATGTGGTGACCAGAACTGCACGCAGTACTCCAGGTGCGGCCGCACCAGAGTTATGTACAGCTGCAGCTTGACCTTGTGGCTCCGAAACTCAATCCCCCTGCTGATAAAGGCTAGCACACCATATGCCTTCTTAACAGCCCTATTAACCTGGGTGGCAACTTTCAGGGATTTATGTACCTGGATGCCGAGATCTCTCTGTTCATCTACACTACCAAGAATCTTGCCATTAGCCCAGTACTCTGCATTCCTGTTACTCCTTCCAAAGTGAACCACCTCACACTTTTCCGCATTAAACTCCATCTGCCACCTCTCAGCCCAGCTCTGCAGCTTATCTATGTCCCTCTGTATCCTATAACATCCTTCAGCACTATCCACAACTCCACCGACCTTCGTGTCATCTGCAAATTTACTAACCCATCCTTCTACACCCTCTTCCAGGTCATTTATAAAAATGACAAACAGCAGTGGCCCCAAAACAGATCCTTGCGGTACACCATAGTAACTGAACTCCAGGATGAACATTTGCCATCAACCACCACCCTCTGTCTTCTTTCAGCTAGCCAATTACTGATCCAAACCGCTAAATCACCTTCAATCCCATACTTCTGTATTTTCTGCAATAGCCTACCGTGGGGAACCTTATCAAACGCCTTACTGAAATCCATATACACCACATCAACCGCTTTACCCTGATCCACCTGTTTGGTCACCTTCTCAAAAAACTCAATAAGGTTTGTGAGGCATGACCTGCCCTTCACAAAACCGTGTTGACTATCGCTAATCAACTTGTTCTTTTCAAGATGATTATAAACCCTATCTCTTATAACCTTTTCCAACATTTTACCCACAACTGAAGTAAGGCTCACAGGTCTATAATTACCAGGGTTGTCTCTACTCCCCTTCTTGAACAAGGGGACAACATTTGCTATCCTCCAGTCTTCCGGCACTATTCCTGTCGACAAAGGCGACATAAAGATCAAGGACAAAGGCTCTGCAATCTCCTCCCTGGCTTCCCAGAGAATCCTAGGATAAATCCCATCTGGCCCAGGGGACTTATCTATTTTGACATTTTCCAAAATTGCTAACACCTCCTCCTTTTGAACCTCAATTCCATCTAGCCTGGTCGACTGAACCTGAGTGTTCTCCTCGACAACATTGTCTTTCTCCAGTGTAAACACTGACGAAAAATATCCATTTAACGCTTCCCCTATCTCCTCTGATTCCACACACAACTTTCCACTACTATCCTTGATTGGCCCTAACATCACCAACAATCTGTCCTGATCCACCCATGTTGACGCTACAACCAAGAAAGCACAAAAGCACCTTTACTTCCTCAGGAAATTAAGGAAATTCGGTATGTTCACAATGGCTCTTACCAATTTTTATAGATTTACCATAGAAAGCATTTATCTGGCTGCATCACAGTCTGGTATGGCAACTTCTCAGCCCAAGGCCGTAAGAAACTACAGAGAATTGGGAACACAGCCCAGTCCATCACCCAAGCCCGCCTCCCATCCATTGACTCTGTCTACATTTCCCACTGCCTTTTGAAAGCGGGTGGTATAATTAAAGACCTCTCCCACCCAGGTTATTCTCTCTTCCAACATCTTCCATCGGGCAGAAGGTACAAAAGTTTGAGAATACACACCAATTGATTTAAAGACAGCTTCTTCCCCACGGTTACCAGACTTCTAGATGGCTCTCATATGGACTGAACGTATCTTTCTACGCTTCTTCTCTACCATTGCAGCTGTATGCTTCACCCGATATTTATGTCTATGTATTCACATTGTGTATTTATAATATGCTCTATGTATTCTTGTATGGAGTGATCTGCCTGGACTGTACACAGAACAATACTTTACACTGTACCTTGGTACACGTGACAATCAGTAAATCAAATCAAATGACGGCGATGTATTATTTTGTAGCGTCATTCTCTAAAATGTGAAACCTTAATAAGTATAGTTCAGAAACATGAAACTTTAGTTTATGGCGAACTAAATAAGATGTTTGATAAAGTACTTGGTGCTTTTTTCAAAATTTGACTTCTTAAATAATTACCTGTCTTATTTCATCTGAAGTTTTTTCTTTCACCATATCGAGATTGAGAATTGAATGAAGCGTCTAAAACAAGAATTAATCAAAAGAATTCAACGAGCATCAGACAAATTAACTGAGCAAAGACAATAATGAAGGCCATTGAAGTTGGAAATGTTGACTGACATATAGACAAAGTAATCAAGCGCAATACTTCAGACTAAAAGCTGTTTTTTGTTTTCTTTTTATATCTTATTTATCTTACCTCTCTGAACAATGTACCATTCCATAGTTGACAGGTCAAGATGACCTATGTGAAAATAACTGCTGATCTATAAACAGATGCTAGAGCTCTCACTAGAGTTGTGAGAATCTTTTAACCTTCCTCTGTAAAGCACTCACTTCTATTCATCATGGAGTGAGGAAGGTTCCAAGCTCCATATTACTAGCATATATAAATGTAAATGTCGGCACAGTCCCAGAGGACCATAGGCTGCTCTCCCCTTTGAGAGCTGACTGGTGGTGATTTAACTTGAGGGGCGATGGGATAAGGTTGAGGAGGCAGGGCCTTCATGAATAACCATGGGAAAATTGAACCCACGCTGTTGGCGTCGGCATCACGAACCAGCCGTCCAACCAACTGAGCTAAGCGTCCACCTGCCAGAATATATACCAGATGATCAACACGCTGAAGCAGGTAATCAGTCAACTGTAATCCAGTTCAGGTTTACAACTTCAAAATAATCTCAATCTAATTGCCCAAGATCCCCTTGAATTATTCAGTTTGCATGAACGTAGAACATACAGTGCAGAAGGAGGCCATTCAGCCCATCGAGTCTGCACCAACCCACTTAAGCTCTCACTTCCACCCTATCCCCGTAACCCAATAACCCCATCTAACCTTTTGGACACTAAGGGCAATTTATCATGGCCAATCCACCTAACCTGCACATCTTTGGACTGTGGGAGGAACCCAGAGCACCCGTAGGACACACGCAGACACAGGGAGAACGTGCAGACTCCGCACAGATAGTGACCCAGCGGGGAATCAAACCTGGGACCCTGGTGCTGTGAAGCCACAGTGCTAGTCACTTGTGCTACCGTGCTGTCCCATGAGATCAAAGTAGTTCTAAGCTTTGCACAGTGCTGATCATAGCTGTCACAGTTTTCATTGCATTAATACAAAAACAAAGAAAACCTGCAATTTAATCGCATGGTTTAAGCAAACTTACCGAGTATAATAGTAATGAGTGAATTTCTCTATTATACCACAGCCTCAAAGATTCAGGAAAATAGACACCTCTTACCTTATCTTTATCAAAACCAATCGTCTTTCCAGTTGCTCTTTCACCTAGTTTTTTTGACTATGAAACAAAAAAAACACAAATTAGCATGCAACAAAGATCTCAAATACAATCAGGTTCTGGTCATCCCAGCACAATTTAACTATGAGTACCTTTAAAAAACTAACTGAACTCAATCGTAAGCTACTGCTCAAATCCAGGCACCTAGTAGTTTAATGAAAGGAACTTGCAAATGATTCTGTGCGACGGATTACTGATTCAATTTTACACTAATTACTGATACATTACATTTAAAAAGGATTTTAAAAGGGCGGCACAGTGGAATGCACTGCTGCATCATGAAGTTAAGGACCCGGGTTCGATCCCGGCCCCAGGTCAGTGCAGAAGTTGGAGTTTGGAGTTTTCACATTCTCTCGTGTTTGTGTGGGCCATGCTAAATTGCCCCTTTCTTGGAAATTTTTTAAATAGAAAGCTTTTAAGGTCAATGAGCACAACATAAAGGGCACAATCCGCCGGCCGGGATGCGCTCTGCTCGAGCGCAGTGCGGCCGGTGAATGCCGGGAGAGGCCCCTTGCCGGTTACCCGGCAGTCTTATTGCCTTGCGGGATCTACCCAAGTCTTGCGAGGCGTCCGAGTGAGAAACGCGCTCAGAAGGGGCGGAACCAAACAGCGCTCGCCAAAGCCAGTTTTAAACAGACTTTGGTGTGCTCACCTGGAATCTTCCAGCCTCCTACATGCTGTGTTACATTGGTACCTCACAAATAGACTTGGCAGCAAAGCCATGCAAGGTGTGAAATTGCAGTAACTACTCATTTGTTAGACATTAAACACAACAGAAAAAAGGTGGGCTGCTGCATTCAGGCATAAGTAACTTTTTAAAAGATGTGATGTTACCATTACTGCCAAAACACCTCTGTGGCACGGAATTTAATTTTGCAAGTGTGGAATCTCATCCCTTCAGAATTAATCTAGAGTTGGAAATTTAATTTAAAACTTTATCTATCGCTCTCTTAATTTCGTGTCCCTTTCTTCTTAATATTATTTGATAGCACAGTGGTTAGCACTGTCGCTTCACAGCGCCAGGCTCCCAGGTTCGATTCAGCTTGGGTCATTGACTGCAGACTGCAGAGTCTGCATGTTCTCCCCATGCCTGCGTGGGTTTCCTCCGGTTGCTCCAGTTCGTCCCACAAGTCCCGAAAGACGTGCTAGTCAGGTGAATTAGACATTCTGAATTCTCCCTCTTTGTACCCGAACAGGCGCAGGAATGTGGCTACTAGCGGCTTTTCACAGTAACTTCATTGCAGTGTTATTGTAAGCCTACTTGTGACAATAAAAATTATTATTATTTAAATCTAATTCATACTTTTTGCTTTAGATTCTGTAGACCTGAGAATCCTTCAATCTGATTGAAGAATTATACCGTTCCTTGAGCTGGGGATACATGCTTTAGGCCCCCCTGTAGAGAATTACACGCTGGATCAGACACCCAATGACAAATTTCCATTGAGAAGTCTACAAAATCTCTGGACAGCTGTCAGTGCGTGCTGTATTTTCGCTGCTGACCATAAAAGTTGGATCACATGAAAGAAACAGTGCAACATAGCTGATGTTTCCAACTGATAACACGTAGGCACTGCAACTATTTCTGACAAAATTCTGGCCATTCCAATACACTGCACAGAGCAATTTTCATTCTTCCATGGATTGATGCTTGTAATGAGCCAACAGACATGCAGAGTCTAAAGCAAGTATAAATTAGATGCAAACCATGTGCAACAGCAGCTTAGCAATATGACAAAAACACATTTCCATTAATATTCTTTCACTGACTTAACTGCAGTCACAATAGTTGTAATATCTGAAACATTTCAGAACATAATCACTGTGAACTTCCATGAAGATTATCCTGTTCTACCACTGCATTTCCAAGCATACTCCATGTTTCTGCTGTAGTTGCAGCATGGGGTAAATCCCAAAGAAAAATTACATTGTACCATCACCCACCCTACCAACTCTGGCCACCAACATGTCCAGTTGCATATGGCCTGTAAAAAGAAGAGAGACTTGGAGTGTGTAATTGCTAATAAGGTACTTGTTTACTATCAAAGTGATGTATAGCTATGGAGTTAACGTGCTCTGACCCACCCAGGCAGTTGATATATAGTGACCATTCTACTGCAAATATTCAAAAGAAAATGAAACCACAGAACTCGCACTCTAACAAATAGGGATTTGAGGAAACATATTAATTAATGATCGAATTAAGGTGTTCATAAGGAGTTTCTTTTTAACACAATTCAGGTACAACATATTTTAAAGAAACTTATACAGATTCTTGCCTTTTCTTCCATGAGTCTGATAAAGTCGCCCTGTTTTGAATGCCCTAATGGATGCCTCTTAACATCTTCTTTCTTTGCCATACGAGCTTCATATTCATCTGGTTTTAGCCTAGAATCCAAAAATATGTGCCTTTAAGGAGCTGTTTAATGCAAACTTTAAAATAAATTCATTCATGGGATGTGAACATTGCAGGCAAGACCAACATTTATTGCTTCCTAATTGTCTCAAGTAGGTGAGCCATTTTCCTAATCTGCTGCAGGCTATGTAGTACATGAATACGAAGTTGTGTTCAGGGAAGAGTTCCACAATTTGGCTCAACGACAGAGAATGAACAGCAATGTAGCCCCAGGTCAGGATGGTGTGTGACTTAGAGCAGACCTCAGAGGTGGTGATGGCATTTCCATGCATCTGCTGCCCTTGTTCTTCTAGTTAGTAGAGGTTTCAGGTTTGCAAGGTGCTGCTGAAGCAAACTTGGTGAGTTGCTGCAGTGCATTTTGTAGATTATACACACTACTGCTACTGTGTGTGGGTGGTGGAGGGAGAAGATTTAAGCTGGTGGACAGAGTACCAATCAGGCAGCTTGCTTTGTTTAAATGGTGTCAAGCTTCTTGAGAGCTGTTGGAACTGCACTCATTAAGTCAAGTGTTCGGGTATTCCAATGCACTTCTGGCACGTGCCTTGTATATGATGACAGTGTTGGGGAGTTCAGTTTTTGGTTAATGGTAATCTTGAGGATGTTGATGGGGGGGATTCAGTGACAGTAGTGGCACTGGATGTCAAGGAAAGAGCGCTGTGATTTATTATGGAGCAAAATGGTCAGCAACGTCTAAACCCTGCAGAGGTGAAGTTAAATGCAGACACTGCAGTCCAAGTTACTCTGCTCCTCTACAGGTTGCATTATATTGGTATCTCACAAATAAACTTGGCAGTGAAATCCACATAAGGGCGTGAAATTGCAGTAACTACCCATCTATTAGACAGGAAACACAATGGAAAAAGTTAGGGCTCTCTCATCTCATCTCTCTCTCATTGGCAATAGCTATTGCTTTAGTATCTGAGGAGTCACGAATGTGAACAATGTGTAATCATCAGCGAACTTCCCAACTTCTGATCTTATGATGGAAGAGAGGTCATTGATGAAGCAGCTGAAGATGGTTGGACCTAAGGCACTACCCTGAGATAATCCCGCAGTGATGACCTGGAACTTAGATGTTTGACCTCAAACCACCACAACCATCTTCTTTGTACTAGGTATGATTTGATCCAGTGAATGGTTTATTCCCCTGATTCAGTTTTGCTAGTGTTCTTTGAAACCAAACTTGGTCAAATACTGCCTTGATGTCACTCCCAACTCACTTCTGAAATTTAACTCTTTAGTCCATTTTTAAACCAAGACTGTAATGAGGTCAGGAGCCGAGTGGCCCCAGTGGAATCCGAACTAAAAATCAGTGAAAATGTTATTGCGAAGCAAATGTCATTTGATAGTACTGTTAATGATCCCTTCTAGCACTTTACAGTATTTGTATGGCTAGTCCAGTTGTGCTTCTGGTCTCTGGTAGCCCCTCAGGATGTTGAGAGTGGGGTTTTCAGTGATGGTAATGCCGTTGAATGTCAAGGGACAGTGGTTAGATTCTCTCTTGTTGGAGATGGTCATTGCTTGGCACTTATGTGGTGCAAATGATGTGGTGCAAATGTTACTTGCCACTTGTCAGCCCAAGGCTGGATATTGTCCAGGTCTAGCTGCAGTTGTACATTGACTACTTCTGTAACTAAGGAGTCATGAGTGGTGCTGAACATTGTACTATCATCAACAAACATTCCACTTCTGACATTAAGATAGGGAGTGGGTCATTGATGAAGCAGCTGAAGATGGTTGGGTCTAGGACACTACACTGTAGAATCAAAGGTTATCAGTGGGAGGTAGATGGGAATGTGGAACTCAAACACAAACAGATCAACCATGATTTTATTAAATGGTATGGCAGGCTTGAGATACCAAATAGCCTACTTTTGCTACATAGTATGTCCTTCAGCATTGTCCTGGAGCACAACTATCTTCCTTTGTGCTAGGTCTGACTCCAAACGAGTGGAGAGTATTCCCCAATTCCAATTAACTTCAGTTTTTCAAGAGTTCCTTGATGCCACAGTCAAATACTGCCTTGGGAAATACTTACCTCATCCAAGTTAGCAAAGGCTGTAATGAGGTCAGTTGATTGGGCCTGGTGGAACCCAAACTGAGCATCAGTAAGCAGTTTATTGCTGTGCAAGTGTCGCTTGATAGCACTAGCGACGAAACATTCCACCGCTTTGCTGATGATCGAGAGTAGGATGATGGGGCAATAATTGGCCGAATTGGATCTGTCCCACTTTCTGTGTACAGGACCAACCTGGACAATCTTTCACATCTTAGGCAGTGTTGTAGCTCTACTGGAACAGCTTGACTATTGGTACGACTTGTTCTAGAGCACACATCTCAGTACAAATGCCAGAATGCTGCCAAGGCCCATAGCCGTTGCAGCATCCAGTGCCGTCAGTTGATTCTTGATATCATGTGAAGTTTTTATTTCTGGGTTATGTGCTTCACTGACTAAGCGAGCACACATCACCCATCCCAAATTGCTCTCGAGTGTGGTGGGGAGCTGCCTTTTTAACCTGCTGCCGTCCCATGTGATATAGATACACCCACTGTGCTGTTAGGGAAGGAGTTACAGGATTTTGACCCAAAGAATGAATGAATGGTAATATATTTCCAAGTTAGGATGGTAGGTGGCTTGGAGGGGAACCTCCAGGTGGTGGTGTTACCATGTTTCTGCTGCCCGTGTCCCTCTAGATAGTAGCGGTCATGGGTATGGAATGTGTTGTCTAAGGAGCCTTGGTGATTTCCAACAGTACATCTTGCACATGGTTCATTACTACTGTGCATCTGTGCTGTAGGGAGTGAATATTTACGGAAGGGATACCAATCAAATGGACTGTTCTGTCCTGATGGTGTCAAGCTTTTTGAATACTGTTAAAGCTGCACTCATCCAGGCAAACGGGGAGTATTCCATTACACTCCTGACTTGTGGTTTGCAGATTGCGAACAGGCTTTGGAGAATTAGGAATGAGTTACTTGCCTCATGATTCCTGGTCTCTGACCTACTCTTGTAATCACAATATTTACACAGCTAGTCCAGTGTGTTTCTGGTTAATAGTAATCTCCCAGGATGTTGATAGTGGGGGATACAGCAACAGTAATGTCACTGAATCTCTTGGGGCGATGGTTAAGATTCTATCTTGTTGGAGATGGCACTTGTGTACGCGATTGTTACTTGCCATTTGTCAGCCCAAACCTGGATATTGTCCAGGTCTTGCTGCATTTGGGACATGATCGAATTGGCTGAAGACTGGCATCTCTGACACTGGCAAACTCAGAAGGTTGAGTACATCATCCACTCGGCACCTCTGGCTGAAAATGCAGATCCATAAGTCACACAATAAACCACGGCAGATAATAACACCACCTCCCTCACCTCCGCAGCTGCTGGATTTTGCTCTGGTATTTGTTGTAAAAGGGATTGTTCTGCAGCTCCTGCTCATTCCCGGTATGATTTAAAACGCCGCAGATGGAGAAAGTGCGGAGTTGGTCGGAGACCACACCGAGCCCAAGTGGGAGAAGGCAGCGATTCCTGACAGCGAGGGTCCGGTTGGAGAAAGACCAAAGTTCCCTCACCGCCGACATCTTATTGGCCCCCGTGCACATCACACGTCCCGGAGGGAACCGCGTCCCGGCATAAACGTTCCGTCCGCCAAACTTTAAATGACACCGCTTCGTAAATCAACTGGGAATAAATACTTCTCTAGTCTCACTGTATTGTATGAAGAACAGCCTTGACATGTAACCGCTGGGCTGAGCTACCAACGTGAACTGCGCGGTTAAACATTTCCACAGTGTCGGACTGATCGAGTTGGCGGACCTTATTCAGATGGACGCCCAGAGCGACGGGCGACCTTCTTCAGATGGCGGCGTAGCAACGGTGCGAGGGCGCGGATGGAGCCGGGCAATCCCGGGGCGGAGGAGAGCCTCAGTCACTATGTGCCCACTCTGTTCACCGTCTGTGCAAAGAATGTCAGTGAGAACATGGTCCGGCTGGAGCAGGGAGTCTGCGGTAAGACTTGAAGCTATAATTACAACAACGCTTCACTGCATCTCTCAGTGACTGAGGCCCGACCGGTCGGCCGGGCACCTGCTTGGTACAGGACATAAGTCAGACATAAGAGGAGGTTGGCTCGGGCAGCTCAGCGTCTGTCCGGTAGTCAAAATTGTGAAGGACCTTTGTCAGACTCGAGAGAGCAAAGCCAGCAACAAATTTCCACCTGCTGCCTTTTCAATGAAGTCGCAACTAATAAAGCAATTTAAGCGTAAAACCTACTTTGAACAGAGCCAAATGGGTGTAAAATTGGATCAAAGTGTGTGCATCCGACACTTTACTCTTGTGGTGTTCACTAGTCACAAAAAAGTCTATATTAATGCCATTGGAGATGCTGGCGCTGGACTGGGGTGAGCACAGTAAGAAGTCTCACAACACCAGGTTAAAGTCCAGCACGTTTGTTTGAACTTACAAGCTTTGGGATCAAAGCTCCTTCCTCAGTTGAAGTGGAGGCAACCTGCTATTCAGTGGAAAGTTTGCACTTCCTTGTAACTGCCACTTCTAAATCTCCATTCTGTGTTGTGCTCCATACACAGGTTTGCCAACTGCAATTCTTCGAGAGCTGCTGCAGTTCCTTAACATTTACGACCTGGAGAGGATTGAAGAGGTCGCAGCAAAAAAAGGTAAAATTACTTCAGAAATTTCACCTTCAAAATTCAAATGCCTGTAAATCATCTGTTTGGATCATTGAAATCTTCACAGTGTTAGGATATTCATAGAATCCCTACAGTGCAGAAGGAGGCCATTTGGCCCATCGAATGCACTGACCCTCTGAAGGTCAGGCTCCACCCTATCCCAGTAACCCCACCTAATGTTTTGCACACTATGGGGCAATTTAGCATAGCCAATCCACCTAACCTGCACATCTTTGGACTGTGGGAGGAAACCGGAGCACCCGGAGGAAACCCACACGGACACGGGTCGAAACTGCAAACGCCACACAGTCACTCGAAGTTGGAATTTAACCCGGGTCCCTGGTGCTGTGAAGCAGCAGTGCTAACCACTGTGCCACCCATATTCTTACAAATTAAAAATTATTTTTTCCCCCAATTAAGGGCAATTTATTGTAGCCAATCCACCTATCCCGCAACATCTTTGGGTAAGACACGGTAAGAATGTGCAAATGTGTAAGACATGGTAAGAATGTGCAAACTCCACATAGGCAGTGACCCAGGGCTGGGATCGAACCCGTGACCTCGGTGCCATGAGGCAGCAGTGCTAACCACTGTGCTACCGTGCCGCCCACAAAGTTATAAGTTATTAATTTCAATATCCGTCTTTTCCCCTTCTATATATTTTATCTGTTAATGCACTTGATTTGATCAAAGGAAAAGTTCTGGTCGAATTTCTTCTGAATTGACGTACAAGGTAACTGGTTAAGGCCACTTTTAATCAGAACCCCAATTCCAGACAACTGAATTTTGTTTAATATAACAAATGAAGGAAGTATGTTCCTTCTCTGATTTTTGAGCATCTGAATTTTTATTTTTAAAAATCTGTTATGTATTGTAACCAATGGCAGTCTGTATAGTGTGTCACATGATTATGTGGTGACATCATCAGAGGCACTTGGGACATTTGCCCTCTCTTCCATCCAAGCAACACCTCCGTAAAGAAAGTCTGACAACTGGTTAAATGATCTACAGTGTGACAACCTTTGTATCCTTTGTCTTTATTGTGAAGTAAAAGCAAAATCCCCAAAACATAACAGTAAAAGACAAAACTGGCAACGAGAATGTGAAAATAGTCAGAAGAAACAACACAGACTTGAACCTCAAGTTAAGGATCGATTTTCGGGCGAGCACTCCACCATTGATTGAAGTGCAATAAATCTGGCTGTTGGAAAATTATATTTAGCCTTTGCTGAAGGAGCACTCTAAACCTTGATTAAAACAATGTGGGCTATGGCAGCACGGTGGCCTAGTGGTTAGCACAACCGCCTTACGGCGCTGAGGTCCCAGGTTCGATCCCGGCTCTGGGTCACTGTCCGTGTGGAGTTTGCACGTTCTCCCCGTGTCTGCGTGGGTTTCGCCCCCACAACCCAAAAATGTGCAGAGTAGGTGGATTGGCCACGCTAAATTGCCCCTTAATTGGAAAAAATAATTGGCTAATCTAAATTTATAAAAAAAACAAAAAACAATGCGGGCTCAAAAACCTCCTAGAAAATGAGCAAAGTAAGGAAATAAAGGAGTATGTTCTGAAAAGTTATCAAAGCTAGGGATCTTTTCCAGCTGTGCGCTAATGCATGTGGTGGGCTGCAGAATCGGATCCTCGAGCTCAGTGAGAAAAAGAGAGAGCGCTTTTTGGAAAGCAACTGCTCAAAAAATGAAAAAATAATGCAGTAGTAACCAACATTAAGCAAACTTGTAGCTGAAATTTTCTGTTTTTAAAACAGATTGGCGTTTGTAAAAAAAATTCCTAGAGCCACAGTCCAACCAAGAAAATGACATTTTTAAAGAAACGCGAAAAGAAATAATACAAGTTAAATTGTAAGAGAAAAAAATTAGAGGTGAGGAAAAGTTTAAGAAAGTTCTCCAACGTAAGAACTGGGAAATGCGATGGCAGGAAATGGAGGCGCAATGGAACCATTCGATGAGACTGGAATCGTGGAGTTCCTATGAAAACAGATTGCAATGCTACCTTGTCAAAAACAGGATACCAGATCAAATTAAAGTAGCAACGTTCTTGAGTGTAATAGGATTGAAAATGTTCACCCTATTAAAAAGTCTTGTCCATCCTGCAATGCCTGATACAATAACTTACCAGGAATTGACCGAGACCCTTGAAGAACACTTCCCACCCAAACCATTAATTATAGGAGAGAGATTTAGAGTTAATCGACATAGTCAAGAAGAGAGTGAAAATATTTCACAATTTTCAGCAGTACTATGGAAATTAGCAAAGAATTGAGCGTTTGGATCGGTTCTTGATGATATGCTCCAAGACAGACTTGTGTGCGGATTGAGAAATGAGACAGTCCAGAGACGTTTGCTAACAGAAAGCTTTTTAACATTCAAACGTGCTGTTGAACTAGCAGTGTCTATGGAGTTGGTAGCCAAAAAAGCTTCTCCAACCCGAGCTGCCACCAAAATAAACAACATGAATACTAAGAAAAGGCGATCTCTCCAATGTGCAAGCATGGCCTCAGCTGAGGCATTCTCCACAGGAATGTTGGTGTTGAGAAAACAAATGCCATATTTCTGGCAAGAAAGATCACATAACAAAGGTGTGCTGGTCTAGACAGAATCCCCAAACCTCGAAGATGGGGAAACTCAAGAACACACCCATATCCACAAAAATAAGTCTACAAAATGACTGAAGACGATGAAAATTCCAGGGAAGACACAATGCTTACGGAGATCAAATAACTGAAACTCGGTGTATTATCGATGCAAGACAGAGGTTTGGGGTCTATTGAAACTGAATGGTAAAGAGAGAGACCTGCAAATATTTCCTCTCCTCAATAAACTTTCATCGTCTTCAGTCATTTTGTAGACTTATTTTTGTGGATATGGGTGTGTTCTTGAGTTTCCCCATCTTCGAGGTTTGGGGATTCTGTCTAGACCAGCACACCTTTGTTATCTTGGCCATGCAATTGATAAGAAAGGGGCTTCACAAGGAACCAGAAGATGACTGTGATTTTAGATACGCCAAGGCCGCAGAATATATCGCAATGGAGATCGTTTTGGGGACTCTATGGAAAATTAATTCCAAATCTCGCTACCGTATTAAAACCACTTCATATATTGTTATGTGCTAATCAACAATAGGCTTGGACAAAAGACTGCGAAGAGGCATGTAATGAAGTCAAAAATGTGCTGAAGAAATTTGAATTCTTGGTTCATTTCGACCCTAAGTTAAGAATACAACTCTCATGTGATGCATCGCCCTATGGGTAGGCACAGTTGTCGCTTATATAATGCCAAATGGAGATGAAAGACCAAAGCTTTCGCATGGGGAACGTTGACAAGCACTGAACAGAATTGTGCTCAATTGGAAAAAGAAGCCTTGAGTATAATACTTGGACTCAAATGATTTCATCACTGCCTGTATAGAAGACATTTTACCTTGTTAACAGACCACAAGCCGTTGACGACGATATTTGGTATACACAAAAGAATACCGTCTCTAGCAGCGAGTTGTTGTCAGAGATGGTCCCTCATCTTATCAACGTATAATTACGAGATTCCATAAAGAAGATCAAAACAGTGTGAATGCTGTTGCTCTTATCACACTTAACAATGCAGGAAATCCAAATCACAGGAGAACTATGTGTACTTTTCCCAGGTGGATAGTGTACCTATTACAGCATCTCGGGTGCAAAGACACATGAGGTCAGATCTGGGGATGGGGAAGGTCATGGACATCATCTTGAAAGGTATACCACTGGATAAATAGAGGAGGAATCCCGAATTCAAGGACAAAGAATTTGAATTAACGGTAGAAAACTGAGTATTTCTATGGAGAATCAAATTTGATTTGCTCTTGCCACCTGAAGCTAATACCATTTGTCGAGCGACAACAACAAAACCAAGTTATTTGGCGTGAATAGACATTGAAACCGAGGTATTTTGAACAAGGAGAAAGGAGAGTTTTAGCAAGAAACTAACTTTGAAGTGGGTACCTGCCACAATACTCAAAGATGTATTCCTTATACGATCCAAAACAATGACGAGAGAGTTTGGAGAAGATTTACCAATCAAATCCTCGCTTCAAAATGAGAATTTGCAGAGTCGGTATCTGAAAGGCCATGATGGAACATCAAAGGTTTGGCAGTCCCAGAACCTATGACTCTGATTCAGTCAAATGCAGATTCTACATTAGTTGACCCAACAGCATCTGTCGAAGCTGAAGAAGTGCCAAATTTATTAGATGATGTGCCTGAGCCAAGTGTGGAACAGACTAATAAGACCATAAGACCATAAGACATAGGAGTGGAAGTAAGGCCATTCGGCCCATCGAGTCCACTCCACCATTCAATCATGGTTGATTTCAACTCCATTTACCCGCTCTCTCCCCATAGCCCTTAATTCCTCGAGAAATCAAGAATTTATCAATTTCTGTCTTAAAGACACTCAATGTCCCGGCCTCCACCGCCCTCTGTGGCAATGAATTCCACAGACCTACCACTCTCTGGCTGAAGAAATTTCTCCTCATCTCTGTTCTAAAGTGACTCCCTTTTATTCTAAGGCTGTGCCCCCGCGTCCTAGTCTCCCCTGCTAATGGAAACAACTTCCCTACGTCCATCCTATCCAAGCCATTCATTATCTTGTACGTTTCTATTAGATCTCCCCTCAACCTCCTAAACTCCAATGAATATAATCCCACGATCCTCAGACGTTCATCGTATGTTAGGCCTACCATTCCTGGGATCATCCGTGTGAATCTCCGCTGGACCCGCTCCAGTGCCAGTATGTCCTTCCTGAGGTATGGGGCCCAAAATTGCTCACAGTATTCTAAATGGGGCCTAACTAGTGCTTTATAAAGCCTCAGAAGTACATCCCTGCTTTTATATTCCAAGCCTCTTGAGATAAATGACAACATTACATTTGCTTTCTTAATTACGGACTCAACCTGCAAGTTTACCTTTAGAGAATCCTGGACTAGGACTCCCAAGTCCCTTTGCACTTTAGCATTATGAATTTTGTCACCGTTTAGAAAATAGTCCATGCCTCTATTCTTTTTTCCAAAGTGCAAGACCTCACACTTGCCCACGTTGAATTTCATCAGCCACTTCTTGGACCATTCTCCTAAACTGTCTAAATCTTTCTGCAGCCTCCCCACCTCCTCAATACTACCTGCCCCTCCACCTATCTTTGTATCATCGGCAAACTTGGCCAGAATGCCCCCAGTCCCGTCATCTAGATCGTTAATATATAAAGAGAACAGCTGTGGCCCCAACACTGAACCCTGCGGGACACCACTTGTCACCGGTTGCCATTCCGAAAAAGAACCTTTTATCCCAACTCTCTGCCTTCTGTCTGACAGCCAATCGTCAATCCATGTTAGTACCTTGCCTCGAATACCATAATGAGAGTGTGAAAACAAAAACTCCTGAATGACGGACTCTGCCTAAACGGATCCGACATCTATTTAAAAGACTCTCGTACTGATTTTGTGTGTGTCTGTAATATTATTGAATAATAAGCTCCCCTATATTGGGTCACATTATGTGGTGACATTAGAGGCATTGGGAGATTTTCTTCCTTCCACCTGACACTGAGCAAGCAACTCCTATGTAAATAAAGTGTTGACAACTGGTTAAATAATCTACAATGTCACAACCTTTGTATCCTTTGTCATTACTGTGAAGTAAAAGCACAGCCCCATAAAACTACCAGTATACTTGTGTCTATATGTTGGATCATGCCATAATTAGCAAAGTAGTTTAAAAAAATTAATTGCTGAAAAAAGGCATGCTGTTGGAGTTTTTCATCTTGCGTTCATCAGGACAGATGCAAGAATACCAAATTTCAAAGGGAGGAACAGTTTATACTGCATGAGTAACAAGTGTTGATTTGTTGACAAGTCAACTCTGGTCGGGGTGTTGTCATGGAGAATACACCAGGGAATCTGGTCCCCCATGCTTCATTCAAAAAAGAGCAATGCCTGTAGAGTAAAGGTTCCTGTATATGATTCTATGTAGCTTCTCGCAAGTGTATGTGAGCCACATTGTGAGCCTGACTGATGATTTTAAATTGGTTGTTAGTGTAATTCTTGACATACTTGAGATTGGACAGTGCTTGCTGAACAATCACAGAAACACAGTGAGGGACAATACTTCCCTGGTGCATTGGTCAAGGCATTACCATGGATAATCAAATTCGACTTGCGAACCAATCAGCAACTTTTTCCTATGCAGTATAAATTGTTGCTCTCTTTGTAATTTTGCATTCTTGTATCTGTGCTGATGAGTACAAAACAAAGTTTAAACAGCCTATCTTCTTTCAGCAATACTCCAGTTCAGTACCATTAAGCAATTATAGAATCATAGAATACCTACAGTGCAGAAAGGAGCCATTCGGCACATCGAGTCTGGACCGACCATCCGAAAGAGCGCTCCATTCCCCCACCTTATCCCCGTAACTCCACCTCCCCTTTGGACACTAAGGGTCAATTTAAGTGGATTTGGCCAATCCACCATCTAACCTGCACATCTTTAGACTGGAGGAGGAAACTGGAGCACCGGAGGAAACCCACGATGACATGGGGAGAATGGGCAGATTCCACAGACAGACACCCAAGGTCACAATTCAACCCGGGTGCCTGGTGTTGTGAGGCAATAGTGCTTGCCACTGTGCTGCCTCGGTAATTATAAAAAATAATTACTCTGATCAGAATGCATTGACAATTATCTGCTCCAACATTGCGTTAGATTAATAGCTTAAAGGCTATAAAAAAGAACAAGGGAGGGTTGGATGACATTAGCCTAATTGTGTGATAATAGTGATATTCCTTCACTTATTTGTATTTTCATGTTAAACTTTTCATGTAGCTACTTTTCGTTTGTGTGTTGTTAAACTAATTCCCATCTGTGTCTTCTGTGTCAGATAAATACCAAAGAGTTCATAGCACAGTTTGGAGAGGAGCAGGAGAACTAGCCAGTGTTCCAGCCAATATTTCTTTCCCTAAATCAATATTACAAAAATAAACAATTACTTGCTCTTTTATCACGTGGGATGTTTCTAACATAGAATTGCACTCCAGTAAAGGCACAGAGCAAAGCTTTGGGATGTTTCAATAAGTAAAGCCATTATATAAGTGGAAGCATATATACTAAAAGCCACATTTATTTATACTTGTAAAGGTTAATGCATTTGCAGCATGTTTGCTCTTTCCCACACAGAATACAGTATGTTAATGGCAGTCATTCATCTCAAAAGACAATGATGGAAGATCCAAAACAGTTTAATTACTTTGCAATAGCTGAAATGTCCAATTCTTATCCCACAATCCTTACTGCACTGTGTGCACATACAAATCATGGGATCAGATGATGAGGTCTGAGCAGTATTGACTCGTGAACCTTGATGCACATCTTTTTAGCTTTCTTTTCTTTCCTTTCTCAACCTGCTTGATTCTTTGAAGAGGACCAGCCCTCCATTGTGGCTGCTAACTATATATTCCCAGCATTTGGTACCAGTGATAACGGTTTTCCAAACTCTCTGGTATACTTTTATTTTGTGACTTAATATGTTTTATAGGCATTTCAACGCAGGCTCTTTGGCTGCAGCTTTGGAAGGATTTAATTGGAACTAACCCTAAAGTAAGAACGGTAAGTTTATTCCACCCTGTCCTCTTTTCATAATTTTTATGCTGTCAGTTCTTTATTTGACGATTAATACATCTAGAAATTAACAGTAGGGAATTCAACACAGCATTGTTGCTGCCCTTGCACATTTTGTAAAAGCATAGACTGCAGCAAAACTGCTATTTGGAAAGCACTAGCATTTGAAATGAAATGAAAATGAAAATCGCTTATTGTCACGAGTAGGCTTCAATGAAGTTACTGTGAAAAGCCCCTAGTCGCCACATCCCGGCGCCTGTCCGGGGAGGCTGGTACGGGAATCGAACCGTGCTGCTGGTCTGCTTGGTCTGCTTTAAAAGCCAGCGATTTAGCCTTGTGAGCTAAACCAGCTAAATTTGTGTTTAGGTTTGCAATACATTCTGCCGAATCTAAAGAAGTTTAAAGCTAGTAACGAAAAATTTATTTATTTTATTACTCCGATCTTATTACAGTGATTTGTAGTGGGTTCATGCATCAGTCTGCAATAGTCAAATAAAAAGTGAATGTTATTACAGGGTATGAGAGCTAACAAATGTTGCGGTGGGTCTCCTATTCATTTGGCATTAATACAGATTGTCAATATTGTGCAATACTGGTCAACAACTTTATGGTTTACTTGTGACACAATCCTTTGCTCCTGTGCTAATTCTCCACAACAATACTGCTTCAGCATTAGCTGACAGGATCTGCTTGTTTGCTGTCGAAAAACTGGGTCTATCAAATCCAATGTTTGAATGTTACGGTGACTTCCCCTACATAGAGAGAGAAAGAAAGAACATTCACTTGTGCATTTCTTAGCAGTATTCGCACAAGCGTTGGCTGAGGTTGCTTGAAAAAAGTGTTCTAGAGTGTAGAGAAAACTGAATTAAAGTTTCTTCTTAAGCATTCTTGGGTTGAGTTTAGAGCTATCATCATAAGATATAGTTGCTTCTGTGTACTGATTTGTCTTTTCTTTAATATTCCAGGAACCTTTTAACTGGAGGCAAAAATTCCTGCAAACATTCTTTCATGGTGTCTTATGGGGAACGTTAGATATCTTGAATGACAGGCGTTTAATTAATTCTCGCTCTTCTGCCTTGGTACTCGGATCACGACATGTAAGCAAACTGGTCATACGCAACAAGCTCCAAGGTGTGAAAGAACTTGCTGATAATCCAAGTATTTGTGCCCGTTTGACCTGCACTGTGCATAAGCTGGTGTTTCAACATCTTCGTTCTGTGGATCCACTGTTAGAACACTCGCTGTTAAAGTTGCTTCATAACCTCGTTCACCATGGAGTTGTAAAGGAGGTGGCATTGTCACATTGGAATGAACCCCATCCTGAATTATTGTCTCACATACTAAGGACAAGTGCAGGACTTTGGTGTGAAGGGAAGAGAGAAGATGAGGTTACTTATTGTTGTGATGAGAGCAGATTAAAGATGTGTGTTAAATCAATGGAGCCAATGGCTCAGAGTAATATATTAGATTGCTGCCATCAACAGCCTGAAAAGACTACATACGGTACTTCATTTGATTGGACATTTACTACTACTGAAAGCAAAAAAATCATGTCTCCAAGTGTTAACATGCCTTCTGCTAACCTGATATCTCCAACTGCACATTCTGAAAAAACACAATGCGAGGAACTTTGTTTGATGAATAGTTCTAATTGCTGTGAAACACATAGGATTTACCCCAAAAAGCGCAGATCCAATGGCACAATGTGTGGAGCATTGAGCAGTCCTGATGTACACAATGTTGTTTCAAAAGTGCAGCCTTCTTCTGGAAGTCAAAGTATGGCTTTGGTAGAACCAGATTCTTGTGCACCTAGAAGTCAGTTAGAGCAAACGCCCACCTATACATCTGGCAAGACTTGTGATGAAAGCAATTATTGTAATGGGCAGAAGCTTCGAAAGGGGCAGTTATATCCTTATGCAGGCAGCAGGGTTGTGAAAGAGCTTCAATGTCCTGATCAATATCATTATAGTTCTGAAGAAAAACCAAATTATTCCCATGAAACTGATAGCAGAATGTTCACCGAACGATCATCATCCAGTTTGATTACTAGAACTTCAGAACAGTTAATGTCTCATTATGAGTTTACTAATGGTGTTGAAAAGCAAAATGCTGTAATTGCAGAGGAACAAATATACTCAGAAGGTTCGGCATCTCCTGGTAAGATTTCTGGAGAATTTGAATCAACAAATATATTAAATAGAACTTTGGAAGAGCCAGGTCTTTTGAATTCATGCACTTGGACCCCAGAAGATCCAGTGTCATGTTTTACAAACCAAAGATCATGTAAGAAGCCAAGACTCACTGATACATTTAACGACCAGTCAGCTGAAAAATCAAAGGTTACTGGTTCATCTGAAGCACTTGAGAAGCCAGAAGATATCTATGATTATATTTTCATGATAGCTGGAAATAAAACAGACACTGAGCAGAACATCTCAGAAACTGATGAAAACAACGGCGTCCTACTGGAGGGTTTGAATAACCCACATTTCTTTGGCCAAGATCAAGTGGACAATATACCTCTTTCTTGCTCTCCTGAGCTCTACCTGAGGAGTGTGTCAGTGCTGGAAATGACATCAGTCTCATTGTCATACAAGTCTTCCAGGATGCTATGCAAGTTGCTCAGTTCATGGGTGTCCCTCAAGAAACTAGTCTTGGAATATAATGGTTAGTTGGTAAGGTTTGTGAAGATGATATAAAATATTGCACAATTTGATTCTGTAGTTACTTCAAAAGCAGAAGCTTGCAATACAGCAACTTCTGGCATTGTTAGCTGACTTTATTTAGCTGCATTATGTTCAATTTCTAAAATAAATGTTTCACCTTTTTTTAATATAAAAATTTAGAGTACCCATTTTTGTTTCCAACTACGGGGTAAGTTAACGTGGCCAATCCACCTAGCCTGCACATCTTTTGGGTTGTAGGGGTGAGGCCCATGCAAACACTGGGAGAATGTGCAAACTCCACATGGACAGTGACCTGGGATCGAACCCAAGTCCTCAGTGCCGTGAGGTAGCAGTGCTAACCACTGTGCCACCCCCATAAGTGTCTCATCTATTCTTTGTTTGTGTAACAGCAAAGGACAAATCTTACTTCACATTAAAGTCGTGGATTTCTCCTCCACAAGCTCCTAAAAGGAAGTAAAGAATTAGACACAAAGGTTTGAGCACTTCACTGGAGGTTTTACCTCTGAATGTATTTTTTCAAACATCACTTACCATTTGCAATTCTCTTGGAAAGTATTTTCAGACTATTTCCACTTTCAGAAATGCTGTCAAGTTAATGTTTTCAATTTTGTGTCTGTTATTCACCTCTTTTCAATGTATGCCTGGGGCTGGGGATTTTTGTCCATGTTGACAAGTTTATGTATGTGTTTTAGTATCCTAGTGAATGGTTTACTGAATGACCTTTGCAACATTATTTTTGTTATTGTTTAAATTAATTTCTGTTTCCACACTGTTCCCTGGCTAAATAGAAGCAGGAAGTCACCTGTTGGTAACTCTCAGCATCCTCCAGACTAATCTTTATTGTCGCAAGTAGGCTTACATTAACACTGCAATTAAGTTACTATGAAAAGCAAGTAGATTAAGGTTGATTCAGCCACAGAAAACCACAACAATTTATATTTACCACTAAGAAACCATGGTCATGTTTTCTGTTTTATATGGGCAGCATTAGTTATACTCTCTTGTTGCTTCTGCTTTAAGGCCTGGGTCCTGCCATCTTTCCGATTCTCAAGGAACTCTGTGTCCTCTCCCGATGTCATGACAACAGTCTTTCCACTCTTGTGTTAAAAGATGACATCCTTCACCTTCCAATGATAAAGCTGGTTAAAATCATTCTCGGCATCTTCCCCCGCCTGCACACATTCCATATGGGCTTCCTGCTAGAAATACAAAACGAGTCCCTGGAAAATGAGTTGCTGATGGCTGCTGCAGAGGTAACAGGTGAGAAATACATTTTTATTGTATCTTTTTTTAAACAAATATATAAAATGAGTCACCCTTATTCCAAGGGAAACATGTTCTGAAAGCTCTTGATTCAGTCTACCTTGTCATCAGGTTGTTTGGGCATGAGAGCTATGTCGAGCTGGGAAAGTTAGTAGAGTAGCTGGAATGTAACCCAGGTTGAAATTATTTTTAAAGATTTTGTAGACGATTGCTGATGGAATTCCAGCTGTAGCATAGTGGTTAGCACAGTTGCTCCACAGCTCCAGGTACCCAGGTTAGATTCCCGGCTTGGATCACTGTCTGTGCGGAGTCTGCACTTTCTCCCCATGTCTGCATGGGTTTCCTCCGGGTTCTCCGGTTTCCTCCCACAGTCCAAACGTGCGGGTTAGGTGGAGTGGCCATGATAATTTGCCCTTAAGTTTCCAAAAAGGTTAAGTGGGGGTTATTGGGTTACGGGGTTAGGGTAGATACGGGGGCTTGAGTGGGGTGCTCTTTGCAAGGGCTGGCACAGACTCAATGGGCCGAATGGCCTCCTGCACTGTAAATTCTATGAAATTCGATAACCCACCTAGATAGTGGATGGCCCAGCAAATTACACAGCTATGCTTTCATGTTTTAATTGAAAATGTTTGTTAATTCTACTAAAATTTGGATGTTCACTTTAGAACGTTCTCTAATTGTCCACTGCTGTGTTTTCTCAGAGAGTCGTTTGGAAGATTTGAGTTTGAGTTGCACAGATAAGCCCCTACAGGTTGACTTGCTGCTGCCTGTTTTAAGACAATTGAAATTCCTCAGACGCCTGTGTCTGCACAGGGCATCATTCGGAGCTCCAGAGGACCTTGGCAAACTGCTGCATGCAACTACATGTGCGTGGTAATATACATTGAAGGGATAAGTCATATATATTTTTTAATTTTAAAAGATATTACGAGCATTAAACATCTTCGGTGGGATTCTCTTAGCCCGCGCCGGTTCAGAGAATCGCCGGGCCGGGTGCGATTCGCGTGATGCTGCCCCGACGCCAGTCCGCCAGTCACCGGAGAATTGGCGGCATTGGTGCTGGCGTGGCGCCGGTGGCACCCCCCCCCTTGCAATTTTCCGCCCGGGATGGGCCAAGTGGCTGCCAAGAAAGCCTGAGTCCCGCCGACGTCATTCACATGTGCTCTTACCCAGCGGGACCTCGGTGTCCATCCTGTCGGGGGCAGCCTGGTGGGTTGGGAGGGGGGTTCCGACCCCAGGATGGGGCCTCCACGTGGCCTGGCCTGCGATCGGGGCCTACCGAACGGCGAGTCGGCCTCTTCTGGTGGTGGCCTCTTACTCCGCGCTGGCCCCTGTAGCCCTACGCCATGTGGCTTCGGGGCTGGCGCGGAGAAGGAAGCTACCGTGCATGCGTGAGTTTGCGATGGTCGCAGTGTGCATGCGCGACTTTGCACTGGTCACAGTGTGCATGCACGCATTTGTGCTGGTCGCAGCGCGCATGCGCAGACCTGCGGCACCCGTTTGACACCGGTATCGGCAGCTGGAGCGGCATGGGTCGTTCTGGTGCCGTGCTGGCCTCCTGTAGGGCAGAGGATCGCTACACTTAGTGGTCCAATGACGCTGTTAGAAGGGAGAATCCCACCCCTTATGTATGTTTTCCTGTGAAACCAGAGATACTGATTCCCTTGCCTTAAACAATCAAATAAACCTGCAGTTTCGCTTACAGCAAATAGGTGCACACTGGCTCCAGGGAAGCCCTGTAGATGCATGTTTCCCAGTAATTATGTATTGACTGAGTTCAGTAATCTTCCCTGGATGGCCCATTGCTTGGAGATCACAATGATTTTCCTGGTGCTTCCTTCTAATATTTTCCAGTGTGATGGGGGATGAATCCAAATAGAGAAACCTTTGTTATCTGTCAACATGAAATCCCAGTTTGAAATGTTACCTTTATTTGCAAAGCAGCATATTTAACGTTGGAATGAACAATTTTGTCTCCTAGACTTTCTCTCTGCATTAGACTGGGTTGCCATACAGGATGTGAACCTTGCTGTTTGCTTTAAGGAAGTTCTAGATCTTTTGCGTAGTGCTCCTCTTAAAGGTGGGAACAAGCAAGTAGTGCAGCAATAGATAATTTAAATTGTTATGAACTGTAGTGTTACACAATGTCGGTGCAGTGTCTCGAATCTGGCTGTCCAAAAAACGGCATTGTCTGAAAACTGAAACTATTCAAATGTGCCACGCAACAATTTCAAAAGCTTAACTTACCTGGACAATTCGGCTCAGCACTGCATTGGCACAGTGGGGCACCGGACTAGTTATCCACTTCACCGCATGCGCCCCAGTCTATTTCCAAGCAAATCTTGACCCAACCAAGCTTGGCCCCAAACGCCCATGACCCGAATTTCCAGGCTCAAAATCCAGCATGGCCTTGGTCCTGAAATTTTGAGACACTGTACTTGTATTAGAAGTAAATTGTCATACTAATCTGAAGTTGTAAGTTCTGCTGCAAGATGCATATCAGAAGTTAGTAATCTTGTTTTCTCCTACCTCCTCCAAAAGTGTATGAGTGGAATGTAGGAATTAGGTTCTCTCCCCCCCCCCCCCCCCCCCCCCCCCTCGGCAAGAATGAGGTCAGCTCAGAACTCTGCAACAATCGCTTAAATTGTTTATTGTAGGTGCTCAAAAATGGTGTGGGTTGGATCACTCCTAATTGTGCCTATACTTTTGGATGAGACTTTAAATCAAGACCCTGGCTGTCCCCTCAGGTATATGTAAAAAAAATCCATAGCAATATTTGAAGAAAAGCTCCCTGCGCCATAGCCAGTATCTCAGCCAACGTAATTAAATCAACAATTTGTTTGATTTTAATTAAGTACCTCCAGTTGTATAATGCTGCATGCTGAAGTCCCACAAGGAACCAAATTAGGCCCTATTATGTTTTTAACCAAGATGAACAATGCCTGTATTGATATCACCATGTCTATTCATTGCTATAAATAGGTGGATGATCTTGCTCTCGTGGTGTATTGCAATCAAGGCGACACATCTCACGTGCAAGGGGCAATTACTTCATTGAGTGAATGGGCAACAGCAAATCATATGAGACTGTACCGCCCCAAAAATGCAACATATGGAATTCTGTTTCATCTGCAAACCCCGTGATTCCCTTCTTACCAATTTAGACAATGCTGTGATTATGCATTAAACTATTAGGAACCAACATTCAAAGTGATTTGAAATGGGATTGCCAAGGAGGTGAAGTGCTTAAAGAGCAAAATGGAAGACTTCACAAGCTGTGTTTTCTAAAGCATCACAACCTAACTCTACTGACCTCTTCACGACCCATTGTTAAATATGCAGCACAGGTTTGGAATGCTAGACTTACAGAAGGGCATTTGGAAAATGTTCAAAAAACAAGTATTGAAACTGATCCTAGGTACCAAAGCTACTTTGACCTAATCAAACAACTGAATGTGTTCCTGCGCTTAAAGGTGTAAAACTCTGTCTGGACGTTGCCAGAAAATCTTGAATCCAACCTCCCATTGTCACTGTCTTTTACGGCAGCCATGGAAAAGTAAAGGTACAATGGAATTAAGGAGAAAATACACCATTCCTCAAATAAGATATGGAGTGACTAGAATACAAGACAATCCAGTGTTCCATTTGATAAGATTAATAAATAGTATGTAAATGATTGAGAATTTACGATACTCAACCTGAAGACACGTGATGTACTGACCTTAATACAAAATACAGAGTGAAGTAAACCTTTCATTTTTATTCTGTAAATTAAGGAGACCTGCATTTTGCAATGTATTGTAATTATTTGTATGTTAAAATGTTCATAGTTTAAGAATCCTTATTATTTATACTCTTTTATTTTCGTTGTCTGTAAATGTTATAAATTGTGTCATCTAAATTCAGCGTCTGCTGCTATGATAATTTTTCAATATATCAATTATCTACTTAGCTAAATAGATCATCAGGTCATTATCTCATTGTTGCTTGTGGCACCTTGCAGTGTGTAAATTAGCTGCAATATTTCAGTACACTAGTTACTAATTTCAAACTGCTCCATTGACCATAAAACATTTGGGATGTCTTGAGGTTGTGAAAGTTACTATATTAATGCAAGTCATTCCATTTATGTATTACCTTTGAGGAATTGCAGACATGAATCTACAGTTTGTCTCTAGCAAAGGCCCTTGTTGCAAAGACTAAGAAATAAATGTCTTTTCCACTTCACATTCACAGGTTTAACATTGGATAACTGTCGGCTGTTTGAAAGGCAAGCAGCAGAAACAGTGTCTAAAATTGTCGCTGCTCTGAAGCAAAATCAGTCCCTCAAATTCCTATCTTTGCCAGCAAATCGATTAGGTTCGTACACCTAATTTTATTTTCGCTCCAAGCTTGGTTGGCGGTGTAGCTCGTAAACCTGCAACAATATTTATTATTGTCCCTAGATAAAATGTCCTTTAGTATCTCTCAACCATCATACAGACTATTCCCTATCTTTGTTTCAGTTGTACCACTTAAAATAGGAAATATACAGCCCATCAAAGGGTTTGTATATTTTTGGCAGATATGAAAGAGCAATAATTGTACTATGCTTTGAGTTGGTGGTAATTCGACTTAAGTTGTGAGTAGGATCCTATAAACATTTTTTTTTGTTCTTAGAAATTTCAAGTACAAATTCTGTTTTTGCCAATTAAGGGGCAATTTAGCATGGCCAATCCACCTACCCTGCACATCTTTGGGTTGTGGGGGTGAGATCCACGCAGACATGGGGAGAATGTGCAAACTCCACAAGGACAGTGACCCGGGGCCGGGATCGAACCCAGGTCCTCAGTGCTGTGAGGTAGCACTGCTAACCACTGCCATTGTGCTGCCCCAGGATCCTATAAACAGTCATTCAAATGTCTTGCCGTCATTCACAACTTTTTTTGGCACTATTTCATTTATAGAAATATTACCTAGCTGTAAACCAGCAGTAAACAATAAATATATTCTGACCTATTGCTTTTCAAACACGTTTTTTCCAGGTACCAGTAATCAT
Organism: Scyliorhinus canicula; assembly: GCF_902713615.1. Classification (NCBI taxonomy): domain Eukaryota; kingdom Metazoa; phylum Chordata; class Chondrichthyes; order Carcharhiniformes; family Scyliorhinidae; genus Scyliorhinus; species Scyliorhinus canicula. Next base: position 35,341,430 of record NC_052149.1, on the reverse strand, counting down.
TGAAATATTTAAGCTCCTTCATGATTTATGAAGACCAACCTCTAGATATTAGATTTCCAAGCTATTTTTGGAATTTGCCAACAACAGCCTTCCTGTCTGAAGACTGGTGTGAAGAATTAAATTACCATCTCTGTCTTGAATACACCACTATTTGCACAACTTAAAGCTTTTCTTTGCTGTTTGTTTACTCTTGCTGCTTTGTCAATTCTGATGCTCACTGCAGATATCCCAAGTCTTATTACCCAAAATTATCAGTGCTTTTTATAACCTAATAGCTTTCAGTTTAATTTTGATCATTTTGCAATGATACAAATATGATGTGATTTAAGATTTGTTCCTACTCTGGTGTGTATATTTTGTGGGCAACTTCATTAATATTGAATTGGTGAGTTGCCAACACTATGCATGTTTCTTACTGAAAGGGTGGGAAATACAATTGACCTTTTAGTAGGTACTGTTTTTCACTCTGAAGGTGTAAAGGAAGATGTTTATAGTGATGGGGAAAACTTATTAAATATCAAAACTTAGAAATCAAAACAAGTGAATGCAATAATATTGAGTGCCGGACCTTTCTAACAAAAAGGATTACATGGCGAAGAGCGGTATATTCACAGGTTTGGAGACAGAGCTTGGGGAAGTAATTAATTGAAAGTTTAAATACAGAAGTTTTTTCTCCTCCAAAGACCAAAAACAAGCAAGTTTGTTAGCTTCTCATACAATTTCTGAAATTGTGGCTGTTTTGAATTAACACCTTGTATATCAAACACTGTTCTTATCCTTACCAGGCAACGAAGGGTTGCTCTCATTGGCAAAACTCTTTACTGAGGATTCTTTGACATGCATCTCCAGCCTGAACGTGAGGTAATCAAATTTTTTCAAATTCCTTTCTCACTCCACACACATGCACACCATTCTCTCGTTAAGTGAGGAGATGAGGTGAGTTGTTCCAAGTTTGTAGGTGTTCAAGAATGGCAGAAAATAACTTGTGCTTAGAGAAATCTAAGCACAAGAAAGTTTTCTTACCTTTGGAATCTAACCATTCAGTACAACAAAAGGTTTATCTTCATTCACATTCATGCAAGGCTGAAGTTTCCGATATTCAAAATTTCCTCTTTCCTACAACTTCCTCCATTGTTCTCAGCTCGCAAGTCAGGTCATCTAGGGCAGCACAGTGGTTAGCACAGTTGCTTCACAGCTCCAGAGTCCCAGGTTTGATTCCCGGCTTGGGTCACTGTCTGTGCAGTGTTTTCACATTCTTCCCATGCGTGCATGGGTTTCCTCCCGGTGTTCCGGTTTCCTCCCAGTCCGAAGATGTGCAGGTTAGGTGGATTGGCCATGATAAATTGCCCTTGGTGTCCAAAAAGGTTGGGTGGGGTTACTGTGTTACAGGGATAGGGTGGAGACGTGGGCTTGGGTGTAGGGTGCTCTTTCCAAGGGCCGGTGCAGACTCGATGGGCCGAATAGCCTCCTTCTGAACTGTAAATTCTATGATCTACTCTCAGATCTCTGTTTTTGCACTTTTGAAATTGAGATGTCGGGGGCAGCCCAGGGTAACTTTCCAGTAGAAAAGTGACTGGCTTCCAGTTGTTGCTACAGCTGAGACCAGCATCCCAGCTTGTGGAAGGTGACAACTGTGAATGTACTTTTCTGCAAAGCTCTGTTGACATTCCACCATTCTACTCGGGTATAGCGATATTTTGAAGTAGCATACTGTATTATGGTTATAGGCAAAACCACCTCTTGCTGGTGTTATGTTTCCAAGGCCAACTGAGATTTTAAAAATGTAATTGGCATAAGAAGCAAAAGTGACAATGGAAGCGTTTCCGCAGTCAGTGGCTAGGGTTTGGAATGTACTGACAATGTGGTGGAGGCATGTTCAATCGAGGCATTCAAAAATTAATTGGACTGTTACCTGAAAAGTAAGAATGTGCAGGGTTATGGCAAGAAGTTGGGGAATGTCACTGATAAATTGCTCATTTGGAGCGCTTGCACAGACATGAAAGGCTGAATGGCCTGCGCTGTAACAATTCTATGATTCTATAATGGGATTTATTAAATAACACACAAAACAAAATGAATCATTGATGTATTTCCAATTGAGTTAAATCTCACTATGTAATTTATTTTAAAGTGCAAATTGTATTCGAGGAGATGGATTACTCAAGTTTGCAAAACACCTTCTGACCTCTGAATCCGAACTATCTGGTGGGCTGAAGCTAAAGGAACTAAACGTAAGCGAGAACCTATTCTTCAGAGATCCTGCACTGACTCAGGAAGCACTTGAACTCTTCAAAAATAAATGTCATATAATCACAATACAGTCGCTTACTGAGCCATTACAAGCATTTGCTGACCACATCAGTGTAATGTAGACATTTGAATATGATACACATCCAGAGGCCTCTTTGTTAACCACTATGAATTACCAGGTTCAGATGTCTTGGTTATTTTACTTCATTTATACCCAGAGCTGTTGATTTTGTAACTGGAGTGTTTCTGTTAATTTACAAAAGTGAATGCAGCTCCAAGAAAATATATCACCAATTGTGTTCTTAGAAAGCTATCATTTCTTCTTTCTTGCTTGGTTGGCTTAGGATCCAAGCTGACCTAAAGCACCTACTCAAGTAGAAATGGATGCGCTACATTGATGACCTGAGCATATTTTTGGGAGTCAAAAATGAGTTGTGAATTTGGACTTTATTTTTCAATTTTTATTTGAAAGTATTTTATTTTCCTTTTCCTTTTCCTACATAAAGCAAAAACGAGGGAAGACACTTTCCTTTTTGAGGGTGTAGCGGCAGGCCCTTCACAGCATGCTGGGCTGCACTGATAATAAATATGAATTTCTATGCCCTCTTAACATTGGTTTTCTAAATATTTTTAAATATTGTAAAACCGTTGTGTTCATTTAAGTTCTTTGCAAAGTGGTTTATTTTCCTTCTACGCAAATGTGATTTAAGATGAGCTTTGATTTGGACCAGTAAAGATCCAATCTCAGCCATGTTCATCAGATGGATGAAGGCCGTACTTGCAGAGACAGGGAATTCCACTGCATCATAACCTTCTGGGCATCCATACCTTCACTACAAGGACTCCTGCAAGTGAGATATGTAAAATGATCAACATTGATGCTTACAAATTGGAGACAATCACTTATGGCCGTGACTGCCTACGGCTGACTATACAGAAGGCATTGGAAAAGGTGAGCTTGAAACGGAAAGTTCAGCTGGCCAATGGAGGGCCCAGAGAAAAGAGAGGCCGATGAATTGTGCACCTTCTCAGTTTACTGTCTTCCTTTGCAACAAATGCAGCAGAGACTGCTATGCTGAAGTGGGGCTTCGGAGCAACATCAGGTGAAGCTTATCAAGTTGACTACCACAGCACAAACCTTCGTCTTGAGTCGGAAGGCTGCCGCCAGTACAGGATCCAATCTGTATAATTAGTCCTGCGCTTGTATGAAACGTTACTTAGATTCTAGTTTTAAGTAAGGCTGAAGTCAATATGATAAAACAGAGACTGCCCACTGTGAGCTGGACAAATCTGATAATGAGTGAAAAGATAAAAATCAGCCAGGGGTGTTTTATTATTACTTATTTTTTTTAATAAACATTTTAATGAAGTATTTTTTGGTTTTACAGCGACAACAAAATAAACAATATATATGGATCTATAAACATAGTGCAAAAGCCGTCTTCCTTTATTAACCCCCTATTCTAAGCTAAACTAACCCCCCCCCCCTTTCTGCTTACGATTAATTTTCCGCAAAGAAGTTAACGGTTGCCACCTCTGGGCGAACCTTAACATTGACCCTCTCAAGGCGAACTTGTTTTTCTCCAAACAGAGAAAGCTAGCCTTGTCCAATAGCCAGGTCTCCGACTTCAGGGGCTTTGAGTCTCTCCAAGCTAATACTATCCATCTCCGGGCTACCAGGGAAGCAAAGGCCAGAACGTCGGCCTCTTTCTCCTGGATTCCCGGATTTTCCGACATCCCGAAAATTGCCACCTCTGGACTCAGTGTCACTCTTGTTTTTAACAGCGTGGACATGACATCTGCCAACCCCTGTCAAAATTCCCTAATCTTTGGACATGTCTAGAACATGTGAACATGGTTCGCTGGCCCTCCCGCACACTTATCTTCTACTCCAAAGAACCTGCTCATCCGGGCCACTGTCATGTGAGCCCAGTGAACAACCTTGAATTGTATCAGGCTGAGCCTGGAACATGTTGTGGACGCGTTGATTCTACTCAACGTGTCCGCCCATAGACCATCCTCAGTCTCTCCTCCCAGCGCCTCCTCCCACTTGCACTTCAGCTCCTCTGTCTGCGTCTCCTCTGACCTTACAAGTTTCTTGTAAATGTCAGAGACCCTCCCTTCTCCCACCCACCCTCTGGAAACTACCCTGTCCTGTATCCCCCTTGGTGGTAGGAGCGGGAAGGTTGAACCTGCCTGCGTGGGAAGTCCCGCACCTGCAGGTACCTGAATTTGTTTCCCCTCGCCAATCCAAATTTCTCCTCCACCTCCGTCAAGCTAGGAAAACTCCCCATTATAAACATATCCCCCATCCTCTCAATCCCTGCTCTCTGCCATCTCCAAAACCCCCTAACCATCCTTCCCGGGGTAAACCGGTGATTATTACAAATTGGAGACCAAACCGATGCTCCCTCTGCTCCCGCATGTCTCCTCCATTGCCCCCAAGCTCTCAGGGCCGCCACGACCACAGGGCTGGTGGAGTACCGTGCCAGTGGGAACGGCAGAGGTGCCGTTATCGACGCCCCTAAGCTGGTGTCCTTGCATGACGCTGCCTCCATACGCTCCCATGCCGATCCTCCCCCCACCACCCACTTCCTGATCATGGCTATGTTCACCACCCAATAGTAGAACATATAGTGCAGGAGGCCATTCAGTCCATCGAGTCTGGACCGACCCACTTGAGCCCTCACTTCCACCCTATCCCCGTAACCCAATAACCCCATCTAACCTTTTTTGATCACTGAAGGGCAATTTATCATGGCCAATCCACCTAACCTGCATGCAGATACGGGGAGAACGTGCAGACTCTGCACTGACAGTGACCCAGCAGGAAATCAAACCTGGGACCCTGCTGCTGTGAAGCCACAGTGCTATCCACTTGTGCTACCTTGCTGCCCGGTGCTGAAGTAGTTACTGACGTTTGGCAGAATTAGCCCGCCCTCTCCCCGGCTCTGCTCAAGCATCCCCCTCTTTACTCGCAGGGTCTTGCCCGTCCATACAAAGCCAGTGATCACTTTGTTGACCCGTTTAAAAAAGGACCGTGGAATAAAGATGGGGGAGACACTGAAACACAAACAGGAATCTCGGGAGGACCGTCATCTTCACCGTCTGCACCCTCCCGGCTAGTGACAGCGGGAGCGCGACCCACCTCTGAAAATCATCCTTCATTTGGTCTACTAGTTGGGCCAGATTTTGTGCAGCCTTTCCCGTGCCACTTGGATGGCTAGATATCTAAAGCTCCCCCCTACCACTCTAAAACAGCAGCTCCCCCAGTCGCCTCACCTGGACCGCAAACATCTCACTTTTCCCCATGTTTAGTTTATACCCCGAAAACCGGCCAAATTTCCCCAGAATCCTCATGATTCCTTCCATCCCCTCTGCTGGGTCCGATACATGCAGGAGCAGGTCATCTGCATAAAGCGAGACTGTGTTCCAACAACCTGACCCAGTCAATAAAGCCCCGCCCAAATCCGAACCATCCCAGTACCTCCCACAGATATTCCCATTCTACTCGATCAAAGACCTTCTCTACGTCCATTGTGACCACTGCCTCCACCTTCCAGGGGTATCATGATCACATTTAATAGCTTTACATTGGCCACCAACTGCCTTCCCTTAACAAACCCCATCTGGTCCTCCCCAATAACATCCAGAACACAATCCTCAATTCTAGAGGACAACACTTTGGCCAGTAGTTTAGCGTCCACATTCAATAGGAATATCAGCCTGTAGGACCTACACAGTCCAAGTTCTTGTCCTGCTTCAGGATCAGCGAAATTGTGGCCTGTGACATCGTCGGGGGAAGCACCCCTCCCTTGCCTCATTGAATGTCCTCATCAACAATGGCCCCAATATCCCAGATAACTTTTTATAGAACTCCACTGGATAACCATCCGGCCCCTGACTGAATGGCCTTCAGACCCTCTGCTATCTCTTCCATCCCGATAGGGGCCCCCCAGCCCTTCTACCAGATCCCCGTCCACCTTCTGGAAATTCAGCCCCCCCCTAGGAAGTGCCTCATCCCCTCCGGCCCCATTGGAGGTTCTGACCCATACAGCCTACTGTAAAACTCTTAACTCCTTATTCACCCCTGCTGAGTCTCCAACCAGGTTCCCATCTCCATCCTCTACTTTCCCCATCTCCGTGGCTCTCTCTTTTTCAGCTGCTGTGCAAGCATTCTGCTGGCCTTCGCTCCATGCTCATAAAACGCCCCCCTCGCCTTTCTCAGCTGCTCCACTACCCTCCCTGCGGTTAACAAGCCGAACTCCGCCTGTAGCCTCTGCCGTTCCCTTAAAAGTCCTGCCTCTGGGGTCTCCGCATACCTCCTGTTGACCTATAGTATCTCCTTTACCAGTCAGTCCGTCTCCGCCCTGTCTACCTTCTCCCTGTGGGCCCGTATCGAGATCAGCTCCTCTCTAACCACCACCTTCAGTGCTTCCCAGACCACGGCTACCGAAATTTCCCGTGTCATTGACTTTCAGGTAGTTCCGAATACATTTCCTCAGCCCCCCGCACACCTCTTCGTCAGCTAAAAGACCAACGTCTAACCTCCAATGCGGGCGCTGGTTACTGTCTTTATTAACCTATAGGTCAACCCAGTGCGGGGCATGGTCTGAGATTGTGATCGCTGAGTACCCCGTGTCCACCACCCCCATCAGTAAGGCCCTGCTCAGAATAAAGAAATCAATCCGGGAGTACACTTTATGCACGTGTGAGTAGAAGGAGAATTCCTTCACTCTCTGCTGCCCAAATCTCCATAGATCCACCTTCACATGTTGAATAATTACTTGATGTAAATATTTAGTAGAGGGAGAGAATGGCATGCCAGACTTCAATGTGCATATTGAATTAATCGTGGGAATGTATGAAACTTGATGCAAGCAAAATATATCTTCCAAACAGAAAATGCTTGAAATACTCAGGTGTGACAGCATCTGTGAAGAGAAACACAAGTTTTGGGCTGATGACAGCATGGATATGTAGAGGGTAAATTGTACTTTACATTTTTTGAAGAATGATTAGTGGATAGGGGAAAATCACTGGCTTTTATTTAAAGAGGGCCAGAAAGCATTTGAGGAAGTTCCTCATAAGATACTGTTAGCTAAACTGAAACTCATGGGATTGAAGGCAAACATTGACTTGGTTAGGAAATTAGCCAAGTGACTGGGTATGGCTAATTGCCAGGATGTTGCACCAAGGCAGATGGTGGAATTTGAATTCAAGTAACTGCCAATTTTTGTAAAAACCCATCTGGTTCCATAATATCCTTTAGGGAAGGAAATCTGTCATCCTTACCTGGTCTGGTCCTACATGTGACTCCAGACGTACCAGCAATGTGGTTGACTCTTAAATTTCCTCAGGGATGGGCAATAAATGCTAACCTAGCCAGAGACGCCCACATCCCAGGGACGAATAAATAACAAAAAAAATCACTGAATATTTAGATGGTGGGATAGGGAGCCCCATATTAATGTTTTCCAATGACATGCTGTCAGCAGTGTAGGTGAAAGCATAATATAAGAAATATATTAATCTTATCAATAAGTCAGGCAATTTGATTTTGGTATAGGTAAATTTAATGTCAGTTTGCACCTAAAATGGAATAAAACAATATTATTTGTTAAAGGGTGAGGGGGTGAACCGGTAGAGAAATAGTCAAAAGGGCGAATGGAATGTCGGTCTTTAAATATAGAAGTCCAGAATACAAGAGAGCAGAAGTTATGCTACACCTATACAAAGCCCTGGTACCTTAATCTCAAGTACTGTGAGCAGTTCTGAGCACCGCATGTTATTTTCACACAAAGGGTTATAGAAGTTTGGAACTCTCATCAGAAAATGGGAATTGATGTTAGACCAATTATTAATTTTAAATGGGAGATTCATGGACTTTTGTTTCTAAAGTATTCAGGATTTTGGTGTAAACGCAGGGGTATAGAGTTAGGTCACAGATCAGCCATGATCGTACTAAATGGTGGAATTGCCTCTTAAGGGCTAAACGTGAGATTGTACTAGAGAGGATAAAGAGGCAATTTATGAGGTTGTTAGCTGGACTGATGAAAGTTTGGATAGGTTAGGGTTGTTTATTCTTTGGAATAAGGAGGCTGAAGGGATTCCTAATTGAAGTATATACATAGAACATACAGTGCAGAAGGAGGCCATTTGGCCCATCGGGTCTGCACCGACCCAAATTAAGCCCTCACTTCCACCCTATTCCCGCAACCCATTAACCCCTCCTAACCTTTTTGGACACTAAGGGCAATTTAGCATAGCTAATCCACCTAAACTGCACGTCTTTAGACTGTGGGAGGAAACCGGAACACCCGGCGGAAACCCACACAGACACGGGGAGAATGTGCAAACTCCGCACAGTGACCCAGCAGGGAATCAAACCTGGGACCCTGGCGCTGTGAAGCCACAGTGCTATCCACTTGTGCTACTGTGCTGCCTTGAAATTATGCCCTGAAATTATTATTACCGTGCTGCCATACAATTATGAGGAATTGAGATACCTGCCTTATTTTCCTTGGTTGAGCAGTCCGTAACCTGGATCATGCGTTTAGAGGGAATTCAAGGGGAAATATTTTCACCCTAGCTATTAATCTTTCTTGTCACAAGTAGGCTTACATTAATATTGCAATGACATTGTGAAAAGCCCCTAGTCACCACATTCCGGCACCTGTTTGGGTACAGAGGGAGAATTCAGAATGTCCAAATTACCAAACAGCACGTCTTTCGGGACTGCACCCGGAGGAAACCCACGCAGAAAAGGGGAGAACGTGCAGACTCCACACAGACAATGACCCAAGCCGGGAACGAACCTGGGACCTTGGAGCTGTGAAGCAACAGTGCTACTCATTGTGCTACTGTGCTGCCCATATCCGATGCAGTTATCAAGCTGGTGAGGATTTGGAAGTTAGAGCCTGAAAGTGTGGTAAAGACAGAAACCCTCATAACAATTTTTAAAATATTGGATAAGGTTGTTAGGTATTGCAAATATTGGATTTGCACTTGAAGCACAGTAAGTTACAAAGCTACAGATCACAAGCTGGAAAGTTGGATTAGGCTAGTTGGCTACTTGTTGGTCTGTTCAGAGAAGGTGGTTCAAATGCCTTCCTTCTGGTAAAAAAAACTTTTATTGTCACAAGTAGTTTACATTAACACTGCAATGAAGTTACTGTGAAAAGCCACATTCCGGCACCTGTTCGGGTACACAGGGCGAATTCAGAATTCTGAGTGCATATAGTTCTATTATTCTAAGTGGCCTCTTCCTTTTCACATATTCCTCATGGCAGCTGTGAGCAGCATAAAATGTACTCTGGTGGGGGGAGGGGGGGGGGGGGGGGGGGAACGACTTAACTATCCAATCACAAAGATCGGCTTTGTAGCACCACAACAGACCAAGCTGGCTAAGTGCTCAAGGGTATAGCTGCTAGACTGGGTCTGCAGCAGGTGGTGAGGGAATCAACAAGGGAAAACATACCTCAACCTCACATCACCCCTTGACATTCAATGGCATTACCATTGCTAAATACCCCACAATCAAAATCCTGGGGTTATCATTGACCGGAAACTGGACTACCAATTAGCACTGTTGCTAAAAGAGGTCAAAAGCTAGGAATCCTGCAGTGAGTAACTCACCTGACTCCCCAAAGCCTGACCGCCATTTACACGGCACCTTAGGAGTGTGATGGAATACTCTCCACTTGCCTGGATGAGTGCAGCTCCAACAACACAGTAGCATTGTGGATAGCACAATCGCTTCACAGCTCCAGGGTCCCAGGTTCGATTCCCGGCTTGGGTCACTGTCTGTGCGGAGTCTGCACATCCTCCCAGTGTGTGCGTGGGTCTCCTCCGGGTGCTCCGGTTTCCTCCCACAGTCCAAAGATGTGCAGGTTAGGTGGATTGGCCATGATAAATTGCCCTTAGTGTCCAAAATTGCCCTGAGTGTTGGGTGGGGTTACTGGGTTATGGGGATAGGGTGGAGGTGTTGACCGCGGTTAGGGTGCTCTTTCCAAGAGCCGGTGCAGACTCGATGGGCCGAGTGGCCTCCTTCTGCACTGTAAATTCTATGAAACACTCAAGAAGCTTGACATCATCCAGGACAAAGCTGCCCACTTCATTGGCACCCCTTCCACAAACATTCACTACCGATGAACTGTGGCTGTAGTGCATACCATCTACAAATGCGCTGCAGGAACTCACCAAGTCTCCTTCGGCAGCACTTTCCAAACCCACAATCGCTGCCGCCATCTAGAATGACAAGGCCGGCAGATAGATGGGAACATTATCAGCTGGATGTTTCCCTCCAAGTCATTCCCCATCCTGACGTAGAAATATATCACCATTCATATATCACCATTCCATCAATGTTGCTTGGTCAAAATCTTGGAATTCCCTTTCTAACAGCAATGTGGGTGCACCTACCCTGCAAAGATTGCAGTGGTTCAAGAAGGCAGCTCAATGCCACCTTCTCAAGGGCAATTAGGGATGGGCAATAAATGCTGGCTGAGCCTGCGATCACATTTCATCCATGAATTTTTAAAAAACTTTCCGTGAACAAACGTGGCAAAAACTTTCCAGATGTTCTCAAGTCCTGCTGCTCGGGATTAAATTTGGAGATGATACAAATTCAGGGGGCAGCATGACACTGGGGGCACATTTTTTCTGGCAGTATCCAATTAATAGGCCACTCCTAACCCTGGCATCCAATTTTGGGGAGATAGTGGCACAGTGGTAATGACGTTGGGCAAGTAATCTAGAAGCCTGGGCTAATACAAACATTGAAAATAGGGGCCTTCTCCGCCATTCAATATGATCGTGGCTGATTCTCTATCTCAACGCCATACTCCCACTCTCTCCCCATACTTGTAGACGCCTTTATCTCTAACTCACTCCTTCTTAAATATATTCAGTGACATGGCCACCACCTTTTTGTGGTAGAGAATTCCTTCGAAAATGGGCAAAATGCTGTCAGATGCAAGAAGTGGTCTTTAATTGAATGCAAAGTGGCTCAATTGACCACCTACATACTGCTGAGGTATCTGCTGCTGGCAATATGCCATGGCGGCTGCCAATGACATTGGGTTCCCATCTCAACACCTTAACTAACCATACTGGCACAGCCCTCCCAGCTGCCATCCCATCTCTGAAGGACTGGGAAAATTCAGTCCATAGCGTTTTTTGTCAGAAGCAAAAAAAAATGGAAACTGCATCTTCATAAAAACAAATGAGGGAAACATTTAATATTTAACAAAGAAAATGTACATTTTCTAGAGGACCATCCTTTCTCAATAACACACATGAAGTGATCATAATTGTACAGAACTATTAATTTAGATATGTGACTTAAAGATGCATGGTCTTCAGATGTCGAAAATTAATTCAAACTAGTTTTTTGAGGGTATCAGTTGTAACAGACAGGAAAGATGGCGTCACAGCCCCAAATTGTGAGAATTTTCAAGCCAGAAATTTCTCAAAAAAGGGAACTTGAAATATTTTACCCACTGATTTTCCTCCTGCATATTAGAATTTACCAATGTCTTGTGCAATATATACAAAGAAAAACTCCCATTCATAGAATAGATCGTAAAACTCCTCTGCATTGTATGCTGTTCAGTCCTTCACATTTCACTACAATGGAGAAGTTACAGGAGTGAATATTTTATATGAAAATATACAAAATCCAAGAGCACTTTGAGGACCAGTGATAAATATTTTAACCATGTATACAAGAGCTTCAATATGTAAAATATCAACTGAAGTCAAGGTGGGCGAAGGAGCCTGCTGATACTCATTGATATGCTATAATGAAGTTGAGGGACTCCAACTGAAAGCAGTGCTGTCAAGTCTGTGTTGCAATCAGACTTCACAGACATGAAATTCATTTCACTCCTTGTTTCTTTCTTCTCCACAATTTTGAATCAATCACCTCAGGTAACTCCACGCTGTTGCTCATGGGAGTAGTGATGAAACACAAAGGAGACTGCGGCATCCCAGGCAGACTGAAGGACCATGTCACGTAGTCCACGTTTACCTGCACAGTGGTTCCACTGGGAAAAATCAGACGTACAATCTGAGCCCTCAGGAGGACAGCGCACCTGGTGTCCATTGACACATCTGCGACACTTCAATCTGCAGAAAGGAAACAGGTGGTCGGTCACATTACAGTGAGCTTCAGATACAGACAACTAATAAATGTGCAAACACTGCTGTTTATTAATCATAATAATAGACATTATTCGGAATCAGAAAATGATTGACAGAGCACAGTTTAGTCCTTTGACTGGTTAGCTGTCCTCAGTTTTCCACTTAATTTCAGTGTTTTATGCAAATGTATGACTGGAGTGTTAGAAATGCAACAGGCTATTAAGAATGGTCATTTCCCCATGGTCAGGGAAGGGAGAATAACAAAGTCACTCTGGATTGCTGATAAATCTCAAGAGGAGATGAAATGTTTTACAGGCATTTTCATGTCTGGTAGGGGCTGGTTTAGCACAGGGCTAAATCGTTGGCTTTGAAAGCAGACGAAGGCAGGCCAGCAGCACGGTTCAATTCCCGTACCGGCCTCCCCAAACAGGCGCCGGAATGTGGCGACGAGGGGCTTTTCACAGTAACTTCATTTGAAGCCTACTTGTGACAATAAGCGATTTTCATTTCTTTTTCATGTCAGGCACAATATGTGGTACAAGGATATTAAGGCAATAAAAAAAATAAGTATATTGAAATCCCCATCTGTGTTTTATATTTCTCCATTAGCTCATCTTTCTCTTCGTCTAATGTGCACTTATTCATATTCTTAAGTGTTTTTTTTGGATAAATCACATCTTTTTTTCCCTCTCCCTGTGGGAAGCTTGGTGTCCCCTGCAGTTATTCTTTATACGCCTTATGGACTTAACCAACATCAAGGGAATAGGTTCATTATCAATCAAGGCACTGCCTTACACCAACTTCTTATACCACATTTTCTTGAATTCATACATTTGAAAATAGCTTCGCCTCAGGTTAGCTGGAAAGTTGATCCAGTGAGAATAGTTACCTATCGTGCGTGTCACTAGTTGTGTTCTCATTTAGAGTAAAGAGCTCCTTAAGTTCTCCGAGCGAGAAGTGTCGTTCAACATCTTGTTCCTCATCCACGACACAGCTACTCAGGGCCTTTTTATGTGTCTGACGCTGGAAAATCTTCTCCTCGATTGTCCCTGTCTGAAACAATACAGGATATTACATAGTGCGTTATCGCATCATTATCTCTCAAAACTCTTTATACAATTACTTATTTACTCAAGTACCGAGTCGACTCAAGCCATCATTTTTCATTTTGTTTGGAACTAGACCTCAACATCTGAAAGGACGCTCCATTTGGGAGGCGGTGGCATAGAGGTATTGTTAGTGGACTAGTAAACCAGAGACCCAAAGTAGTGCTCTGGGGACCTGAGTTCAAAACCTGCCAATGCAGATTGTGAAATTTGAATTAAAAAATATCCGGAATAAAAAGTCGAATGACCACGAAACCATCGTTGATTGTTTTAAAAATGGTTCACTAAATGTCCTTTAAGGGAAGGAAATCTGCCATCCTTACCTGGTCTGGCCTACATGTGACTCCAAAGCCACAGAAATGTGAATAAAGAACAATACAGCAGAGGAACAGGCCCATCGGCCCTCCAAGCCTGTACCGGTCAGGAAACCAACCTTTGCCAAAACTCTCAACACTTCCTTGTGCCGTATCCCTCCATACCCATCCTATCCATGCGTTTGTCAAGATGTCTTTTGAACGCTGTTAATGTATCTGCTTCCACAACCTCCCCTGACAACATGTTCCAGGCACTCATCACCCTCTGTGTAAAAGCCTGCCTCGCTCATCTCTAAATTTTGCCCTACGGACCTTAAACTTATGCCCCCTGGTGACTGACCCCTCCACTCGAGGAGAGAGTGCCTGCCCATCCACTCTATCCATGTCCCTCATAATCTTGTAGACCTCTATCAGGTCACCCCTCAACCTCCGTCTTTCTAATGAAAACAGAATCTATTCAGCCTCTCCATATAGCTAACACCCTCCAGACCAGGCAACATCTGGTAAACCTCCCCTATACACTCTCCAAAGCCTCCACACGTGGTAGGACTCTTAACTGCCCCCTCAAGGGCAATTAGGGATAGGCAATAAATGTTGGCACAAAACATTTAATCAAAATTTTACATGTAAATAAAACGAAGCTCAAATATTTTCTTAGCCAAAATTTATGTTATAACGCGTATGCCATAACAACTATACAGGAAAGCTCAAAGTTTACCATGGGGATACCTTACTTTCTCTTCACAGTAAAACAACCCTGCTTTGCAAAACAAAAAAGGAATCAATGAATTTGTATCAAAGAGCACCTGCTAATGCATGGCCTAAAAATGTTCTAAAGAAAGAAATGGAATTAGATGGCACCTCATCACATCCTCAGGGCGGCGCAAAGTACTGCATAACAATCGATTACTTCTGAAGTGGAATAATTTGTTATATGGGCAAACTGAGCAGCCAACTGTGCACAGAAAAGTCCCACAAACAGCAGTTGAGATAACTCGTGTTCAATCAGAAAACATCAATTCACAATGTACCACTCAGTAGTGTTGAAGTGTTAGATTATGTACTTAAATCCTGGAGTGAGGCTTGAAGATCCAATCTTCCAACTCAGCGCTAGTAATTGAAGCAACCTGACACTTTAAAGAAGGATTAAGACCAGGCTAACTGAACAAATGCAGGTTAGTATATTTATTTGCTTAAATACATGATAGTAAATCATGTCAAATCCTATTGTTTGTTCTGAAGATTTGAAATTAGCTATGGCAACCTGTGAAGAGATATTTAAGTGCCTCGATCTGTTCATCAAGCTAAGTTCCTCGAAGGTAATTGAACCAATTGCAGATTTCAATGGAATACATTTGAGGTAGGCTTGTTAACTCCCACAGTCAGAAAAGGTTGCAAGAAAAGGACAATATGTAGAAACATTACTTGTATAAGCAAGTATTCAATTTTTCATTATTTTGTCTAGTAGAGAAGTTAAAGAAAACTATTTAGATAGATACCTATTATAGCAGTTTAATTATTTTCAAGCTAAAGGATCAAGCGAATAAAGAGGTCTGATGGGATGCTTTACTACTTTCAAATACTTTCTAGAGACACATTAAAGCCCGACATCCAATAATAATTACCAAGAGTTTGTTGCTCACCACCCTCTCCCCTCCAACTCCCTTTGCTGTTGGTGCCAATGTGAATGACGACCGCTGACTGTTCACCCTTCCTGCTCAGGGTGCTCTGCAGCATGCAGTAACATCCTTGACCCAGGCACCAGGGAGACAACATACCATCCTGGATTCATGTCTGCAGCCACAAAATCATTTGTCTGTTCCCCTAACTATTAACTCTCCTATTGTTATTGTTTTTCCAGTCTTCTTTATGGTCCCCTCGACAGCTGAGGTCCTGGCTCTGACTGCACTCCCCAGATGAACCATAACTTTTGTTAGTATTCAGAAATTAATACCGGTTGCAGAGTAAGATGTACTCAGGGACTCCTGCAATACCTACCTGATCCTTCTTGACCGGCTGGCAGGCAACCATTCCCCCTCCCGGCATACCCTTAATCTGCGAGGTAATCACGGCTATAAAAATGCGATCCACAGAGCTCTCATACCTTGTGGATGCGACACCCGCTGCTGTTCAAGATCTGAAACCTGGATCTCGAGCTGCTGCATCTACTGACACTTCCTGCACATAATCCTGGAGCTCCCATAGGAAGAGGTGCACTCAGGGCTACCCTGCTTTTCCTCAATCTATCAGATAATAAATCTTGCTACTTAAAAACAAAAGACTCACCAGCTACTTACTTTTCTTCTGTTCTCACTTGAATACAGGAAGGTTACTTGAAATGCTTTATTCAATCCTTATCAAAGTACATTTGAATTGTTTAATTTCCCAGATTCCCTGACTAACTTCCGAACTTTGGAGAAAGGGCAACAAAGTTACAATTCTTGCCAGCCAATCGACACTTTGCTCTCTTGTATTTTTAGTTTTTTTCTAATCACTTCAATGCTCCTGATCTGCTTCACCGTGATCCCCGGTCTGCTTCACTGTGATTCCGGTCTGCTTCACCGTGATCCCGGTCTGCTTCACCGTGATTCCAGGGTGCAAACTACTTGGCTGGAATATTGCCTTCAACTTTCTTCCAGGTCTTATCATATAAATGCAGCATTTTAGGATGTTTTATTCTGTGAACTGCATGTAACTGTTGTATCTTTAGGCTAACAGTACGAAAGAAATAAATTGCTGATGCATGTGGGTTGAATGAAACATCAACAGAGGTTTATTAAATGGGTGTCCCCTATACGAAGGCTAGTACTAGAGTAAGGGCAAAAGCCCGCAAAGTAGCCAATGATGTCATACATGTCATGTGACTTGGTTCTTAAAGAGATATTACATACAAATACAATAACCCACATATATAACAAACCAGATTCTTACCGACAAAAGCCTGTAGATGTAGCAAATTTTCTTCTGTCCATCTCGCCATATACGAGCCATTGCTTGTTCATCATTAGCTGGATTCCAGTCTGGATCGAACATGACTAACCGATTGGCACCAATCAGATTCAAGCCGCACCCACCAGCTTTGCTGCTCAGCATGAAGATAAATTCAGGACTCTAGAAAAGAAAATGAATAAATAATGAAACCCTTGTAAAACCCATGTTCAAACTGAAAATTTATTATCGCTATAAAATTCAATTGGAAAATTTCATTGTTTTCCTGACATATCAAGATGCATCATATTAGATTTTCTCAACATGCCAAGAAATGGCCAAAAAGTAAAACCTCAGGATAGGTTAATGTTTCAAGTCTAGACCCTTCATAAGAACTGAATTCCAGCAAGAATAGCAAGCTGTATAATTATTTGAGCTATACAGCAGACTACAGTTATGTTTGGTATTGAGAAATATACAATGAGAATTTTGACACTTAAGCTACCATTATGGCCGAGGTAAATCAGTTAGATGCACCTAAAAATCCACTTTATAAAACAATTATATATAGCTGGAATTTGTGCACATTTTATATGTAGGGGTTTTGAAAGAAATCAAATAGGAAAACACTTTGTATACAATTGTTATTTACATTTAAGAGGTTGATTCTAATTCATGTGTTATTAGTTGGCCT
The DNA here is from genome assembly GCF_902713615.1 of Scyliorhinus canicula. NCBI lineage: Eukaryota > Metazoa > Chordata > Chondrichthyes > Carcharhiniformes > Scyliorhinidae > Scyliorhinus > Scyliorhinus canicula. The sequence goes on along the minus strand of NC_052149.1, from coordinate 35,323,992 downwards.
TTCTAATAATCAAAAATCACAGAAGGGTAGGAAGAGCATCATGGTTGCGAGGGGGTAATGAACACCAGAGCATTTTCAAAATATATCAGCAGATATCACCAATTTTAGCACTGGCTGAGCTTAATTTGTCCTGATATTTTTTCTGCTACTGAGCTTCCTAATCTTCACACATCCTGCCACATAATAAGAAATGGAATATGACTACAGGGAAGCAGAATTTCCAGGAGACCGCTACTTGCCATTTTTTTGTCCCCACCTAGAGGAATTTTAATGAGAAAATGCAACAGTAAGGTAGTTCCACAGTTTTGTCAGCCCAGCTCCCACTAAAATATTCAGTCTCCTGTATTCCCTTCACTGAGAATGCTGGTAGAGTTAAGAAAAGAAATGCACCATTTCTCTGTGCTTGCTGCTCCTTCTCAACTTTCCTCTCCCTCCATCCACTTCCCTCTCCCTACTTTAACTTCTCTGGTGTCAACGGTAGCATTTCTGCCTCTCCGATTCAATACTCTAGATTCAAACCCAGGATTTGACCACATAAGCTAGGATAACATATCAGTGCAGTGCTACACCATATTATAAAAGGATTGAGAGGCAGTGGGACAGTATAGAAAGGAATTACAAAAATAAAATAAAAAATTAGAGTAATCAATTATTTTCTTTTCCAAATAAGGGGCAATTTAGAGTGGCTAATCCTACGCTACACATCTTCAGGTTGTGGGGATGAAACCCACGCAGAGAAGGGGAGAATGTGCAAACTCCACACAGACGGTGACCCAGGGCTGGGATCGAATCTGGGTCTTCAGCACCGTAGGCAGCAGTGCTAATCACTGCACCACCATGCTGCGCCCCCCCCCCCCCCCCCCCCCCCAGGAATTACAAAAATAACACCAGAAAAAATAACTCAGTAACCGGGTAGATGCTTTTATAACTATGAAAGGTTTTGATAAAGAAGCTACAGACAATACTTTCGTTTGTGAGGATGTACAGCATTAGAGGCCTTCAACGTAAGATAATCACCAAGAAATCCAAGAGGGAATTCAGGAGAATCTGTCCAGAGTGAGAATATGGAAGTTTGATATAAGCTGGGGGAAATGATTGAGACAAATAGTGAAGATGCATTTAAGGGAAAGCTAGATAAGTATATGAAGGAGAAGTGAACAGAGGAGTATGTTGACAAAAGTTAGATGGCGAAGGAGGATCAAGTGCAGTACAATCACTTGTGTGAACAAATAAATCTTTTATATGCTGCATATTCTATATTCTCCAAGGTGTATTCTTTTAGATGATATGTTAAACCAGTTTGCTGGATGTAAACAATCTAATGGTGGCATGATCAAAACAGCAGGGGAGCTTTCCTGCTTTCTGGCCAATAGTTGTCCTTCAAGCAAATCAAATTAACTGATCATTTATCTCATAATATGCAGATGCTGAAAGTCTGAAATAAAAAAGAAAAATGCTGAATAACCTCAGCAGGTCTGGCAGCATCTATGGATAGAGAACCTTTTGGACCTGTATGACTCTTCCTCAGAGCATTTATCACATTTTTATTGTATGAGGGATATTTACTGTGCGCATATTGGATGCCATGTTGCCTATAAAAATAGTGATTGCATTTCAAAAGCAATTCATGGCTGTGGAGTACTTTGATTTTGAGAATGTGAAAGGTGCCATATGCATCTTTATCTTTTTCTTCCACTTCTCTTTTTGCTGCTCCCTCAAACAGATTCTCATTCTATACTTCACTTTTCCTTTAGTGCTTTTACTTCCACTTCTCTTCATATAATGTAATTTTTCCTCCCATTTCTTTGACGAAGGAGATGGTAGTACAGCAGTAATGTTCCTGATCTAGTAAACCAAAGGTCTGAACTAACTCCTCTGGAGACACAAGTTCAAATCCCACAAAGTCAGATGGGGGAATTTAAATTTGATTATTAATGAACCCCAATAAATTATTTAGGAAATTAACGACAGGTTAGCAGGAGGCTTCAGTGAAAAAAATCCAAGGCCTATCCTTACTAAAAAAAAAATCTGAAATATCACTGATTCAGCAAATGTTAATCATTTAATTTTCATATTAAAGAGAAAAAACACCAATTTCATTGCAAATAAACCAAGCTAGGACCCACCATCTCAATGTACCCATGTGGTAAGATTACAGGAAATAGCTCATCTTGAATTCATTTTAGGAACAGGAGTATTTTCTACTTGCAGCTTCATTTTATTAATGTGGCCACCTCCGTATAAGAAACCTCAAAGTGTGATAAAATACTGAATTTCTAATTCCAGGCCAACGTGAAACAGGATGTGGCTTCGATAAATATGTAGTTAACATCAAATAAGGTTATTGGGGCTTACCAAGTGGCAAGCCAGGAGTGTAATGGAATACGTTCCACTTGCCTGGATGAGTGTAGCTCCAACAACATTCAAGAAACTCGACACCATCCAGGAAAAAGTAGCCCGCTTGATTGCTACCATTTCCACAAACATTCAAACCCTCCACCAACGACGAACAGTGGCAGCTGTGTGCACCATCTACAAGATGCATTGTATTGACTCATCAAGGTTTCTTAGACAGCACCTTCCAAACCCACGGCCACTACCATCTAGAAGGACAAGAGCAGCAGATACCTGGTAACCCCAACACCTGGGTGCTCCTCGCCAAGTCACTCTCCACCCTGACATGGAAATATATCGCCGCCCCTTCACTGTCGCTGTGGCAACATCCTGGAACTCCCTCCCTAACAACACAGTGGATGTACCCCCACACCTCAAGGACTGCAGCGGTTCAAGAAGGCAACTCACCACCACCTTCTGAAGGGCAACTAGGGATGGGCAATAAATGCCCACATCCCATAAATGAATACTTAAAAAAAAAAGATAGATATTCCACCATGTTCCCATAAACATGAAAGATCTGTATCTTGGTAGACTAACTCCATTCATTGGCGGGACAGTGACATTTCAGCAGCTGTTTCAAAGTTCCAGTCATGTGATACATTATCTCACAAATTACTTTATGGGAATAAGATGTTGCACAGAGACATGCTGTCACTTACTGTGGGATTATTGAAACGTTCCACAATTTTGGCCCTCTTTTTCACTGTCATGGTACCATCCAGTCTAACATACATGTATCTGAGAGAAGGAAAACATATTAAAAGGTTATTCTTCCTTCAAGAAGAAATAAACAATATTTAATGCTAAACAAGAAGAAACAAACATTCAGCCGTCTCAAGATAAAAGCAAATTACTGCGATGCTGGAATCTGAAACAAAAGCAGAGAATACTGGATTTTCTCAGCAGGTCTGACAACATCTGTGAAGAGAGAAGGGAGCTAACATTTCGAGTCTGGGTGACTATGTCGTTCAGCTACAGTATCCACATAATCTGCAGTGTGAACTGCAAAATTGCAGCAAGAGAAAAACACGTTACCTCAAACAGAAATAAACCAAAGGATGTTCTCAGTCTCACTGTTGTCTTTTATCATACACACATGCAAAAATGTCCCTGTAACTAAAGTTATAACCTAGAAGTAAACAATTTATCTTGTTAACCAAACAACTTAAGATTCTATGTCTCCATCACCTCTATTGCTGGTTCGTCTTTGTTGCACCATCTCCACTACAATGCTCAAAATAAATTATTTAAATGTAACTCTTAAATTGTTGGCATCTTCAGAATCCCCCAGTCACTCATTAGGTTTCAGCTGAAATTACTACAATGTATGAATCAAACCCTCCTACTAATGTAATAAAACCACTAAGATTCCAAATAGTAGTTTCTTTACAGTAATATACCAGAGCAAATGGTATTTTCTTAAATTTAAAAAAACTTCTACTTGCTACCTTTTTTGTCATTCACTTTTCTATTTTGATTAGAACTTTATTTTAAAATAATAATTCCAAATCATAATATTTCTATAAACGACAATTTTATAATGATTTGCGCAAATTCAGGACATTCCATGGACTTTTCTGCCTTGTTTCAGATTCCAGCATCCACAGTAATTTGCTTCTGAGATGTAGACACTGTGGTATTTTAGGAATGCGGCAGACAATTTTCACTCAGCAAGGTCGCACAAACAAATCAACACTCCAATTTAATAATATTGGTTGGGTATAAGTATTGGCCAGGCCACCAAAGATAACTTTACTGCTTTTCTTCAGATTATACATATATGTGCTATGATATAGCCCACAGGCCATATCACCACAGGTACTCTTCATTTATTTTAAAAACAAAATGTGGGGAAACTGAGTGCTGAGTATGTTAGTCCACAGATCTCTGAAGGATAGAGCCGTGAAGAAGACTTATAGTGTGTTAGCGTTTATTAACAGGGGGCTTGAGTTTAAGAGTCGCGGGGTTATGCTGCAACTATACATGACCCTGGTGAGACCACATTTGGAGTATTGTGTGCAGTTCTGGTCACCTCATTATAGGAAGGATGTGGAAGCATTGGAAAGGGTACAAAGGAGATTTACCAGGATGCTGCCTGGTTTTCAGGATAGGTCTTATGAGGAAAGGTTGAGGGAGCTAGGGCTTTTCTCTTTGGAGCGGAGGAGGATGAGAGGCGACTTAATAGAGGTTTACAAGATGATGAGGGGGATAGAGTGGACATTCAGAGACTATTTCCTCGGGTGGATGTAGCTGTTACAAGGGGGCATAAATATAAGATTCAGGGTGGGAGCTATAGGAGGGATATCCGAGGTAGGTTCTTTACTCAGAGTGGTTAGGGTGTGGAATGGACTGCCTGCGTAATAGTGGAGTCGGACACTTTAGGAACTTTCAAGCGGTTATTGGATCGGCACATGGAGGACACCAGAATGACAGGGAGTGGGATAGCTTGATCTTGGTTTCGGACAATGCTCGGCACAACATCGAGGGCCGAAGGGCCTGTTCTGTGCTGTACTGTTCTATACCTCTAGGATTTTTGCATCCATCAGAGAGGGGAATTGGGTGCTCGGTTCAACATCTCATCTGAAAGACAATACTTCTATCAGTACCGTACTGAAGCACCAACCTAAGTTACGTGTCCCGGCCTCTGGAGTGGGACTTAAACCAATTCAAGAAGCAAGAGCGCAACCACTGAGTCAAGGCAACATTTTTAGAATTGTATAAATACCGTTCTTTCCATTTTTCTATTGTCCGCATCGAGAATCCATGTGGGAGGTTTAGCTGTGGGAGGGACTGGTTTAGCTCACTGGGTTAAATCGCTGGCTTTTAAAGCAGACCAAGCAGGCCAGCAGCACGGTTCGATTCCCGTACCAGCCTCCCCGGACAGGCGCCGGAATGTGGCGACTAGGGGCTTTTCACAGTAACTTCATTTGAAGCCTACTTGTGACAATAAGCGATTTTCATTTCATTTCGGGAGGTTCAAACCATGTTTTTAAAAAAAAGCCTCTGATTGGCTGATAATGAGCTCCAAAATAAAGTAAACAGTTGGCTAAAAGCTTGGTCAAAGAAGTAGGTCTTAATGAGTGTCTTAAAGCAGAATAGAGAGGTTGTGAGGAGGAAAGGAAATTCCAGAGTTTGAGGCCTGGGCAACAAAACACATAGCCACCAAAGGTGTAGGGCTGGAGAAGGTTACTGAGATAGGGAGGAAAGAGGTCGAGGAGGGATTTGAGAACAAGAATTAGAATTTTAAAATTAAGGTGTTGCTCTACTGGGAGCCAACGTAGGTCCGGGAGCACATTGGGTAAATGGGATTGGTGCATGTTAGAGTACGGACAGCCGAGTTTCGAATCAGCCCCCAGGGACATCAGAACACCCAAGCAAATTTTTGAATTATTTTGCAGCATTATAGACGAAGGACAGCTGATCAAACTGGTAACTATTTCACCTCTGAATCAGAAGGTTGTGGGTTCAAACCCCTTTTATAACCACAGAAGCCAAGATTTACAACTGCTATAACTTTCAGCCAAATCTAATGATCAAATTCTGAAGCTGTTTTTTTGTCTTCAGAATACTTGTGCTATGTAGGATTTAGTCTCATGATTCGACGTTTAAAGTTTCTTCCTCCCTTATCCACATTAGGTAGGTCAAAAGTGTTCCAATACATCACTTATTTAGTTGCAATGTCACACAACTCACCTCCTGTCTCTGCAGAGCTTCTCAAACAAATCAAGAGTCTGTGTGTAGTTTGATACGAGTACCACCTTATCAGAGCTAGTACTTCGAGTTATGGCCAGGATATAATCAAGGGTAAGCATCTTGCCTGAAACAGTAAAACATGGGAGGATTCAAATAATTGTATTAAAAGTGTATTTTCCATCCTGTGGTATAATTATGAAATATTCCACATGCTGTTCAAGAAAACTGCTCAGTTGTAAAACTG